>NC_071577.1:13832500-14148750 GCF_024509145.1 Vidua macroura
TTAGCAATAAATATGCTTTTCTTCTGATAGAAAACTTTCCAAAACACATTACAGTGCATGAGGGGTTCCTCTGTTTTAGATTTATTTATCTCACCTGCTTAATTATGGACACAATATGTGACATTTTTGATTGTAACTTCCAGAATGCGTAACAAAAGGATGAAAATGCTTTAAAAAAAACCCTTATTCAGGTGCTAGAAACTTTTGGTATTTTAGGCTTTGAAGTTGAATTGGCAATTGCTTTCCAGTATGGATTAAATAGAACTCTGCAATATAGTGATCAAACTCTGTGGAAGGACTAAGGTTTGTCTTTAGGTTTGTTCATCTGCCATTTCTCCCTGTATGTAATGGAGGTCAGAGGGGTTTAGATAGAATTTCCATAGTTGGTGGCAGTGGAAATTGAGCACAGCACCCTGCTGATTTTATTAATCACAAGGCTGGGGGTTTTTCTAAGTTTGAAATTTTTTTCCAGTTTTCAGTATGATGGTACATGAATGTTCAATGAAGAAAAAAGTGGTCTGTGGCTTATCTATACTTTCAGAATTAACCAATTTGCATATTTAAGGTTGGAGTATTTTCTTTGAGTGGCTTTTCAGTCTTTTTGAGCACAGAGGGTGTGTGTGGAAAATCCTTTTAACCCCAGATTGGAATAAATTTAAATTATGTTAATAATAAGAAAATCCACACACTCTTGAATTTACAGATAATTAGTGGTTTTAAAATTACATGTTATATTGTTGCTCGGAAAAGGGCAGAGCTTTTGGAAATACTTAATCTACCACTCATCAGCAAGCTGATGACTTTTGTTTCACTTCCTATGGAATATACAGACTCACGTTCAGGTAATTTACTCTAAAAAGTCTTACATGTCTTTCTGATTAGTATGACCTTCTAAATAGTTTTAGTTTTGTAATGAACAACTGGGAGAGTCCCTTGAATAAAGGAGGTCTGTGTCATGTATGTTGGAGTGTTAGTTGAAAGTTAAATTCTTCAGATAGGAGAGTTATGTGAACTTGTGCAGCAGATCACTGATTGATTGCCTTTTAATTCTCTCCCACAGAACTGCCCTTGTAGAAATGCACCTAGTTAAGAATGAGCACAAGAGAAGTGCTGTGGTAGACACAGGCTTCATGTCATGTTGGTTTCCAGTTTAAAAATCAGAAGGCTGGCAATTTTAAAGGAACAGCAACAACGTGATGACCAGGTGCCAAGTGCCAGCTTTCCTTATTCATCAGATTCAAGAAGAATTGGACAAAGATGAAGAAGAGATGATGGTTTTCCTGTGCCGAGACCTTGCTCCTGACTTGGCCACTGCTGATCTTAAAGAGATCTTGGTGGCTTTGAATGAGAGAGAGAAACTGACTCCTGTTGGCTTGTCTGAGCTGTTGTACAGAGTTAAGAGGTTTGACTTGCTGAGGAGGATCCTGAACACTGAGAAAGCAACAGTGGAAGCTCACCTTGCCAGGAGTCTCAGACTTATACCTGATTACAGGTAATATATCTATTTCAGATTTTAAAGCTACACTATCTTGTTCAAAATAAGTGGTTTGTTTTTTTCCTTTGTTTTTGGGGGGGGGACAGTATGGGTGAGTTGTGGTTTTTTTTGTTTTGTTTTGTTTTGTTTTTGTTTGGTTTTTTTGGGGTGTTTTTTTTATTTTGTTTTTTAATACTTCACAGATTCAGAGAATATTTATTGAAGTAGAAGAAAAGCAGATAAGGACATTATATCTAGAGTTGTAGTTAAAAGAAAATGTCAAGTTTAGTCCCTGAATTAAACTTCAGTAGTTTCTTACTAGTCATGGCATTAGAAGCATCTGTATTTAAGGAGTTTGTGTGTTTGTGAATAAAACCAGTGATGTTTGTAGAGTTCTAGGTTAGCAGCTAAAAATGACACTTTAAAGAAATATCATTGGTTAGACATATTTTATTTTCTGGTTTGCTTTGGGCACATAGCTACCTGGTAAAACTTTTCTCAAGGGACCTCTCTCTTACTTGTTTTACTCTATTAGTTTTGAGAGGCTTAAATTAAGAAATTAAATTTAGAAACTCTCTTCTTTGAGAGACTTCAGAAAGAAATTCATGTACTCATAAGGAAGATTTTCTTGTATTAAATTCTCACTGAAACAAAAACCCTGTAATTAACAGGTTAAAAAGTTAAGGATATGTTCTGTTGTCTCGTTCTCTCACTTAATCTCTGTTAAACATTAAGAAATCTTCTGTTTTCCTAACAGTGGTTATTACACTGTCAGTCTGAAAAACACAGGTGCTGATTAGCAAGAGTATTTCATAGTTGGATCTTGAAACAGGGTAGGTTTTTTACCTGTTTCTTAGTTAGAGATTGTAGATGAAGACTGGAACATGGGGAGAAGTTGAGTAGTTGGGAATGGGAGGAATCTTGCTGCAAGCTAATCCTTTCGAAATATCTCAACTTTATTTCAGGGTACTAATGGTAGAGATAAATGAAAATCTGGAAAAAGATGAAGTGGGTTCTCTTGGTTTTCTACTCAGAGATTATGCACCTCGTATGAAAATGGCAAAAGATAAGGTATGTTTTCCTGCTGTCATTCTCCTCTGGAGCAAAGAGACATTAAAGTAAAAAAAAAAAAATGTAGCTAGACAGCAAAGGAAAGGAGTCAGTACTGCAAGGAGTATTGAGGCAGGAGTACACAAACATCAGGAAGCAGACAAGGAGTTGTGGCTTCTGTTTCATTTTGTTGATTTTTAATTCAAGAAAAGAAGCATGGAAAACTAGTAAAAAAATAAGAGGGAGCAGTGCTTGTTATAGTGTATGGTGGTTGAATGAACTTCATGGGCAGGCTTACAGAAGTCTTTCTTCAATATTTCTGACCTGAAAGTTCATGTAAGAATAATCTCAAACCAGTAACCATTTGAACTCTATCTTGAATTACAAGGTCACTTTTTGTTTGTGCTCTGCTTCACTTACAAAAGAACACATTGTAATTCACTTAAAAAAGAACACAAAAGAACGTAATTACATCTTTATACCTTTGCATTCTGAATATTTTGGTTAAGTCCTCTGAGAAAGCAGAAATTCAGTAGAGAGGATTCAGAAACCTTGACCACTGTGCAGAGAAGACTGAAGATTTCTGTCTTCTTCCTTTGAAGTTTTTTTTTTCCTTTTCTGTCTTCAGTCAGAGGAGAAAGGCCCTGAAAATTTCCCAAAGCTTTTCTTGCCTCTTGCTTTGTGGCATGTGAGGTGACATTTGCAGTGGCTGGCTTTGTAGCAAAAACAAAATGCAAAACTGTTTCCTCAAAAATTTAAAGATAGATTTTTGAGAATATCAGTTTGTAGTTTCTATCACTGCTGTGATAATATCAAGGATTCATATGTCTCTCAGATAATTTTCTTAGAAGGTATAACGTCTCTAATTGTTCATACAGCCTTTATGACCTCTCCATGGGATTTTCTGTGTTGCTTTGTTACATCTGGTGGAGAAAAAATTACTGATGTGTTTGGATTTATGTTGCTATTCTAGAGTTTTTTAGCTCTTATAATTGATCTGGAGAAGCTAAATTTGGTGGCTCCTAATCAACTGGATTTGATAGAAAACTGTTTTCGAAGTATTCACAGGATAGACTTGATTAGGAAGATTCAGAAGTACAAACATGAAGGTAAGATGCTCTTTTTGCACTGGCTACTCTTGATAGCAATAAGATAAGACTGTGACTTACAAATAAGGGCATTTGCATTCTTTGTAGATCTAGGTTTTCAAAACAGTTGAAATAGTGTGGTGTATTTGTGTTTCTGTTAAATTTACAGCTTCAGTGTCCTCCGTTCATTCTCAGCCAGTTTATGTAAATGCTCATCAGGCCTCTCTCCCTAATTTCAATCTGATTGATCCTCCTTATCATTCAGGGGTAAGTATACAAGAAACAAATCCTTTATTTCTAAATATTGCCAGACTTTAAAAGGAGATCCATCTTTTAGAGTCTGAGGAATTAAAGTTGTCTAGTGACTAAAATATTGCTTGGTTTATTTCTGTTATTCCTGTTATTTGCTGAATTTAGGGACTGATTTAAATCTGCCTGAGAAAGATGCCCTTTAAAGAACTTCTGTGAATTTTTTCCTATTAAAAACATATGAAATCTGTATCTTGGTGGCTTTTTTGTACTACACTGTGGAGTGAAAAGCTTTGCTTTGACTCTTCTTTGCAAAACTTATTCTTCTTCTTTATACCTCTGGACCTTTCAGGGAAAGTAGCTTTTAATTTTTGAAGCTGAAAATGATAACTTTTTTAAGAAGAGTTTTTCTTTTTTTTTTTTTTTTTTTTTTGTGGTTTGTTTTAAACTTAGTTTAAGAAGATACCTCAGTATCTGAAAAGTCATCAAATCCTATTGCATGCAGTATTCTTTATATTTGAGTTAGCTCTGATACTGTATTAGTATGACCTTTCTTAAAGTGTTTAACCTTGCTAAATTTGATGATATTAGTTGTCCTATATATATATATTCCTATATATAGTTGCTATATAGGAAACAAAGTTCACATCTTCAGAGGCTTTTCCTTGCTGTTCACGACAAGCTGGTGAGGAGGAGGAACAGTTGGGTGTTTATTTTATTTGTCTGTGCTCTGGGTAGGTTTTGTCATCTGTTACATTGTAATTCTATTTAGCTGATAGAAATGAATCTAAAATATCCTTTTACTGAGGAAGAAATACTACTGTGTTTTATTTTGGAACATGTTTATTAATTCTTGAAGGAGAGTAGGAAAATTATGCCTTTTTCTTAATTTCAGATTCAGAATGAGAACATAGAAAAATTACGAAATGGATCAAGTCTTACTCTGGGTAAGAGCATTTTATCTAAAAGAGCCAAATGATGAATTTCATTACATCAAAAGGACTGTTGTTTGATAGTTGTGTTCATGGCTAATCCTGTTAATAACATCAGGAGCAGAAAGTGTTTGATAACTCTCAGAACTGAGCCTGGCCTTACTGTTTGGTCTTGTATTTGCTTTGCTTGTGCAGCCACATCTTAAAACATTCTTAAAAATTGTAAGCTTCCACTGTCAAAACTTCTTAACAGAATAAATACTTTATTAGTAAAACCATGGATAAAATTGGCTCTGGAGGCCTGCGTAGTGCAGTTCTGCCCATTAGCTCTGGAGAAGGAAGTTTTTGTGTCAGTTCAGCAGTGAACTCCCCACCAGGCCAGCCAGGAAGTAGTGCATTGAATACCAGGTTCTTTCCATGTGTATTGTGTTTTCTCTGGAAACCCCAAATATCTCTCAAATATGGTGATTTTTAAAATTAGTTGGCTGAATTGTTTCAATGTAGAAGAGATTCATTGTTTCTTCTAGTCCCAAGCAATGTAGAATGAAATCCAGATAACATTTTAGTGGTGAATAATTTAGGGATTTTTAAACTTCAGTAGCATACATAGAAACTGGGAGGTCCCGATGGGTCAGAACTTTGCTGATGTAGATGCATTCTTCTTTATAACTGATCTGGTGATTAAAAAATATCACTGGCATTTGCATACTGAGATTACTTCTGTATGTTTTAGGTGCAGCAGAACCACTTCGCATGTCCATTGAGGAGTCAGGATCAGTGTCACATAAGGTATATTCTTGTGTATATGTATGCATGTAAATAAATATAATCTCTGTGAGTATTTTCCTTAGTTTTCTTTGTGTTTCATTTTGAGATTTCCTTGGGTTGTGTGCAGGAAGAACAATGGGTACATCCTCAGCCATAAACAGGTTCTGTGAATTGTTTTTGCAGAATATATTTGAAATATAAAATATTTGCTGCTACTCTGGAAGCAGCAGTGTGCAAAATACATTCGTGTATGATGTGCACACAGAACTTGTACATTTATTAGTGGAGGCCAAGTTAAAACTTGTTGAAGTTCAGAACTCTTGCCACATGCATTAGAAATCACAGAGCTTCTTTCCATGTAGTATATTTTGTTCTTGATTCCCTCCTCACCCCTTGCTCTCCAGGCAGAAGACAGATGTGCTTGGGGTATTAATGATAAGGATGGCCAACTGCTATTTTCACTAGTTCTCCTGTAGGCCAGGAACCAACCTGTAGCAAATTGATTTGCTTCAATCAATTCTCTTCAGAGGGGAGAGGAATTACGATAGAATCATTATGGATTATATAGAAATAAGAAGGTTGTTCCACTAAATAAGGAAATAAATTTTCTGATGAGCAGTGCTTGCTTGCACACCTGAGGAACACAAAAGATCTCTACATTTATTGTGTTGGCAGTATGAAGCTTGTACACTTCTAGTATCTGTTTAAGAATCCTTATGGTAGTGAGATTACATAACACAAGGACACAAAAACTAAGCCTGTACTAGAAATAGAGGGGAAAGAATCATTAGTCCCTTTCTCCTGCTTTTTTGTTGTGTAGATAAGGCACATTACAACCCAGTAGACAGATTTCTGCTAGCTACTTGATGGAAAACAACAGAATGTTGTTTAATGCATCTATAACATAAAATTGAGAAAATAATATGGTCTAAAAATTGAGAAAGTGATGTATTGACTTTGTAATTGTCCTTTCACATTTCTCAGATGCCTGATGATTATTACAGAATGCAAAGTCAGCCTTTAGGAATATGCCTGATAATAGATTGTATTGGCAATGACACTGGTAAGTCTCTGGAATTTTAAGTCCCTTAACTTGTTAATCTCAGATAATTAGAAGAATTTAGTATAAAGAATATAATGTACATTTTCTAGCCAGATTAGGGTAGTGTTGTCCCAGTCATTTAATCTACCAATTCTAGTAAGATTTCTAAAGCAAAGAGTTGGAAGGGACAACATCAGGTTAAAGCCAAGTGTCCTAATTACTGGAGACAACGTTTGGGTTTTTTTGTGCAGAATCTCTGAATGAAAGAACTTGGAAGAGGATAGACTGAATTTTGGGATGGACAAAAAGGATGTTCAGCAACCAACAGAAAAATTAGGCTTACAGCAGTCATACAGTCGTACAGCAGGTTATTGGCAGAGATGGTAGTGTTTCCCACCAGTTAACAAAACCAAAACTGTTGTGGATTTGAAGTGCAGTCATATTGGACACTAGAGATTTTGAATAGCCATGAGGTCCTTTATTTATGATGCACCTGGGCTTCTGTCCTTTCTTGCACAGTTTGGCTGAAACTGTCATCACAGTGAAACTGAAAGTGTCACCACTGCTGTCAGTGTAGTCACTGCCATGGTTGAAATGTGGGGGTTTCCTGATTGCCTTTGTAGAATCCTAGAATTAGATCTTTGCACAATCAAAAACACCCCTCACTCTCTAATCACTGTAACACGCGAGGCTAAAAATAAACATGAAAAGAGTATTTGCAGTCAGTTCTGTATAGGCTGGGAGATGTAGGGGAAGGAGATGATTTCTGGACATGTCTTTTGGTTTTCTCAAATATAATGGTCCAGCAGATGAACTAACTTAGAATTGCTGATGTAATTGAAGGGCAGTGGTTGTGGAGCTCACACACAGAAAGTCTGTATCTCAGATGTTTCAAGTCACATTGTCAGCATTTAACATGATAGAAGGCAAGACTTGCACTGAAGTACATTATGGTGCTAGTGAGATTCAGAGGAGACAGGGCATATGGCATTGCTTAAAGGAGTTTGCTAGAAAGGCAGAAATAGTTGTGCCACACTATTCTGAAGTCTGAGTACACTGAAGAAAAAGAAGAGGGCAGGGAAAACATTAGAAATTGTATCTGTGGCATCCATTAGAATCTGTAGCTGTCCCAGGATTTAATCTCAGGAAGGTGAACCAGTAATAGATACTGTAGGATCAAGAATTACAACATTTTATAATGCCCAGTGTAAACAGCATGAATTTATCAAATGCTGATAAAATTCAAACTGAAATGCAGTTTGCTGTTTTGTAAATAGCTGCTTTTGACTTTTCCGTTTGGAAATCAGTTTTAATCCTTACATTGTAAATAATGAGGGAAGAAAAGGCTAGTGTTTTATGTAGAATGGAGATGCTGAAAAATCAGTGGAGGTTTGTTGGCAGATGGCTAGTGTTAAAGAAGTAGGTAGTTTCTGATCTCAGACTCACACCATGTAATGCTGTGGTGTGTCTTGCCTTAAAGTATCCAAGGCTTATCCAAGGCCATGTACAATTTCTGATTAATTGTTAACCAAATTGTCAGCTCTGAGTTTTTGAGTTGATTCTTTTAAACTGTGACAGTTAGTGTGTGTGGGGACTAAGGTGACACCAGGTTTTGTATTTGTGTGCTAATGTGCAGCTGCCAGTAAGATTGGGACATTACAGGAAAAGTATTCTCACTGCTGTAATTCTTATTTTGTACATGTTCTGTTACCCCCTGACTGATGGAGGGCTTCATTGAGTGTGTAACTGCTAGACCGCAGTGATACTGAGTAGTCTGAATTTTGAGAGCATGTTTTATTGCATAAAATAAGGAAGCTTTATCTTTCTACTTTCAAATTTAAAATGTCTGGACAGTTTTTGAATTATTTTACAAAATTTAATCAAATCAGCAGAATTGGAATGAAACTGTTATTTTTTATCACCTCACTATAGCGTAGAATTTGTGTCTACAGTTTATTTTGCTGAGGAAAGTTATGAGTTCTGTTTCTTGTGTTCACTGTGGGCTTTTTGGAGAGGACAGTGTGGTAATACAGCTGCTTCACTGCCATTACTTCTGAAACAGCCCCTGCTAATTAAGGCTTCTTAAACTTTTGAAGTCAAAGACAGCTGTGGGTAAGTTTCCTATGTGTGTAAGGCATTTTACATAAACATAGCACTTGACAATTCTTTTCCTACCTGAAGCTCTGCATGGGCAAATGTATATGTGTTTTATACTAAACATACAATGCTACAGCTATAAGTCCTCGTAGTAGCTTGTGGTTCTCTGAACACTTAATACTTGTGGTTTTAACCACCATGTATCTGGTTTCAGTCCCATATTAAGAAACTTCCAAAGTAGTTATTCAGATCTTAACACATTTTCCTGCAGCACAGATTAACACAAATACAATAAGTCTTGCGGTTTGGCTACCTACAGTTTTAATTTCTAACTCAATTGAAAGAGTTCGTTATTCAGCTTTCTTCTTTGCCTGAAAATGCCATTCTCAGTTAAGACTCCAGTGTCCATTCTTCACCTGGAGCTCATCACTTAAAATTTTAGGAAGCAAAAATGACTGCAGCAGGTTCATTTTTGACTGATGAAAGAGAACCTCGGTGTTTCTTATGCAGTTCTGTGTATCTATAATAACCATTCAGAGTAATTTTGACAAATTAAAAGGTGAAACAGACTTCCTATGCTGTCCAGATCACTCTTTATAATTTCAAGTGTGTTTTTTCTTGCCTTGTATTTTAAGTCTTAGAAACTTGGAATATATGCTTTAAAGGAAAGCATTTAAGTGTCTGTGGAATGTGAAACAGGTAACAGTGTCTCTGCTGCTATGAAACGTAGCTCACAGGAAAGACAACATGCATATAGCACTATAAGTATGTAACGTACTGTGATCAACACCAAGCGCTCCTGATTTTTAATTATTGTGATAAAATAAACTACTTAGTTTCAGTAGAAAAACACTGTAAGTACTGTAATTCAATATAGATGAGATTGAGCTTTGGTGTGCCTTGGTTTAATTACATCTTGCTTCTTTCAGATGTGTTGGAAGAGACCTTCAGAGGCTTAGGCTATGACGTTCATTGTCACAGGTATTTAAATATGAACTCCATGAATCAAAAATTGCTTGAAATTGCAAGGTGGCAGAAGCACAAAAATTATGACAGCTTCATTTGCATATTGGTCAGCCGTGGAAACTCTCAGAGCATCTTCTGTACAGACCACACCTTTTCTGGATTCCCTTTGGAACAAATAAAGAAATACTTTACAGGAGACTCATGTCCTGGACTCCTAGGAAAACCGAAGCTTTTTTTTATTCAGAGCTATGTTGTGCCAGAAAATGAACAAGAATGTACCAGTCTTTTGGAAGTTGATGGGAATGCTGAGATTATCAGTCCTAAACTCACGATTCCCCATGCAGCAGACATCTTTTGGAGTCATTGCAAGGTGGATGTGTCTACACTAGAACAATCCCCAACTTCATCCTCATATTATCTGCGTTGTCTGGCTGAGCTACTCCGTAATCCTTTTAAAAGGTAAATTAAAGCAAGAGGAAAGAAATAACCCTTTTTCTATGATAGCTAATTTTCATGGAGAATGAGAAACCTTAAATTTCAAACCATCTGGTCCTGAAATGTGTTTTCTTGCAGTGTCATAGTCAAAAAGACAAGTATCCTCACACAATTGTGTAGTAAGGTAGCCTAAACTAGGAGTGAAATTTCTGATTTTGCAGTGTAAAGTTAAAGTGTGTTATGGCATTGGGGTTTGCAGAGTGAGAAGGGAAGAACCTGTCCTAGATAATGTATGTCAGTGCTTTAGATGGGATTGGAAATCTTCCTTCTCCAAGATAAACAGGCTTCTGTTAAATTGAGGATTGCCATGTACCATTAAGAGGAGCTGTGCTTGCAAATGTAAACAATCAGTGCTTAAGTTCAGGACAAAGGCAGTAAAGAGGGAAGGATTTTCTACTTTCTCTAAATTTAATGAATCCTTTTTTCACAGAGCCAATTGATTTCCAATATGTAATCTTGAACTTAAACTGTCAGAAAACTTTTATCTATTTAAAGAAATCAAAAGGAATCTGTGCAAAAGTCAGATGCATTTGGATATATAACTTACCAACAAAGGTTTTATTTATACAGCTGATCTACCAGGGAACTAACAACTGTTATTCAAGGTAGCTGCAGTGCTAACATTTAGTACCTTTTTACAAACCCTAAAGCCTTGTCATGAAATCACAGATCATCATGTCAGCATAATCAATATCACAGCAATTATTTGGGTCATAAGAGTTTGTCTCAAAATGCGTGTGCGTATACAGACTTGCATGTTAGAGGTCTTGCCTCTGCAGTAGAGACTGAAATTGCAAACTTTCTCTATGCTGAGTCTGAAGTTATCTTCTCTCTTGTGAATTCTTAAATGGTGTCTTGCTTCATTCTCTAATGGAATGCTTTTGATTTTTTTGCTGCAGGAAACTCTGTATATTGGCTATCCATATGGAACTGAACAAAAAAGTTTATGATGGGAATATGAGTGCTGACCCAAGCCAACAATACTCACTGCTGCTCCAGCACACACTGAGGAAGAAACTTTTTTTCCCCACTTAACTGCTGTTAGAAAGTACATATCTGAAATTATTAACAAGAAGCATTTGCTATGATGCTAACAGTTAATTCCTACCCAGTAATGCCAGATCTTTGCTGACAAGTTCTGGCTTGCATGCCTCTACAGACTGGCAAAAGAGAAGGGAGAGAGAGATGGTCTTTTCAGTGATCTGGATTCCATACTTTTATTTATGCAATGTTGTTTCATGTATATCTAAAGTGCCTGTTGCTTCCAAACACAGGAATTTACAAGCATTTTACTGTGCTAAGACACTAGATTTTTTATTGTAATACTGTAGTCTCTGAAAGCTTGGTAGAGAATGGTAGCTATTGTATAGCAGTGCAACATATCTTGTTATTTAACATATTGAAGTAGAAGAAAAAATAACATATCTTGTTATTTAACATATCTTGTTCTTTAAAGGGCATCTTTCTCAGGCAGATTTAAATCAGTCCCTAAATTACTGAATACCACGGGTAAAGAGATCTAAACTGTATAGCCGTTGGGTTTTCCAAAAAAAAAACAAAAGTGTTTTTATTGCTTCATTGGTAGTTTTTAACTTACCTTCTAGCAGCTCAATACTTAAACAAATAAAAATAAGGCAGCCCAAACCACTGAAATGCATTGATTACTTTCCCCTGCACCTAGTAGTGGCAACTGTCTCAGGAAAGCATTCCTACCCAGTAATGCCAGATCTTTGCTAAGAAGTTCTGGCTTGCATGCCTCTATAAACTGGCAAAACAGAAGGGGGTTCTGTGTTAATAAATGAGACATTCTGCCGTGCTTTGGGCCAAGTATATTTTCTGCTGACGCAAAAATGAGTCTACATGTGACAGGACATTATAGTAATCTGCCACACAGTTAAAAAAATGTGAGATTTTGGCAGATGTCTTGTGGAAGCTGAAACACGATTCACACTCATTGTACCAGGCATAGCTGTAAAGAGATACTTTAAAATCTTTCAACTTAAATGTAGTATGTAGCAGCCATGGGCCTTTAAGACTGGATTATGTTAAACACACCAACCTTACTGCTTTTGCTTATGAAAAAGAATATGCCTCTATTAATTCATTTTTTTCCCAAGTGCTCTTGTTCTTGTGAAAAAAGAATGGGAAAATTTCCCTAAATACAAAACTTTTTCTCCAATGTAGCAGTTGCCTAACTAAAAGTTAACTGCCTTAAAGTTCAGTTAGCCTACTTGTTAGCAGTATAACGTGGATGGGTTGTATTGAAGTTTATTGTCACTGAACTTAGTGACAATAAAGTAGGCCACTTGTAAATATTTAATTTTTACTCCTAATATAGTCTCCTATGTGGGAAGATAATTCAAGGTCCTGCTGTGCTTTGCTTGGTTTCTGTTTAAATTTTTAATGGAAAAGAGAAGGATACAAAATGAGGGATATGGAATCTTAGAAGTTACTTCCTGTGGTGACTGGTAGATGAACTACATGGTGAAACAAATGTTTCCTGTGGTTGTAGAAATAAGATGTCATTTCAAATTACAGATATCTAAGTAATATTAATATATGTGATCTTCTTCACAGATTAACTTCACTTTCCCATTTCCTTTACTAGCTTTTGCATTTGACAAGCACTTCTGCTACCCTATAGACAACCAAAAGCAGGGAGAATGGAACCAACAGGAGGCAGATGAGGAAAAGAAATGTGAAAATTTTAAGCAGGAACAAGAAGGGGAATGGTAGGGAGCATCAAGACAAGAACAAGTAGGGGAAAAATGATTTGGATGAGAAATACAGTATCAATATTGGAAGGCGAAGGAAACAGGGAAAAGGAAGTGAGAATAATAGTGGCTGTCTTTACAGACTCTAATGATGTGGTGAGTTGGTTGATGTTTTGTGGACTGGTTGGTTGGGGGGTTTAGAGTGATGCTAAATGCAACTATTTACTTAAGATATTAGCAGTAGAATATATTCTGCTTTTACAGTTTTGTGACAAGTTTGGTTTGCAGGTTAAGAAGTACATATGTTCTTTGCCTTACTGCAAGACAGTAAGTCCATGTACCTTTCATTAAGAAATTACCCAGAAATGCTGTTTTGAAAACTAGAGGCGCATGTAATTAACCCTTTCAGTGGAAAAGGAAGGGACACTCTTTGTGTATGGCTGCTTGGTTGGAAGTGGTTATAATCCTCTAGAGTTGTGGGGACAGATGTGTATTGTGCAGCGTTCATGGGTGTCAGATACTGATTTTTTACGCCGATCCTCCGTAGATTCTTAAACCATAGCCATACACAATCTATAATCATACATCTAAGCAGTATTTGTTGCCTTGTCACCTCTTTCAAGAGTGGTATTTGGGCAGGCTGAGTCCCTGGACCTGCTGCACAGTGAGTATTTATGCAGGACTTCTGTGATGGCAGTTGTCTGTCGCTTCTCCCATAGCGTATAGGATCGCAGACTCATAGAATAAACTGAGTTAGAAGGGACCCATCAGGATCATCGAGTCCAACTCCTAGCCTTGCACAGGACACCCCAAGAATCCCACCATGTGCCTGAGAGTGTTGTCCAAAAGCTTCTTAAGCTCTGTCAGGGTTGGTGCTGTGACCACTTCCCTGGGGAGCCTGTTCCAGTGCCCAGCCACACTCTGGATGAAGAACTGAAGAACCTCTTCCTAAAATCTATCCTAACCCTCCCCTGACACAGTTTCATTTCTCAAGTCCTGTCAGTGGTCACCAGAGACAAGCAGTTGCTACCTCTGCCCCTCTGCTTCCCCTCGTGAGGATGTTGAAGACTACAGTGAGGTCTCCCCTCAGTCTCTTCCTCCCCAGGCTGAACAAACCAAGTGACCTCAACCCCTCCTCAGAGGGCCTCCCCTCCAAAATCCTTGCCAGGTTTCTGTGTCCCTCCATACACGAGGGGTCCTGTCTCTTCTTCCTGTAGTGCACACATAAAATTTGAGTCTAGAAATGGATGTGACTGCATCAAGTTGTCCCTGTATTGCAGGTAGTGAAATGATTTCAGGTTAAATGATCCTTTAGCCAAAAGAAAAAGGGGAAGAGAATTTTGGATCCATCATGAGTTTAAGGTGTTAGCACAGGAACATAGAGAGTGACGTGCTGGTAAAATTTCATGGTCTTGGACTGCCAAAATGTCTAGTTTTCAGAACCTGCTATTGGAGGAGATAAAACAAGTTACACTGCTCCTGCATTGTCAGAGGTTGGAATAAGGCTGTCAGAGAGTCACTGCTCTAGCACTTAATTACAGTTTTGGTTTCTGATAACAGAAAAAAAAATTCTTGTAGTTCTGTATGTGCTCTGTATATGGAAGGTGATGCCTTTAAGTGGCTCAGAAGCTGTACACATGAGACAAGAGATTTGTGTTTTGTACCACACTTGAGTTGCATGGTTTTTCTCAGACACCTACACTGATGTGGCTGAGCCATAAATTGAGTTTACTTCGCACTGTTACATATTTGTGTATTACAGTGGTTGCCAACTCATTATCCAAAATAGAAGTTATGTTCAAGAGGATGTTACTGTGCTAGCACTTTTAGATGGAGCATGTTGTATGGCTGATCTCCCCTTTCAACTCTGCATAAGAAGTAACAGTGGCTCCTATTACAGATACCTGAGTCAGAGGAACTTTTTTATGGGAGTTTCTGAGAATTCTTTTCTGCTTTCCAGAGTTTTAAGTTTCTGACATGCAGAACAGTATTGCTGAGGAGAGGCTGCTGTCTGTGTGGATGATCTATAGTCAATTTAAATTAAATCTCCTGTATTGAATTATTTGACAGCTTTTCTGTGGCTGGTTTAAATAATGCCTATTTTTCAGCTTCTGTATTAGAAACAATAATAAGACACTATGATTGGATACAAATGCTGGGTTTCATGCTGATATTCTGAATAAAATTTCTGTATGCAGTCAGACTGATTGTCCCTGTCTCCCTCTAGACCATAGGGTAACTCTGAAATTCTTGATCTGTTTATCTTGCAGACCTCTATAACTTGTTAAATTAGGCTGTGAAGTTCACAGCTCTATAAAAACGAGCTGACATAATAAAGGACAGGAAGCCTTATAGTTTCAGCAGGTAGCTCAGCTGCTCTTGGGGTGTTGGACAACTTTCGGCATGAACTTTCCCAACCTGTCTCCATTGACCCAAGGTTGTGGGGGGATACAGGTGACCTTGGAGATGCTGAAGGCCCCAAGGAGCCTGCACTGAGCAGAGTCTGCTCACCTTCCTCCTCCTCCCTTTACTGCAGCGGACACGCAGGCCCACATACAAATGGTATTGCAGCCCTCTCCCACAAGCGCTGCTCTTCAAGGTTGCTTCCCGTGGGGAAACAAAACTTCAAATAACGTGCCTAAAACGTTTGAGGCCTTTTTGCGATGTAGCCTCCTTTAAAATGGCTTGGCAGCAAAAGCGAGGCGAATTATGGGTCACGTCTTACACTTCGTACCCGAGGCGCTGCCTGAAGCTTTTTCCCAGTCAGCGCTCCCGGACTCACGGGCCCTGAGGCCGAGGGCGGGCGGGGTCCGGCCCGGCGGGGCGGGCGGTGCCACCGCTCGTGGTGAAAGCCCTGGCGGGCGCTGGCAGCCGTGTACCCCGGTCCTCGGACGTGCCCTGCTCCTTGCTCCTTCCCTCGCACCCACCTGATCTCACATTCCGCCCTGCTGCTGACGCTGCCTCCTGCCGCCTGCCGCCTGCTCGGACAGACCCTGGACGCGCCTCCCCCGCCCGCGGCGAGCCGCAAAAGGGACCGCGAAGGGAGCCGCGAGCCGCCGGCACGGGTAGCTACCGGGAGAGCGATCGGGACTGGAATCCGTGTAAGAGGTACCAAAACGTGGGGCTGAAAGGGAGAGGGTACGAAGGAGGGCTCCATCTCCCGAGCCCGGAGCATAACTCCCGCTCGTTTTTTGTGCGGCGGCTCCCGGCTGCGCGCGGCCTCAGGGATACTCCTCCCTCCCCCACGCGGGCCTGCGGGCTGAGCTTTCGGCGTTTGCGGGCGCTCCGGCTTTGCATTATATTTAAACCCTTGGGGCAGTGCTCCAGTCAGTTAAAAAACTTTTTTAAAAAGGTAATTTTATAATCCTTATCCTGCTTATTTCATACGATTTTCCTTCTCTGAGGCGATATCTGAAAGCATACACCAGAGATGCGGACTGATTACTTTTCTGTCGGTGCCCCGATGCAGCTGTGGATATGCGGGTGAGCCGCTCCAAGCCTAGACAGCGAGCAGATCCTGCACTGAATGTGCTCCCCCATGTAGAAACCTTTGCTTCCAGCTGCTCTAAGCAAAAGATTGAAGACTACCAGCCAGAAGGCACTGAAGCACCTTCTTAGCTATTTAACCTTCCACGGGCAGAATAGAACTGCCTAGGCTACATGGAAGAAGTTGGTGTAGTGGAAAGTCGATTAGTCTCTATTAAACCTGAGTAAGAGTGAGTTGCTTGTGCAGAGCCTATTTAGACTGAGCATTGAGTGCTATTACATTTTAACTACATTTTAACTTGTAAGGGAGGCTTATAAGGGTTTTCCTACGCCAAATGTCAAATACAATCCAGAAACAAATTACAGCTGGGAGTGGATGGTTATTCCACAGCTTCAACTTGGGTGTCAGCCTTGTAACAGGAACACCTCCCTGCTACAGCCAGAGAACAAGAAGCTCTTGGACTGCAGATCAAGGAATATGCATGAAACACTGTGCTGTCTCCATTAATAGTTGTAATAAGTTACTGCAGGGACTCTTCCCCGTTACAATAGAAAGAAGCAAAGATCTGAATGTGGAAGATGTTCAAAAGAAAAGAAAATTCAGACCTTGAGGTCATCTAGCACAGTTTTTTGCTCAGAGCAGGGCTAACTTCAATTATAGACTGGGTTGTTTGGAGCTTCTGCCAAATCTGGTGTTTTTGTGTGGTCTATGTTTAGACAAGGAAGTAAATTTCAAATTTATTTAAAACCTTTATTTATTAAAAGGTAATTCAGGGCTTCCAAGCAACCATTGGGTAAAATTTTAGTAGAAGGATTGCTGTATTGAAAATTCAAGTGTTACTAGTGTTTGCTTTCTGCTTTCAGACAGAGAGAAGCTGTTTCAGCTATTGGTTCCAGCAACATGGAGAATGATATCAGCTTGAAGTTCCACCAGCAGCTTTTCCTTATTAGTGAAAATCTGGTGACTGAAGATGTAGCAGCTTTAAAATTTCTCTGTACTGACTTGCTCCCCCTCAGTAAACTAGAAGGTGTGAAGTTAGCAGCAGACATCTTCAAGCTCCTTATGGCTCAAGGATATCTGAATGCAAAAGACACCTTCCTACTAGCTGAACTCTTATATAGAATTAAATGTCTCTCCTTGCTCGAGAAGCTTGGTTACACCAAGGAGAAAGTACAAGAACATCTGAGTGAGAAGGGAAGAATATCTCCATACAGGTAAGCTTGCAGTGGAATTCTCTTCCCTCCATTACTGCTATCTATGCTATACTGTTTTCCTTTCCATTTTTAAATTCTTAGATTGCCTTTGGTTTTTATACCATCTTCTGTTCCACTTTTATCTCACTCTATCTCTGTTACAGGCAGATGCTGTATGAATTGTCAGAGAACATCACCAGTGAGATGTTGAAGAAAATAATTTTCCTCCTGAAAAATCGTCTTCCAAAGGGACGGATAATTCTTGTATGTGAGGAGTCAAATGAGCCAAATGTGTACATGGTGGGAAGGGAAGAAGGAAGGTGGGAAATAGAAGGAGAAGTGTGAGAAGTGTTTGACAGAATAGAGCATAATATGCAAATAGGCTGGTTGTATTCATAGGGATAGCAAGAAGGAAGATGTTGACAGGCAAGAGTAGAATTTGGTCCCTCGTGCCAAGGTCAGTCAGTGACAGTTCACTCTCTAGCATCAGAGTATAAAAAGGTGACAAATCAAATCTTTGCCCTGCTTGAGCCATATGCGAGGGAGATTGATGTCCATATGTCATTGGTAGTGTTTCACAGCAATGAAACCTTCTTGAAGCCACGAGTCATTAATATGGTTTGAGTGAATCTGTTTAAACAAGACCATACCAAATAAAAACACAACCAGTGGCTTTCCATGAAGCAACATTTCTGCTTTAACGGTGATGTAAAATTGACTGGTCCTTGTTGGTAGGGAGCAAAGCAGATAATAATGTGACTGTTTGAGACAGGGCTGAGAGGCAAATTTTGATTTCTAAGGAGCAATAATTATATTTTACTCTCTCCTTTTGGCTGTCAGTCTGCTTTGGATTTGCTGACTTTATTGGAAAAGCAGGGCCTTTTAACTAAAGACAATATAAAGATACTGGAGGATGTCTGTATGACCGTTTCACCTGATCTCCTGGAGACAATAGACTGCTACAAAAAGGGAAAAGGTAAGAAATTCATAGTCTAGGAGTAGGTTTGCTAAAATGCAGGAAGCACTAGATGGGTCTGGGCTACTGAACTTAAGGTCATATGTGTGTATTGCTGAAATGGGAGCTAGAGTGGCATAAATCTGGCGTAACAGTTCCTAGCCTGCATTATTTCCTAGCTGAATCCCTGAAATACAGGGATGTGCTGGAATATCTGAGGCCACACAGAGCAACCCAGCACATACAGAACAGGCTGGGAAACTGAAAATCTGCTTATAGTTATGTCTCATTTCTCCATTTCCCCACTAACAGTATTGAGATGATGACAGCTGTCCTGTAAAAGGCACTTGGTGATCTGTGAATGTGCACTACATAAAGGCAGTTGCCTGCTAATAGGCTGGCAAGAAAAACTGTGAGTGTATGTGTGTCTGATACATGGGCTATGAGCAAACAGATGATTTCTGGTTTTATATTTTTAAAAAATAGATTTATTAGTGATTCATGAGAAAAAAAAAATGACAACTTCAGTAGTAAGAATACAGATTCTTCTTAAATACTGGTAATTTCTAGGCTGATTTCCAGATGAAAAATTCATTTGAATGTCTTGGAGAATTTATCCTTGTACCATGGGTATCTTTATTTTGCAGTGTTGATACAAATAGAAGCCTTGCCTTTGTTACAAAAATACATCTAATAAAAATAAGTAAAAAAGAGATCTAGAATATCAGAATAGATCTATTGAACATGACTGTCACCAGAGGACACAAGGAAAAATGACACACCACAGCTATGGTCACAATGAAGAGACTAATTTATTTCCTCTGACTCCAACATTTATAGTTTTCCAAAGGTGCCAGTGGATTGGAGGGTGAACGTGCCACCTCTCCAACGACACTGGACAAACTACCTGTACATCAAATTTCTCCGCCTCTATGAAGGAATGCAAAACAATAGGTTGTTTACAGAAAGTTGTGTGAGAAAGTTCTCTACAAGAATGTAAACTCAGAAGGCTTTAGAAAATCTTAAAAAATCAGGGCGACACATGACCATGCTATTTTGTATGGAGGAATTATTTATTTCAGTGAAAGAGTATTTCAAATACAAAAAGTGATGTATTGTAGCTAAACTCCTTTTTGCTGCATCCAGAAATATTGGATTTATCTTCATAAATACCTATGCTGGGTTTTTTTCTAGATAACAAGACAGCTAATTTTACACAAGGCTTCCCTGAACTAAACCTGGAGCTGTGTGGAGAAGTCAACAATGTAGAAAATGAATCCAAGGTTTGAGACAATCTCTTAAATCCTTTTTGAATACCTATGGGTGTGAGGTTTTCATCCTCTCTTGAATGACATTTATCATGCAAGGACTTGTGAGATATCTGTGTGTCTCATAGAGTTTCTTGACTTGACTGATAAATTTGAATGTTTCAAAGAATATTTTAACCTCGGAGGCCAGAAATTTAGCAATATTGAAAGATATGTTGTAGGCAAAATGGGCATAATACCTCTGAAGTTATTCACACATCAGTGCTTATCTTCCTGATAAAGGCAAAATGTTTTGCATTTGTCTTTTTGTTGTTGTGCATTTTGGAGATAGCAGTAGAATGTGCAAGACACAGAGACAAATGGAGCTTCACAGTTCCCACTTTTTGCATCTGGTTTTGAAAAGACCTCAGGGCATCTTGAAATTAGAAGTCATAAGGGCTAGCATGCAAAGCCTTTGTTAGAAGGATTAAAAGGAGGCAAGAGTTTTTAATAAGCTATTGCAGAAGTCTCGGTACATGAGAAAAGATCTTTTTTGTGAGATCCCTTCTTAGAGGCCTTATGTGCACTCTTTAACCATAGCAGTGTAACCATTGAATTCTCCCTCTGGCCTTTTCTTTGTGATGACCATGGATATTGAAGGAGCAAGTTGATCCATCTGTTTATAGCGATTTAATTTCTTGAAGTTCTGTACTGTGACATCTTTTCATCACCTGATGTTCAGATTTCTGCAAAGCTGTTGAAGGAACTTGGAGTGCTTCCTTCATTTTGTCCTACTAAAATGCACAAAAAGAGGTGTGTATTGCTCTCTAGTGAGGAGGAAGGGACTCCAGTGGATGGAGTTTTTTATTTTAACCCAAGGTTGGACTTAAATACATGTTACTTGAAGTTTTGGTTCTTTTTAGCTTTAAAAATGTTTTTGGCTTTTTTTTTTCCCAAAAAGTGGGAGGTAATTTTAAATCTTAACCAAAAAACTTGTAGTGTGATAGGTTTACATACTTCTGAAATTTCTGTTCTGCTTGCATCCTTTTCCAGTGGATCAGTATGAATCACCTACTCCAGGTATTTATTACTGTTCTTAAAAAAAAGCCAACTCAGATGTCTAACTTCTTATAGTTTCAGTGTGATCCCTCTGCCATGAAGCTAAAATATTGTTTTGACATTGGAAACAGTTGGGGTCTTCTGTCCCCATCACCAACTCAGATTGTAGAGTTTGACTGCTGAATCCTGTCTCTTGCATACAGATGAGAACCCTGATGCTAAATCCTTCTTCTGCAGTTTGATAGGATGGTGACAGTGTGCTTGGAGTTTCACTGATGTTTCTTCATACCGGGAGGCACCATTGAGTTCCAGATGTTCAAAAACTGCCCACAGTCTTAGGTCCTTCTAACTCCTGGATGCCAATTTTGAGACATGTTAAGGAAATAGGAGTAAGTTGAATAAATTCATTGAAACTATAAGTTTTTTTCTTCTCATTTCTACAGACTATGAAAAGCTACAAAATGGATGGGCCACACAGAGGATTTTGTCTCATTATTAATAATGTTAACTTCAGTAGTTCTCAGAGGAAGGGTTCTTGCAAAGATGCTGGTAAGTTACTGAAGTGAGATTTTTGGAGGATCTCTGTTTCCCCAGGTGAGTTGATTATATAGTATTGCCCTATATTTTAGTGTTTATGGTTAGTTAATAGTCTAAAAGAGTGAAATGATTGCTATGTGTTCAATTATGTCATTTGTGTATTGTGGGGGAGGAGAGGATAAAGGACAAGTAACCATACGGTTTTACTGTTGGATTATTCTTGAATAATTTTAAGAGTCACTTTTTACTTATCCTTTATCTACAGCTGTAGTAAAGAACTAAAATTAAACTAAATTATACCAGCGTTCTACCTAATATAATGCAAAAATCCATAATCAAGCAACTCTGTACATACTTCTTACTTTGTTCTGCTTCCTCTATTTATCTCTTATGAATGGAACTCTTAGTAGTAAAAGGTGCAACTGGAAAATAATGATGTGAGGAAGGTTTTGAAAGATCTTTTCTGAAACTGGGGAAGGGCAGATTCTTTGTGTTTTCAAGTGTCATTTGCATGCTCACTTACAATGACAGTGTATGCACTAATTTCTGGAGCTTGTCTAGAAAAATCCAGGAACTCGGTGTTTGAGCTAATGCCATCTTTTTTTATTCCAGTTAACCTTTAGTTGGTGCTAGTATGAGGATGAATCTGCAGAAGTGTCAGGGTGTAAGGTCTTTCCCCCTCGCAGATTAGTGTGCATGGTGACTTCATAAAATGTTTTTCTCTTGCCTCGAATTTTCCTTTTATCTTTCATTTATTTACAGAGCAACTGGAGAGAGTGTTCACATGGCTTGGTCTGGATGTGAGGACTTACACAGATCTGACATCTGGGGAGATTATAAATCTCATGGAAACTTGGCAGCATATGCAAGATCACAAAGACAGGAACTGTTTTATATGTTGTATTCTATCTCATGGAAAGTCAGGAGCAATCTGTGGGACAGATGACAGACCTGTGTCAATCCGCGTGCTTACGTCCCACTTCACTGCCAAACAATGTCCCCAGCTGGCTGCAAAACCCAAACTCTTCTTTATCCAAGCATGCCAGGGTGACAAGATACAGCATCCTGTCAATGTTGATACTGATGGACCAACTCCTGACTTGTCTTCCATGCAAGAGAGAGTTTCTCTTTCTGAAAGTATTCCCGAAGAGGCTGATTTCCTCCTAGGCATGGCCACAGTGGATGGATATGTCTCTTTCCGGCACACTGAAGAGGGCAGTTGGTATATTCAGGCCCTCTGCAGCAAGCTACAATTGTTGGTACCAAGGTAAATACTTGGCTTAGTGCTCTGATTAAATTTTTCTTCTCCAAAGGTAGTTCATCTAGGAACACCCACCCGTGTTCTAAGGTGGATGGAATTAGTTAAAGCAATAATTTCACACTGATAAATTTACATGAACTCTGTTAGTACCATATATGTAATCTGTAGAATGTGAAGTTTATTGTGGAAAAACACTCAAAACCTCACATCTATAATCTTTAAGACAGCACAGTTTATTAAGTGATAGGTTAAAATATTTTCTTCCACTATTTTTCTTTATTGGTTGAATTAAGCAAGACAGAGCAAGAAAAGGTATTTTGTTTTTAATATGACTCAAATAAGGACAAAAGAGAAATTTGGAGAAAAGTATGTGTTTTCTTTTTTGTGTTTTAAATGTTTATAGTCTATCTTCTAGCTGATCAGGGAGATGTTAAGTGGATTGCCATCTGATCACTAATGACTATTTTTTTTTCTTTTCTCTCCTTCTGGCTGTAGGGGTGAAGATATTTTGTCAATTCTTACACAAGTTAATGAAGATGTGGCCAGACGTGATAGCCCTTCAGGGACAAAGAAGCAAATGCCCCAGCCAGCATATACCTTAAGAAGAAAATTTATATTCCCAATACCAATGGCCCCTCCTCCTTCAGAGCAACATCAATGCTTTTAATACACATTATTGTATCATCTCATTTAAATGCAGTTCATCACACTACCTGTTTTAAGACAGCCAAAACCCTGAGGATCTGTTAGCTTTGATGCAAGGCCTTATAAATTTTTTGTCAAACAAACTGTGAAACTGGAGGAGACACAATTAAAACAATCAATGTGCCAGCTATTTACATCATCTCTATATTCAGAGTTACCAGTGTTGGAAAAACTACACTGTTTAACTCATGTTAAGCATTTTTGAACCTGCACAAGCTGGAGATACAATTGGTTTTTCCTTGCAGCATAGGGATTGCATGTCAGCTTTCATATTTAAACCAGGATTGTTAATGGTCTGGTTTAGACTCATCATGTTTTATTTTGCAGGCTAACAATTTTAAATCCTGTTTCTAAATTCACTAGCTATGTTCCTAGAGAGAAAAAAAGTGGGAATGAAGAGACAAAACCTTAGGTAGTAAGTGCAAAAGGATTTCTTCAATCTCTAATGAAAATTACAGTTAACTTAATAAAGAACCAGCTTCCAACTGAAATCAGCAATTTGTTCCACAGTGTCCTCAAATGGCTAGCTTCATGTACAATGAAGTTTTCCAAAACTGAGTAAAGCCAAAATGGTGCTTATTATTCCCTCTGTGAAACCTTGTGAACTGTTATTTCCCCATCAACTCTGAGAAAATTTATGGTAGAAGATTTGCATACTGTGAAATACACCAGTCAGATTAACTTTGTTAAGCATTACATTTTTTAATTATCATTTGTTGGTTTAACATCTAAAATGCAGCCAATTTGTGAAGGCTTCTGTGGACTAAGCTGCTGACAGATTTTTGTGATTTAACTGAAATAATGCCATGTGGTTTTGTTATGAACACTTATTCCGTATGCCTGTGTCTTTCTTGTTTAATGTTTACTGCATTAAATTCATACTTTTTAAGAGCTTGGTAAGATAAAAATTTTGTACTGGGGTAAGGGTTTATCCTTGTTTCTCACTGATTCCTGCACTTTGTTGGGCTTCATGAATCAGTGAGGTTTTAACTGCTTTAGGGTTTAAGCTGATGTGAAACTTCATCAAAATACTCATTGTTATATGATTAGCAATACCTTAAGGTGAAGATAGGAAAGAGTACTGTATAGTGCTATTGGGTGCAATTTCTAGCTTGCACTATTTTTAGGAGGGGAGTTTTGCATCATACAGAGCACTGAAATGCAGCCAGTTTTCCAAAACATGATGGTCTCTTTATGATAATGAAGTGGTATTGCATTTTAATACCTGTTGCATTTTAAGTCTTCTGAGTTAGCATGGCTGCCACACTTGGAAGTCACATTTATGCCACATATAAGAAAAATATTTCATCCTTTAGTGGAATATATAACACTGGGATGGAATTGTGATGTTTCTGGCTTGTAGTTACTGTTCAGACTTGATGCACTCATTTTGTGTGTTTAGGAAACAAATGAATTTTTATCAGTCTGGAGTAACCATTGACTTTTTGTGGGATCTTGTTTTCATTTTTTGTTTGGTAGACAGGGAATGCCATCATGCTCTCTTGCTTTTCCTGTAGACACTTCTGCCTGTGTGATCACTGGGTAATGCCCACTGGGTAATCTCCAGTGAAATCATAGGCAGGTACTGAGCCTTGAGTTCCGAGGGGGGAGGGATCCACCCTTGTGAAGTGTGAAAGACTGGTAGAGTCTCCCTTGCTAATAAGAAGTTTGTTTAAACAAAGTTTAAAGTACCCTGATTTGAACTATTTAGTGAGTATTTCCCTTTTGTGTGTCGAGGGCTGTGTTGATGTGGCTGCACAGTGTAATACCTCGGTGCATGCTGTGGTACTTGCCAGCACCAGCCCAAAGTGGGGCAGGCTGGAAATGGAGCTGCAGCTGCCATCCAGCCACTTGGGCATTTCTGTGTGATCTCCTGCAGGGTGCTGTGAGATGGAAGTTTGAAACTCTTGGGGAGAGTGGGTCAGTTTTTTACAACTCAGGTATTCATCAGCCCTTGCTGTCCACACTGTACACCTTTCCTGTAACTCCAGTGATACAGAGCTGTGCCAGAAAGAAACTGGTCACCAACACAAACAAACAAATGTGGTTAGTTGTTGTTGAGGCTTACTGGTAGCATACAGACCCACGAACGTGTATGTTCTCCACCTACAGAATTAAGGAAGGGTTGTATCTTGTGCAGCCCCTGGATAGTCAGATTTAAGTGGAACTAGTGTAAAAAGTCTTCTGGGGAACTTGCTATCTTGTCAAGGTCATGATCTTAAAGTGGTAATCAAGTTTCCTGGTATCCTGTCCCTTGTGTCATTTTTGTGCAGGAGCTGTGTGTGTCCCGCCTTGTGCCAGTGCAGGCGACAGTCACTACAGTTGCTGAGCAAGCAGGAGCTGCAGCAGTTTTTTTTCCTCAAGATCACCCTTTCTATGGAGATGAATTTTTGGCAGGCTGTACAAGGAAAAGATTGGGTCACTGAGACAGTTTTGGAGGAAACCAGAGAGCAGGGGAGCCGAGGGAAATGAGGAAGACTAATTTAACAAAAGTACAGTAACATTTCCAGGAAGGGTGAGAGAGGAAGAAATCAAAAGTGAAACTAATAGTGGGTGGACCTTCAAACTGCTGATTGAGAGGAGAAGCCATTATCTTTTTGTCATACTGCATATCACGGCACGGTGGCTCTTTCAGACTGCAACTGAAGTCTTGGTTCAGGTAAGACACAAAAGAAATTATGGAGGGAAAGAGATGCTGAGAATTGGAATGACATGGAGACAAACATTTTGGACCTGAAGATAAAAGAGTACTTGTGGTGTTCCTCTGTGCTGTTCCCGCCCTTTGGATGATAGTGCAATTCCTGCCAGTGAAACAAGGTTTTCTGATCTGTTACTAGAGTGTGCCTTTTGGAAGGAATTTGTACACCTCCTCTATCAATGGGTATGGTATAGTTTTGGGTTTGTAAAGATAGGTTGAAATCCATGAATGACTGTTTTAACAAAATTTTTTAAAATTTTAGCAAAATTTAAAAAAATGTCAGCACTCTAACTCTCTTCATAATGCTGCCATGAGGGTCTGCTGATAGTCTGGTAGCCATACTGAGTGCTGTATTGTTTCCTGCCGCATGGAAAATGCCAGTGATTTGCATGCTGGGAACCTTTCCATTGAAGGCTAAGTTCTTTATTTTAAAGAGAGCAAAGATGTAAGAAGTTAATTATATTCAAATTCTCCTCTAAATGGGGAAGTATATTACATAAATCAGTTCAGAATAATGTTCAGTTGTTGACTTCCCTTTGTTTACTGAGTGCTGCTACGGAATTCGATGCTAATAGTTGGCTTTTTTCTAAATTTAAAAAATATCTTCCTGTTAAAAATAAACTGGGGTGAGTTGGAGAGGGACTTCAGAAAAAGGGGGTAAGTCATGGCAGATCTGGTGACACAGCAGGGCAGTGGGACTGAGATATTTTAAATGAAAATATATAGATTCAGCCATCTCTCACTGTGTTTTAATTAGAATTTGTGTATGAAAGCAAACGTGCTTTGAGTTGTGCTCTATGCTAGAAAGCACTAGGTATGCTCCTTAGTTGTTGCCATAAAACAAGAGCAAAACCTGATTACTTCATGGCTTGTTTACCATTTTTTTCTCACAAGTTCTGTAATAATCAGTTCTCTGAAAATGGAAGTAGCTGAAGTAAGGATCTTCTACTTTATTAGCATTTTATTCCATTGTAACATATTTCTTGGAAGTCTGTGACAATACTGTGTTGTGAAAAGAGCAGACTTTTTCTGGAACTTTAGAGACTGGCTGTCTCACTTTCTTCAGAGTTTTCTCCCATGTAAGTGATTTTAAATTACATCTACAATTAATATTATTTTTACTTGTATCAGTTGTGTCTTTAAGTTAGCAAACTGGGAGAAAAAGTGGCAGTTAAATATTGTTTTAATTGTGCTCCCTGTAATTACAGACTGGTTTAAATGTAACATGTAGGTGGCACATCTCTTCTAACCGGAATTATTTGATGGGTTTGAAACTTACAGCCTTTGAGAAATAAAATGAAAATTCTCTTTACAAGAAAGATTTGCTTTTATAAGCAATATCTCTTGTATCTTAAATGAAAGGCATGATTTATGTGAGAAAGAAGATAACTTCATAACTACCTACCAAGAAAATATTCTTTCCTCTGTGGTTATAGAAATATAAAATCAGGTAATCATTGAGGTTAAGCACATTCAAATACTACTGGTTTATATGGGCTGAAGGATATGGATCCTTGCCTGTTTAAAAGTTTGGTTTGAGTGGATTTAAAGAAAACAGTATTTTGGGGCAGAACACAAATTGTATATGCTGTGTCACACGTTTCACTGTTTTATCAGTTTGCTTGAAATGCAAAGGTTTAAGATTCAGTTGTACATTTACTAGATTCGGTTGTACATTCACTCTTGCTAACCCACACAATGACGAGCAAAGGCATGCCACAAAAAGTTCCTTTGCTATAGAGTGGTCCTTGGAGGACAGCTGAATACAATTGCCTGCTAATTATTATTTCCAGTTATTATTTCAAGTTTCCAGCTGGGCTACCTTGTTATTGAAACATTTGCAGTAGCAGTAAGTAAAATGGATTGCAGTATTCCAGTAGTGTAGGAGTAGGAAATTCTCTTTTGTCATTGTTGACTTTTCTGTCTCCCACTGCCAGTGTCTATAAGACAAGAGACCTCTTCTGAATACATTTATATAGTTTCTCTTCAGAGATTCCCAGGTGTCTGACACTAGGGCAGAGAAAGTAAAGTGGCAAACGGGTCTCTTACTAGAAGGAAGTGGAGACAGAACCTTTAAGTTCTAGCTGTAGGCTGATTTATCTCAAGCATTCTGAGCATTGCTACAGGAGCGGTGTGATCAGGGGAGAAAGTCCTGAGGCAGTGGGGCAGCGCTGTGCTGAGCCAACTTCCTGCTCCTCCCTGAGATTCATGCTCCATCCCGCAGCCCGGCTCATTTCCTGGGGAAAGGCTGGCTGTGCACACGTGAACAAAACACACAAGTCTAATTTAGATAATGGGCACGCACCAGGTTAACTCCAGCAGGACACAGATCGGGCAGACTGGGCACACACGCCCTCCCCCCCTTTATGCCCTCTCTGTTCTCTCTCCATCTCCAGACTATCCATGTGGCAGCATCAACACAGAATCTAGGGGCTGGGGATATTCTTTGCTCTCTTCTCTTTCTTGGCTTGCAGAGCTAGAATATTTTACCCCATATTCCATTCTGAAGTTTGCTGTGGGAGGGAGGAGCTTGTGGAGATTTTTGTGGCTCGGGAGCCAGCACCTTTTGAGGAGTTTGTTCTGGGAGTTGTGAAGTGTACTGTTCAAAATTAAGGGCTTGTTAGCCTCCCCTCTTGTGGGAGTGTATTGTATAAATTTAAGGGCAGGTTAGATAATACCTTTTGAGTTTAAATATTGGGCTGGTGGCCACAGTTAAGAAGATGGTACAATCAAACAATGAGAGCTCCTGACACGTCCGGTGTCTTTGTTCAGCTTGACAAGAGTTTATAGCAGACACCAACATGCCATGGGGTTGCCACATCAGTGGACGCAGATCCCTTTAGTGTCAGGGGAGATAGCTGGAAGGCTTGGTATTTTCTAACTTCCCTTTGTGCTCAAAAGTTGAATCCATAAGCCTAGTTTAATATTTCTAAAGCTGGTGGAGAAAGTGGAGGAGAAGGGAGGTGTTATTCCATGCTCAGTGAAACAGTTTGATAAGAATTCTTCTGGCCTTTTTAAAAGGGGGGGGTTGACATGATCTGTATTTGCTTTTAATGTTGTAAATTAATTGAGAGCTGGGAACTGAGTTTTACTTGATGCAGATGAACCAAAACAGGAAGAGGTGCTTTGGGTGTAAAATTTGGCAGTCTCATTTATTACACAGTCTATATTTCAGACTGGCAAGTGGCTGTTTCTCCCAAATGGTATCAAACTTCAAAAAAACCCAAACTCAAAGAAAACCAGCAACAGCCTGCCAGGATTGTACATCTTGTACATTGGTACTTCCCACTGTCTAGACACACCATAGGAAGCAAGAATGATCTATGATTTTCTCTGCTAATGTCACTTAGTAGAGAGGTTTCAATATCCTTTGTTAAGTCCAGAAAACTGAAGGAGCTAAGCATCAAAGCTATGACAGCAAGACAGCCTCTCTCTATTGAAATACTTCTGATTGCATGTATTTATTTTGGGCTATTCTACACGATGTGATACCGCTTATAGAAATCATGTTGTTGCACTAGTCTTACTGACAAATGAAATCAACTGCTGTTTGTGTTTAGATCCAAATCCTGATGTGAAATGAGTACAGACTTCCGCAAACTGCTTTTTGAAATTTCTGAGGCTTTGGTGACAGAGGAACTGTCAGCTCTTAAATTCCTCAGCCTGGACCATGTCTCCAGGAGGAAGCTGGAAGCCATCCATGAGCCCAAAGCCTTCTTTGAAGTGCTGCAGGAGAAAGACAAGATCGGGGCAGGGAACCTGTTCTTCCTGAAGGAGCTGCTCTACCGGATCCATCGGATTGACCTCCTCACTACCCACCTGGGCTGCAGCCGGGAGGAGATGGAGAGAGAGCTGCAGCTCCCGGACAGGGCACAGGTGTCAGCTTACAGGTAAACACAGGAGCATGCACAATGCAACAGTTCAGTGTCAACTGTCTTTTCTGTCTGCACTGTTGTCTTGTGAATATCCCAGCATAAATGTGTTTATTACACATGAATTCCTGCCATTGTGAGTTTTACATTTTGCAGTTCAAATGTTTAATTGTGGTGTTTACTTCTTTCTTGAAGGTCTCTCTATTGTTTATTGTCAGGCAACTGCTGTATGGAATTGCAGAGGACTTGACTTCAGAAGATGTCAGAAGTGTGAAGTTCCTGCTCCAAAAACAATTACCAAAGAACAAGCTCCAGGAAAATGCTGTATGAAAAGTGGTCTTGAGAAGTTTTTTGCAAGGGTAGTTCAGAGTCCTCTAGTTCTTGTAAGAAGGGAGGAAAGAGAAAGCAGTCTGCTCTCATGAAAATCTGGTTTGAAAGAATTGTGATGTTAACTAATAGCTGCTGTGTGAAAGAATGGATCCTTATTTTTTTGCATTGTATCTTTGCCTTTTTTTCTCTCCTGATTCTATTATCTCTCCACGACCTGTCTCTTTAATCTTATCTTCTTGCAAAATCCATCATGCTCTTCCTTTAATCTTTGTTTGGCATTTATAAGACAAATGTCTTTATAAGACATATGCTATACCTAAGAAGAGTGATGCTCACTAAAGGAAAAACAATGTTTTGGAGACAGAAAATCGAGTTCTAATGTGAGTTGAACCACAAATCTTTGTGTGTCAATGGATAAATTTTCTTCTTTATTATGATTTGGAGTAACAACATATTGTTAACTTTCCTCCAAAAGTATTGAGAGGTTTGGTGAGCTAGTTTAATATTGGTAATGAACTGTGTTATAAAAATGCTTGGTATTATTAAGAACCTTCCATAGGAGTCCTATTTATATTGTGGCATGTAGAGGAAAATTAGCAGATTTATCTCTAACTTGGTAGACAATTGAGCTTTAATAAACAAAATTAGTGCTGACAAGCTTTTCTGTGATAGAAAATGGAAAATGGCATAGCTAAAGGACTGAGCAGCACTTCATCAAAACACAAATGCACAACAGGATGTTATGTTATCCTCATCAGTGCTTTGTACTGCTGAAACAAAGCAGGATAGCCTAGTTATAGGCAATTTCTAATAGTCCTGCTTTAACCTTAGTGATGATGGGTTTATTTAGTTGCATTGCATCTTGACCCTTGCTTTAATGACTTTTGGAGGAAAAAGTAATAAGTCTTTAGCTGGTCCATCTCTGGGAATGAGGATGTTGTCTTCTGCACTGTTGCAGAGCTGCCTGATACTGCAGTTATCAAAGGTCACTGGATGAGTTTGGGTTATGTGTTTTTGTTTTACCAGTCAATGTTGCAGGTCCTTCTGGAAATGGAAATAAATGGGATAATAAAAGAAGATGACATGACAATGCTGAAAGATATATTACAGAGATTTAGACCTGACATAAAGAAAAAAATTGATGCCTATGAAGGAAAAGAAAAAGGTAAATTTATTTAAGCTGTTTAAGAACAGATCTGGGGTCTTTTGTGGGTTTTATGGCTCCATCCTTGGCAGCTTAGAAGTCCAGTGATAAGGGAGACACCTTATGGTACCCTAGGAAAGGCAGAACAGCTCTGGAGAACTCTGATTTCTGAAGTTTTCTGCTACTTCATTATCCCATCATGGATTCTTGTATCTGTCCTTGAAGTATGTTCTGTCACTTGTAAATGGCCTTCTTCTGCCTTCTCTCTGTCTTAAATGCAATTTATCTGTTTGGGAAAAAGTGTGGTGCTGGTTTTGGACCAGCATAACTTCCAAGTCACTGCGAGAGATGGGAAATAACAGGTGCCTTAGGGAAACTTGTGTTGGGAGATATCAGCACTATCTTCTGTTAGCCAGGCGCCTTGCTCTTGGTCAAAGGGAAGCCCTGAAAACCAGTCACTTGGCTAAAGTGTAACTTTCTGTAACCAGATGGGAAATTTTAAGGGCTTCATTATATCCTGGCTGTTGCAGCTGAGGTGGTGCCTTCTAGCACCGCAACTGGGTGTTCCTTTGGGAAACAGGATGTCTCAGTCAATAACAACTTCCTTCTGAACAACCAGGTCGTGAGTTTCCTCAGATACATTTAAAAAGTCCATGCAGTACCCTGCAGAGCTACCACGTAGTTCTCCCTGCATGTCTTTGTGCTGCTGACCTCTGCTGGTGTCTCCAAAAGAGCAGAAGATAATTGTCAAGGGAGACTATTGCCAAGCAAGTCCTGTGTTGGGGAATGGCTTTCTAGTAGTATTGTTATTATTTTGTCCTCTTGATAAGTAGAAAAAAAGAATGTTGTTGAGCTTGTTGCCCTGACAATTAAATTTCATTTAAACGTTTTTGTAATTTGTAAAATGAGTACTGTGATTTTGTTTCCTTGGTTAGAGTCATGGATTTGATGATTTCATAACTTTTTTCAGAAAGTTGTATTCAAATAAGTGCTCTGCGGAGGTCTTTCATTATGCTGGTATTTTGCATCCTTGCATCCACTCACACAGTAAAGTTCTCTGGAGAAGGGACAGTAGCCTCAGAAGTAAATGGACCAGCATTTTGTACTATTGTACAAAAATGGTTATCCTCTTTCATTTATATATCCCACAGTTGAGAGGCTGGTGAATGGCTTGCCTGGGATGACTACTCACATTCAACCTTTTATTATTTGTATCTTGCTACCAGTAAAAGAGCAGAGGAGCAGAGAAGCAATGGAGCAAAGCCGTGCATGGCTTCTATAACAACCAGTAGTCTGTGAAACTGGAGCCAAGCTTGGCCCAGCTTTACAAAATGCTGGTGTCTCACTGGTGTGAAACAGTCCCCTCCACCTCACTCCTTGTTCTGGCTTTTTGAGTGTTGAAATATGCACAGTGTAAGATTTATCCTTGTGGTTTTAAAATGTTTTGTTTATCTTCTCCTTCTTAGAAAATTATTCTAGGGAAGAAGTCCGCTATCCTGCGTGTGTGTCTGCACATCCAGAGGAACAAGGAGCAGAGGGGGAGGCAGCAAAATGGGTGAGAAATACCTCAAGAGTACCTTTAAAGTATTTATCCATTTCCTGGGAGAGGGAGCATAAATTCATAACACTAAGCAGGTGGAACATCCAAGATACAGGGATAGGCTTTGGAACAATTCCTGTTTTCCAAACAAGACCGAGCCTTCTTTGTGGGGACCTGGTTGTCAGCAACCTTTTAAGCAAGATATGAGCAAACAGTTGAGTGAAGAAACCAATCTTAATGATAATGGAGACTGGGACATTAAAGTCCTGGCCAGGATACCCCTAGACAGATGTGAAGGGACTAGCAGAACCCCCTACCTCACTGGAATTTCACAAGGACCCTGAGAGGAAATGGTGGGGTGCAGGAACTTTTCCTGTGCATATGCAAATTTATGTTTCTGGATCCTTTCTCCCATGTCAAAGTCATATCCTGACCAAAGAGAGAGAGGAGGAGGAGTTCAGGGAGACAAAGCAGATTCCTCTCCTCTGTAGCTAAATTGTATCCTTAGGCTTTTCCTTTCTTGTTTCTTGGCCTTTGTGATTTTCTTTTGTGCTTAGATAATGATGGACTAGCAATCTGTATATAGTGTATTTCTCTTTTGAATGCTTGGCTCTGCTTTCCTACCTGTTTTGTTTTTTTTCTTTTTTGTTTCTGCAGCATGGGAAAACATATAAGATGAAAAATAACCCCCATGGTTACTGCTTAATTCTTAACAACCACATTTTTAAAAATCCAGGTTACAATAGAGAGGGAACATTGCAAGATGGAGGTAAGTACTTTTTAAATCAAATTACTGGTTTGGGTTTTTTTCTCTGATAATTCTCGAAAACAATTATCTAATCTTTTCTGTGAAGAAGAATCATGTCCATGGTACTCCTTGGCCTCCAGAGACTGGAGTGACAGTCACTGTGCCAATTGGAAATATGTAACTTTCAACATTTAGCTGGTGGATTAAAGATGGATCTACTTTTTGTTCTAGGAAAAAGGCATTGTCTTAATTGTTTGTATGTACAACTAGAGAAAAAGTGATTATTATTACACCTTCCCAATTTTGATTGTTTTCAGTTCTTACCTATCATGGAAAAATATTTTAAGTCCTCAAATTCTCTTCAATGATCAAATAAATGCTCTGTAACTTTCCTTAAAGCCAGTATTTCTGCAATCACGTTTAAGATAAACAAGAGTAAAAAAGTAAAGTCAGATTCCTGAAAGGACATGTCACAGATATTTTAACTCCATCCAGCCCATTTACAAGCTGCTTTCTTCCCAGCTACTTCCTCTCTGCCCACACAACAATTAGGCCACCATTTGCTGAGAAGTCTTCATAGCATTTGTGAGCAGGTTATTCTGATTCCCTTCTTGCTGCATCAACCACTCACACAGAATGAGGGACCTACTTCATTTAAGAGTGACAGAACTTGTCATTCTAAAGAGGTGGCACTTTAACTTGCCAAGTGCTGTTCTTGGGCGTCTGAGACTACTATGCAATGCATAGTCAAAGCTTGCTTTAACACAGTAAACTTCACTAATTTGTACCAATACAACATAGAATCTGAAACCTGTTTTTGTTTTAGACAGCATGATACTTAACCCAGTTGTGTTTAAAAAAAATAAAATTAGGCAAATTAGGCATTTGGGTTTTTCTAATAGGATCTGGCAGGCTAAGAGCCAGTCAGGTGATTTTACTGGTGGGATCTGAATACTTCTGCTAATATCTGATCTACTACACAGACACTGTATTTGTGTAGCATCTTTCAGCATCTTCCTTGTCACTGTGTATGTTTAACAAATTCCTTCTGATTTTTTCCCCAGAGGCTGTGAAGAGGGTCTTTAAGTGGCTTCAGTTTGAGACATCTGAGTACATGGATCTAGAAGGAAAAAAAATATATGAGACAGTTAAAGAATACAGCAAGAAAGATCATAGAAATATGGACTGTTTTGTTTGCTTCATTTTCTCCCATGGTGAAAAAGACAAAATAAAAGGTGTTGATGATGAGTGCGTAAATATTGAAGATTTAGTCTCCTGCTTCACTGGAACTAATTGTCCGTCTCTTGCTGGCAAACCCAAGGTGTTTATCATCCAGGCTTGCCAAGGCACTGAACGTCATCCATCTGTTGCAGTAGAATCAGACTCTTCTGGACATCTTGAGGTGGATGCTAGTCCTTTGACTTCCATTCCTGATAAGGCTGATATTCTGATTGGCATGGCTACAGTGGAGGACTGCTTGGCCTACCGCAACCGTGAGACTGGCAGTGTTTACATTCAATCCCTCTGTGAGAAGATGGAGTTGCTTTGCCCACTGTAAGTACTATTTCTAATTCTTGTACTTCTAGAGTTTTGCAGATGCGCATACTTAAGCATGCTGTGCTGAAACACAGTGGTTTGCATTTGTGCAATTAATGCTTTTCCCATTCAGGACAGTGGAGAACAGTATTTATTTTGAATTGGGCACTGTTAGTCTTTTACAGATAAGCCAAAGTATAAGTGACTTCCCCTGGTTTTCTTGTGATAAAACCATGTTATAATGCTGCAATGTTGCACACAAACAGGTGTGTGTGTGTGTGTTTTTTAACATTTTTTGACTAATAAATTTTTTTTTCCAGTGATACCTGATTAGAGGTGAAATTGTTGAGTGATTACAAAGAAAAAAAACCCCAGTGTTTTGCAGGCAAAATTTTCATTGTTGCCTCCCACCTATCCCCTCATAAATTTCATTTAGAAAATATGGCGTCCAGAGGAAGAGGTGGAGAATGTATAGGTTTGTTTCATCTTGGCGACCTCTTCTGGCTGTAACCAGAGCAATGCTACATGAAGCTTGCTTTTATTTCCCCCAAACGCACTGAATTCTCTGGTTATTCAGTGGAATGTGCAATTTCAGTGGCAATAGGGTAAGGAAGATACCAGTCTTCCCTGGGATACCACTTTATTGGGGCAAACACACATCACCTTCTTGGCCGAGCTGCAAGTACCATGTGTTTCAATGTAACGTCTTTTCATTTTTGTTCAAGGCATGTGGATCTCACAGACATCCTGACTGCAGTGAACGATGAAGTGGCAAGAAAAGAATTAGAAGGATTTAAGCAGATGCCAAAGATAACATCAACACTACTGAAGCGACTGATCTTTGAAGTTCCACAATGAAAAGCAGACAAGTAAGAATACACTTGAATGACATCTGGGCTTTGACAGGGAAGAGAATTTACATGAGAAATTATCTGGATCTATGTAGTAGCCCCAGCCCTTTAAGGAGGCATAGGACCTAAATTTTCCAACTTCCATATTAAATCAGTCTTCAACACCTGGATCTGTAGCGGTCGGGTAAGGCTGTGGAAAATCACAGATCATCAGGCTTCTTATCCTGCAGAAGCAGTGGAGTATGTTCAGTCTGGGTTTCAAGTGAGAAAGGACTTTCAAGTAGTACTGTAGAAGTTATTGGAAATGTCAATGAAGTCCCATTTGTGTCTGAGTTAAGTCCCTAAAATCTGCAAAAAAAGAACAGATTCAGAAAGCCGGATGCATTCCCAAGCAGCATGTGTAACTGCCTTACCCAGAGGTGAACCATTGTCTGTCTTTGGAAGCTATAAATGTTCTTGGAAAATAACATCCTGCTCCAGAAGGACCAAACCCCCATGATTATGTTAGTTTGGTTCTTTTCTTCTAAATATTTGGTTTGCTTTATGTCAATCATTTACTTGAATAAGCAGCCCATCTGTATAACTTTTTCAATAATAAAGGTGTCTCCCTGTTCTTTTAAAAGTTTTAAAGTTCTTTTAAAAGTTTTCTGTACCTTCTGATGTTTGTATATTTCTACTAAAGTTTCTCACACACTGTCATGTAAATAGTGATTGTGTTACATTCTTCTCTGTGGGAGGAGAGAATTGATAGACCATTAGTTTGACCAGTGTGATTAGAGAGGTACCAATTTAATCTTCCAATCCACTGTCACTTTTAGAATTCTATATATTGCGAGATCAGAAATAAAACTTCCTCTTCTCCCTCTTTTACATCTAGCGTGAATGTGTGAATTATTTCGTGTCGTAGTATGATAATAAAGGTTCTCACTTCGCTATTTCTCAGAGCACTCAGGGCACAGTGTGTCTTGAGTGACTGTGGAATACTGAAAGGAAGCTCTGTAATTGTGTTTCTGTTAGAATAAATTCTCTTGGTTTTTATATCACCTCAGTTTGTGGTGTGTTCCTCTCTTGGATGAGCTTTCTGAGGGACAGTCAGCATGACAAACACTTTTACCCCACAGAAGTAATTTTACTTTTGTTGGAGTGTTTGTTGGCAGCCACCCTGAGGGGCAGCAGCTGGAGAGATGGTAGGAAAGAATAAATTCAGGACTGTCATGATAATGGCAGCTGATGCCAGTAGGGCCATTCAGTAACTGCTTCCTCTGTGAGAAACTTGCTGGAAGGTGGCAGCTGCTGCAGAAGTGAAGTTGCACATCTGCAGCATTTCTGTTTCTCATATTTCTGTGTCAGAGTTCAATATACTCAGACCAAGGTATTTCAGCTATTTTACATAAGAAGGAATTGGATATCAAATTTAATTATTTGGTATCTTTGGGGATACACGGGATTTTGATTTGGTAGGGTAAGACACCTACATAGGTATGCTATCTGTCATGACCCTGGACATTCCCAGTCATGGTAGAACATGGGTGGAAGCCAGCTCAAGCCCATTGTTCTTTTCAAAGCTTAAATGTTTTATCAGTTGTCCAGGTTTTATACTTATATTTTGGTTTGGGTTGAGCCACATATCCACACCCTCCATGGTGGTCTGGCTTGCTCAGGAAGACATTATTCCTTGTTAATTGTCTTGGGGTACCTGATGATTCACAGGTGCAAATGTCTCCTCTAAAACTAAGGTCACTCTCCAATCCTGGTGTTGAGGTAAGTTGGACTTTCTTTATTATCTGTTCTTCCCTGAGATGGTGTGGTTTTTTGTCCTTCTCTTCTGAGCTGTCCTCCACTGGAGGAGGGGGGGCAGGCACAGGGCTATAGAGGGTGCTGATCAGTCACACCCTGTGATTTAAACTGATTTGGTATTTTGTTTTGCCTATTAAATTCCAGCTACCTCCACAGTTTACCATGATCACTTGTGGATGAAGACCTACTAGGAGGAAGAGAAAACCCCATCAAAATCCTTTAAAGAATCACAGAACAGCCATACTGTGAATTTATATGTAGGTCATGCAGCAATCAGGCAAGGAGAAAACACACTTTGAATTTTGCAGTTCTGAGCCAAGTGTGGCTGGTGGGTTTTTGCACGGATTTGTGTCCCACCCACAGAGCTGAGTGGTAAGAAGGAAGTTGGTTCTGCAACTTCCTGACTGTTTTTTCTCTCCAGTACAAGCTAGCAACAGTGAGGGGCAATTACTTTTTCTCTGTGAAGGCCCTCAGCTTTGTTTTTTACTGTGCCTTTTCTTTCCTCCAAGCTCATGGCTGGGAGGCCAAATCCAGTCAAAAGCCTGGCACTTAATTCTATTTTGTTTTCAGACAGCAGAGGCACTGCCACCAGAATGTGGAGCGAGAAGTCTGGTAGGAAAGAAAAGATGGTAAGTTGAAGTCCTGCAGACTTAAACTGAGTGCAGGCAAGATCAGAAAAGGAAAACACTTGAAAAGGAAAACACTTACAAGAGTTGGGGAGGACTGTTAGCTAAAGAATAAATAATGCTGTCCAGGGGCATGAGTCCTTGCCCAGTCATTCACGTTTGCTACCTATTCTTTCAGTTTAACAGCAGTGTTGAGTATTCAGCCTTTTTATTCTGACCCCTAAAAAAGGTGGGCACATTCTCTGAGAAATTATTCAAATCTGCCTCTTTTCAACTAGAGATATTTCAAATGATGAACAGAGAATGGCATGTTTAATCTGCAATGACTTCTTTGCAATGTGCTAAGAAATATAAGAGAGATCTTTGGGAATTCATTAATTTCTGAGTGTTCTTTCTGTAAGTATGCCTTTGCTTGTCACTCTGTTCTGTTATTGACAGCCACTGGAACTCCCCAGGCCACAAATGTGGCTGGCTCTTGTGAATGCCAACCATACATTCCTAGCGATGTGGAATGTTATCCTGGACACATTTCCTGATCTTGGCCTAAGTCTTCTTAGTTCTATTAGTTTTATATGTGTAGCCACTTTGTGTTTAGGCCTGATTTGTCTAGGTACGTGAGTGCAAAGATGGATCCATACATCCTTAGAACAAGATAGGAAGATCTTGTTCTAACATGTCTTGAGGAGAGGTCAGCTTATGGCCTGTTGAAAAGTGCCTTGCTTTTTGGATTCCTTCCACCTTTGACCCAATTTGCCATGCATATAGTAACCAAATATCTTGCATAGGATTTTAAACATTGATAAGGCACTTCTAGGATAACAATATAGAGATTTCTGTTTCATATATTGTTAAAGTGTTTTTTACTGGATTTTTGGGAAAGGGATGCTGGTTTCAAATCAGTGCAAGAACATTGGTTCTTTATTGAACAGTATGGATGTGCTGAGGGTTGCTCTCTGGCTCAAAGTGAGCATTAAGGTGTTAAGGTTCATTTTCAGAAGGATGAAATTCCAGTTGGTAAAATCTCTCCCTTCCTGTTGTGAAATACCATCTATCCATGCTGCTGCACTAGAAAGCGAAGTGGAGGTGGTGCAGCATCCCAGGGCCCTTCACCACACCGCAGTGCCTGCTCCTGTTGTAGAACTGTCTTGAGTAGATGTAGGACGGCCGGGAAGGGAGCTATTTTCCATGGCTGGTGGCTGTTAGGGGCCGAACACCTGCAGGGAGCGTGCTGCCTTTTCTGACAGCAGCCCAGGAGGCTTGCAAAGAGGAAGGCGCATCAGTGATGTTATAAAAGCTTCCGTCTCCTTGTATTAAAATCGCAGTCGTTTGGCCTAGCAACCAGAGAGAGGCAACTCTCGGCAGGAAAAGCCCGGGCAGAGGGAGACCTTTGCATCCGCATTAGCCGGTTCGGTTTGCTCAAGAATAGGCTCAAGAACGGGCGGAATTGTGAACAAACAAGGCCCAAAACGCGCCGCTCCCCACAGGAACTGCGGGGTGTTTCGTTCCGGAAGTTTAAATCCAGAGGGAAGCACCGCCCCGGGTCGCGCCCCGCCCTCCGTTGTGCGCGGCTGTGGCGCGGCCATGGAGCTGCCCCGGGAGCTGCTGCTGGCCGTCAGCGACGAGCTGGACCGGGCCGAGCTGGCGGCGCTGAAGTTCCTCAGCCGGGACCATCTCCCCAGGGGGAGGCTGGAAGCCGTCCGGAGCCCGTACGACTTGTTCGAAGCGCTGCAGGAGAAAGTCTTGCTGGAGGCGGGGAACCTGGCCTTCCTCAGGGAGCTGCTCTACCGCATCGGGCGGATCGACCTCCTGGTTTCCCACCTGGGCTCCAGCCAGGAGCAGGTGGAGAGGGAGCTGCGGGCGCCGGGCGGGGCGCGGGTGCCGCCCTTCAGGTGGGTGAGGGCGCCGGGCTGGGCTGGCGCGGCTGCCCGCCTCATTCTGTCCGGGACAGCCGTCACCTCTCAACACCGGGCTGAAGGGTTTGGCTTCAGGCGGCCCTGGGCCTTGTGTCCTCCGTCTAAAACGGGAAAAAATGGGATTATGTGCTGGGGCGACAGTAGACAAGAGCGGTGCGGTAGTACGGAGTTAAGCTGTGCTTGGAAACACAATGAAACAACGTCCTCCACTTCTTTTTCTAGACACTTGCTCTTTCAGCTGTTTGAAGATGTCACTGAAAATGAGCTGATGTCTTTCAAGTTACTTTTGGTCAATGAATTGCCAAAAAGCAAGCTAATCCGTGAGACTGTAAGTATCTCTTTAATACTTTAAAAAAATTATTACTATAATCCATAGAGGCAATTGGGTTGCTCATGGGTGAATGAGCTTCACTCTTCTTTATGGTGTCACTCTTAAGATGAAAACACCACAAGAAAAAGGGTGCCCCTGAGTGCATATGGGACTTGGCTGTGCTGGTGTCGGGCACAGCTTTTGCAGCAGTGTCACAGCCAGCTGTGCCAGGCACTGAGGCCATCACATCCAAGCAACACAGAGGACTCAGGGTACTCAGTGGCCTTAATCAGCAAAAAACTGATGAGCACATTTACTTATCTTGCCCAACAGACTTTTTTTTTTCTTTCTCAGTCATTATCAAATATAGAAGGTGATCCACTGTGAATATTATTTTATGATGTTTTTTTAAAATGCAGGAAATACAGATCTAAGCAGCAGATTCTTCTCAAGGCTAAGTCAAATGAGTTGGAATTTACAAGTAGTCTTGCAGGAGATCCAGTGCTTTTATGCTGTCCCCGCCTGGAGTTCTGACTCCCTGGTACTTTGTTCTGTCTAATAAAAGTTTTGAGGATTTTTCTTCTTTTCATAGAGGGGAGACTGTGAGAGCTGTTATAGTAAATTCTTGGGGTGACCACTATGTTTTGCTACTCACTGGTGAGTTTCTGTATGTTGGGTCCCCTTTTGCATCTGAAGCAAAAGGGCCCCGAGGGACAGAAAAACCTTTTTGCCAGTGCTTAAGATGGTCACTGCAGTGATTCTTCTGTTTCAGCTGAATGCACAATAGCCACTGAAAGTTGAATGAAAGTATTAAAAATCTTGCTACATATTCCTGTATGACCACTGTTAGATGCCCTGGGTTAGATCTTAATTAGATCATGGCACCTCTGAGCTACAGAAAGGAAATTAGTATGTTTTGAGAAGATGTTGGTACTTAACAGTACTTGTAGGTTTTGTTGAACTAGGATTAACTGGCTCAGCTGAGGTCTCACCTGAGCTCCCAGTTAGCTGGATTGACTGTGGGTCACATGTGCTGTCACTACATTGAAGCTTTAGGTGCACATGCTGCAGCTTCACTCCCAGTGGCAGCATGGGGGTGCCCTAAGAGCAAACTGCCTTTCTGATTACCCAGACAATGCTTGACATTCTCACTGAGATGGAGAAGAAGGGCCTTCTGGGGAAAGACAACCTAAGTATGCTGAAGAGTCTCTGTGAAAAAATTAACATCAGCCTGTGGAACAGAATTGAAGATGGATTAAAGCTGTTCGGTAAAACAACAAAACAGCCTCTTCTTGAAGTGATGTATAGGTATTGTACAGGACTGATCATGAATGCTTTGCAGGCCAAGGAGGGATGCTCATCACAGAGGAACAGAGGGGCAGCACAGGATGCCCTGAAAGACATCTGCTGTCATCTGTAGCACCTGGTCCTCCTGGCAGTTTTAATGACTCTTCCCAGGTAAGTTACTTTATTTCTTAGAAACATCATCATTTGGCCTTAGAAGAACTCACCCCTCCACGAAGTGAACAGTTGTTCTAAGACCAGCTGTTAGAAGCACTGTCTAGAAAAAGAAAAATGCACATCTCTGCACCCTTTATTCTGAAGCTGTGTCACAGCTGCTGCAGTGTTATACTTCAGAAACATCTGCAAGAGTAGCAAGGTAGACTGAGTTTATGGTACCAGGAATGAGGCAGTTGGCAGTTGGTTTGGCACTGAGGTATGAGTGAACAGAGCACCTTGTGTGGGCTGAGCCTGACTTTGATTGTCCAGCAGGGTGGTGTCCTGCACAGACTGCCAAAGGCAGTGGGGCAGGGTACTGCCAGGCCCTGGGAGCAAAGCTGTTGAGAGAGAGCTGCCTGGAGAGGAGGCCAGCTGGCTCTGTACCCTGTTCTGCCACTCGCAACAGCTAAGGAGCACTTGGAGGAGAGCGCAGGAGTTTCACCAGGAGTCTTCCTTTTCAGCTGCTAGAAGCTTACAAAATGACCAGCCGACCCTGTGGAGTGTGCCTGATTCTGAATAATCATAATTTTGCAAAAGCTAGGGAAGGAGTGCTGCAACACAAACACATGAAGGATCGGAATGGGACAGACATGGATGCAGGTACAGTGAATGTTAAAGATGAGTTTGTGAATCTTTAAAAATAGAAATCTTGTTTCTCTTTGTAAAGGTCTGAATTTCAGTCTTCCCTTTCTAGGATTACTTTTGTTGTAGTGGCTCAGTTGGCTCTGTTCACTGTGCTGACAAGTCCTAATGCACTCATCGAGTTTTTAGTGCCTGACACTGAACAATTCACTTGCATTTTTCAGTTTTAGTGAGTTAACTGAAACCTTAAGCAGCACCCTGAGCCTGGACTTTACAAGCTAGGCTAGCTTTGCATCAGCCTTACACATACTAATTATAAAATATGTAGAAATATGCAAGAAAACCTTTTAATGACAGTTAAGGGAATGCAGTAGAGATATGATCAGTGATTGGACTACTAGAGTATTTTCAGACCAGGAGCGTATGTGTGGCAGCAGCTCTCTGGCCACAGAGAGCAGGCATAGACGTTCCCAGGCATTTTCCTGGGGAAGGCTGTGAGAAAATCAGAGAAAATAATGAGAAACAATTCTTATCTCCATTTGTTGCACCTGCTGTTGTGAACATGTGGAATGTGTCATGGGGATTTGCTTACCAAAGGGTGATTTCTTAATTGGACACTGGATGGTGTTTGGATTGATTTATCAATTAGGTCAAAGCTGTATCGGACTGGTTGTAAGGGTTACGGAGTTTCTTAATTAGTATAATATAGTATAGGATGATATAATAAAGCAGTTGATCACCCTTCTGCAATCATGGAGTCAATGCTAATTATTACCTGGCTGGGGGCTTGTGGCGACAGCTGTGTGGATGTAGCAGATGACCAATTATGTCTAGAAATGCAATCTGCAGTTGCAGAGTCCAACTTTCATATAATGAAATGTCTCAAATTTCCCTTCTCTTTGCTTTCCAGCGGCTCTGAGGAATGTCTTTAGCAAGCTTCATTTTAGAGTAGAAGAATATAGAGACCTCACTGCAGAAGAAATCCGTGAGACTGTGAACATCTTCCAGAGTGCAGACCACGAGGACAAGGACTGTTTTGTTTGCTGTATCCTGTCTCATGGGAAAAAAGGCATTATATATGGTGTTGATGGGCAGGAAGTACCTATCAGGGAACTGACCACTTCTTTCACTGCACAGAATTGCAGTTCACTTGCTGGAAAACCAAAAGTATTTTTTATTCAGGCCTGTCAAGGTGATGCTTTCCATAAAGGTGTGGCCATTGAAACAGATTCTGGAGAGGAAGATTCTTCTGTAGAGCGAGATGCGAGGCTTCAGCTTGACTGCATCCCTGCAGAGGCAGACTTCCTCCTGGGCATGGCCACCCTGCAGGATTACGTCTCCTACAGAAGTCCCAGGGAGGGAACCTGGTACATACAGGCACTGTGCCAGCACTTGGAGTACAGCTGTCCTCGGTACGTATGTTTCCATAAGCTTTTTTTTAGCAACACCTGAATTTTCCTTCTGGATGACAGGAATTTGATTTAGATGCAGAGGTAGATGATATGCAGTGGGAATACTTGCTCAGAGTTAAAACAGTGACATAAGACAGAGCAGCACCATGCAAACTGTTCAAAGCAACTTAGGGAAGTGCTCTGAAGCCTATTAAAAACAGGAGCTGTTAGCACTGGTGTATATCAAGACAGCAAGAATGTTATTTTGTTGATGTTAACTGCCTAACTGTACTTGTGTCTTTGCAGAGGGGAAGATGTTCTCACCATCCTGACAGCAGTAAATCAAGAAGTGAGCAGAAAAACTTGTGAGCGGGACTCAAAGAAGCAGATGCCGCAGCCCAGTTTCACACTGAGGAAGAGGCTCATCTTTCCTGTCAACTAAATGGGAGAGAACTGCATGGCAGAGAGAGCTGCTGCAGCCTGGAATTGGCTGGTTTCAGCTCAGAATTCAGTCAAACACGACAGACTTCACAGTGCCTGCTCTTAGCACAAGGGCAGATATTTTTGATTGAAAATACAACTACAGAGGAAAAAGCCTTACAAAATTTGTATTAACACATTAACTTGTATTAACTCTTTATATTTGAGAGCATCTCTGAGATGGTCTCTGATTTATCTCTGATTTATTTAGCTGATCTCAGTGGTTTGCTGGCTAAAATACACTTGGTGTCCTTTATCAGCTGTGCCACATTGCTACTGCTTTCATAAGGTATCTTTGCAAGGCAACTTTTAGAAGACAACCTCTATAAAGCTTTGTGTACTTTATGCCTAACCTTTGGAAAATAAAGAGAGGAGTGCTGTAAATTTTACAGGATATAATCAGCTCACATCAGTGTGTTTTGTTACTTGTCCCCATGACTTAGAATCATTCATTCTTAGTGGCTTGGTACACTTCAAGATCAAGTTAAGCATTTATCATCTGGTATCCTCAGCAGGATGTATCTGACCTGGATTTCAGTGTATCCTCTATATAGAGTGGTCTCAACAGCAAAAATCAGTTGCTCTGGTACAGCTTCATGCTTGAAGATGTCCAGTTACCCTAAGTTCAGTTACCTTGCTGAGCTTTGAGTCTTAGTTCTAAGCACAGAAAAAGTCACTAGCTAAGTACCCAGCTCCTTAAAACATTTTATATTGCCTCCCTTGGTGTGCATGCACACAGAACTGCTTCAATGTCTACTCCCATTTGTCACAAATCTGTAGGGCTCACATAACATCAGCTACTGAGATGTAAAAACAACCATGGTGGTGTTAGCCAAAGGTGCAGTGCTAACACTGTAATGCTTGAGGAACACACTAGCTGCTGTAAAATTGGGGAGGAAAAAACTCCAAAGCACCACCCATGCACAAAACCCCCCACCTCGAGGTACCAGAAAATATGAACAGATTAATTTAAAGTGAGGCTCAACACTTAAATACTATCTATATCAATTTATTGGCTTCTAAAGCCACCTTTTCTGCAGACACCAACTCGCTTCACTAAGCTTGTGTACAGCATAATAATCACTATAAATTTTAGCCACAAAAAAGGCCTGATTTTAGGTTTGTAATACAACACTGTAGAAGAGAAGATGACATCTGGAACAAACCACAGAAGATCAGCAGTATACTGAAAAATGACATGTTATACATGTTTATTATCAAATTTACATTCCACTATGAAACAACAGTAAGTGCAAAAAGCAGATGGAAAAAAATACCATGAAAATCCCAGACTATTCAAACACTGTAATCCCCTCATGTAACAGCCAAATGAAGCCCAAATACAATTACTTTCCTTCCCTCTCTGTTGCTATTCGACTGCAGTAGATGTTTAACTTTGATCACAGGTATTTTGAGCATGCAGGTATCACTGAATTTATCAAAAACAAACAGTGAAACTAGAAAGCTTTAAGTTTGTGCTTTAAGACAGTCGGAATATGGTAAATACAAGAATTCCCTTCTGTCTCTTGTATCTTGCACAGGCATGGGTAAGTCCTTTCTAGCATCCATGTTTGACTCAAACCTGCAAAATAACAGAACCCTGCCAAAATGTAATTCTCCATTCCTTCTAGGTCTACCTCTACTCAAAAGATCTGGTGCAGGATGTCAGCCATGCAAGTTTGTCACCTCTCTTGTGGGAAACAACAAAAGCCAAATCATTCCTAGAATCATGGTAACTTCTAAAATGTCTCAGAAACACATATTAAAAAAGGGTTTATCTTCTAGGTTTTGGTACAAAATGGTAAACTTGAAAGAAGTATCAATTTTCCCTGTTACTGCAAGCCAGGCATGTATATCTAAACTGTGCATGACTATTTAAAGGCATAAATGCATGACAGAACACTGCACCACAGCATCAACCAACTGGGTAAACACACACAAACACCATGGTATAGAGGTTCTTCCATTTTCTTTTTGCCTTATGTAAAGTATCTGATGATACACCTCAGCTACAGAACAAACCAACCTCTCAACATCCACAGCATTGTTTGAACTGAGCCAGTTTATATTGCTGGGCTATGGAATAGGGAAGTGTCCCCAAGAGAAACATGCATTTCATTTATATGCTTGTAGATTAGTTTTACCTGAACCACAGTCTGCCAAAGGAATTCTGCCTTAGCAGATTTGCTACTCTGCTGATCCAGTGGCTGGAGTTATCTTATGAAGCCAGTTAGAAACACAGTGTAGTACCTTCAAAAATTTATCTGTAACTCAGGTATTCCTACAATAAACACATAAAATGGACGGACTTTTGACATGCTACACTTCTCTGTTGGTACCAAACTGTCTAAGCTTTTACTAACTTGTTTCCCTGGAAGTTACACAGCAGAAATACCCATCCCAGGCCACTGGAGACCAACATGGCACTCCCTCCTTTCACTCTTACCTTATGTAGCTAGGCAAGACACCATGCACAGCTAAGTACATACAAACATAAATACTTACATGAAAAAATTAAATATTTTTCACTTAAAAACCAAAATTAACCCGTATATAGTCTTTCAAATAAAATTCACCTTTTGTAAGTGTAAGATTTTGCTTAGAGAGCAAAAGGCAGCTCCAGGAGTTCTGGAATATTTCTGTGCGCTGCTGACAGACAAGAATCCCTGTGCAAGTTTGAAGTGGTTACTCCTTTTCCCTTTACAAAACAAAAATATCAAAGAGTCATTACAAGATCTACAGAACTGTAAAGGCCACATTACAAATTTCCTATAAACAAGGTTAAGAAGCTTTCTTTTCCTGCCCTACTCCATTCACCTCTGCAGCAACAAGGGTACTGATTATGGATAATATGCCTAACAGCAAATGCAAATCAGTGTGACTGCACTGATGCTTCACACCACACCCCTAGACAGCTGCCAGCTATACCCCACTTACATAGTAACAGGCAAGGTAAACTTAACTGCTTAATCTAATTGTATGGAAACAAATCATTTTATAATGTTGAGAGGTACAGTGAAAATTTATATAAAGACTAAGAAGCTGTTTCTATTCAGGTCACTGGCAAAGACAACTTTTTCTTAAGTTACACAAAACATCTGTTGTAGATTGTTCATTTATGATTAGAATCTTGGACAGGAAGGAATCAAAAAAGTAGCATGGGCAGTAATATTTTTATAATTAACACTCAGAAACCAGATTTCTAAAATGAAGTTCTTTTTTGAGTTGGAAACTCTGCCTCAGCTATGTTCAGAAACACACTCCATCACTGGTCACTGGATTTCAATATTCATTAAAATGCTACAAAGAACACCAGCTTTTTTCTTCCTGTTTCTATTTAGAGACTGACAAATTTTGCTCTTAATGAAATCTTTTAAACAAAATCCTACTTAAAATGAGAAATAATTGAATGAAAGACATAAAGTTTACTGGAGAACTATCAAATATAAAGAATGTGTACTTGGCAAGACAAGAGGCAGTTTTCTGAACTTCCAACAATTTCCTTGAAGTAAATGTTCTCCATTTAAGTCTTTAAAAAGAAGCCCTTAATCAAGCACCTAGGGTTTATTTCCTTTTGCAATGCTGAAACGTGCCTGAGATATTTGTGTGAGTGTGTGTGCATAAAACTATCCTCATTTAAATAGATGCACTCTACACTTTGGAAAGATTTCTTAGCTGGATGTTCTCACCCCAACACACTATTCTGGTTCTTAATTCTTATTCATTGCACATTTCTCTGTGTGCTTTGTTCACAAGCTCTGGAAAGAAATTAACTTCTGTCAATACCTCACTAACACAATTGCACTCTTTCAAAATATAAATCCTGTGTTTGTAAACTGAAGTATTACTTTCTTACATAGAGCTAAAGATTCTCTCCCCTGCTTCTCAAAGTGAGGAGGTGTTCAAAAGAGCAGAGCTTCTGAAATGGAAAATAAAAGAATGAAAAAAAATTCCAAGTTTTCATATTTGTTTGCTACAGAGAGGAACTTGGGCTGATAATGCTGGTCAGACTGATTGTTATTTTAATATTATATTTAAATTATGTAGCCTGACTGCAAACAACTAGTAAATACTATGGGTGTATGGTGGAAAAAAATAAAATACCTACACATAGAGGTTAAAGGGTTAAAACATTGAAAATGTCTACAACAGTCTTCACTTCTGACTAAGTTAAGACAAGATGCTGAAGGGGGGTCTTGAAATAAAGCTTTGGTTTTACCTTTCTGTCTCCCACAAAAACCTTCTTCCTCAAACCCAAGCAATGTTCCTTTGCTCCTTGGTCCCAACGCTTGTCTTTCCCACATTTTAACATGCACATGCCTTCTCCAACGCTTCTGTAACACACCTAACAATGCCTGTACTGGATGTTCATCCCTCAAATTATTTACTGTGCTCTAAGTCAAACACCTTTCAGGCCAGTTAGTCTTCCTTTAGTATATCCATTTTTGATGACTGTGTGCAAACAGGAGCTCCCAGTGCTCCAATTATGGCTGGAAGACTCTGGTTTCTTCTCAGTCCTGCCATTAAGTTGCTACCTGCATTTAAGAACCCAGTTGAGTCCTGCCTCTGCAAGCCAACCTCTGGCCCCTGATTCTTGCCATGGTCCTGTGTTTCAGGGGGCTTGATCACCCTGGCAATGCCCAGCCTCTTCAGTCTGTCCACAAGGCTCATCTTCAGCTGGCCTATGTCTGGGACGTTACGGGAGGGCTTTAGGCCATACATTTCCTGCAAAAACGTTTCTGCTGGTCGAGAAGCCAGGAAATTGTCTGAGTGATGCACTCGAAGCTCAAACAGTGGAGGGGAAGGACAAGGTGAACGCGAAGGAGAATTTGGTGGAGTAGAAGGAATGGGAAGAGTTCGAGGGGGTTGCAGCAAAGGCAGTTTTTCTAACATGGGGCTGTCATAAACCTTGGCAGAGATGCCTCGTTCTTGCAAAAGTTTAGCCAGGCTGCTTGTGCTGCTGAAAGTAGTAGTTGAGTCTCTTCTGTTGGTAACAAATTCTCCAATACTTAGTCTGTAAGGAAGAGCTGCTGGAGTGCTCACTACTGGGTTTCCAGTACTACTGCCAGTATTCCCCAGTGAAAATAGAGCACCCATGGAACTGAAAGAAAATAAAAATTAAACAAAGAATATACACACATTAGACATTTATATACCTGCTCTTCATTTGCATTTTTGTATACAGAAGACTCAAGAAAAACCTTAACTATTGCTATCAGCTGTGACAGCTTCAGTAATCAGAATTACTGTTCTGCAAAGTACCAATGAATTTACCTTCTGTGATCTCCTGTACTCTATTAGACAGAATATTAACATAGTTGTCCAGTTAATTAAAAAAAATATAACTGAATCAGAAAATAAATCATCATGGAATTTTTTTTCCACAATAGCTGTATGATACAAGGCATCTGCTACTTAAGAGTTAAAATTTACTTCAAGTTACCTTAACTTGTTTTAATTCTCACTCTAGAGAATTCCAAGTTTTCCTTTGTAATTACAACTATTTTTATAAGTAACATCCTACATGTTGCCTAACTGCCTTAGTATTTTTAAAACTGGTCCATGTATCAAAAGCCAGAAAGTAACTGTTTAATCCTATGCAGCAGCATTTAGAATGTTAGCAGTCCTCATACCTGGGAGTTACTTGAGTGACATCAGATGGGTGAAGGATCCTACAGGTAGTGAAGGTAAATGTGGAATTTGTTGAAGATAGACACTTCCCTGGATTTGAGGCTGCAATGTGAAGAATTTACATGCATTAAGGATAAAAATAAAGACATATAAGAATGAATCAAAGTCTAAGACAATGTTATTATCACTGCTAATTTTTTGAGTCCTTTTTTTTGAAGTAAAGAACAAGAATAGCAAAGACAGCATTACCACACAAATACTTTCCATAGAGTAAAGGACACTGCTAAATAGACTTAGGAAGAAACACTAACCATGCTTCTTACCAGTGAGTGGTACTGTTGCTGAAGTAATAGATGGCACGAAAATGCCTGCTGCTGGCTTTGACAATGCACATTTCTTTTCCTCTGGGAAGGACTGTTGTGCTTGAAATGTTATACCTCCTTCACCCTCTTCCTCATCATCTTCCTCCAGGTCAGAGATGTGGTGCACAGTATCATCAGACAGAGGGGTAAAGCCTTTAGTAACAACACCTGGTCTTGGGTCAAGAATGGTGCCGAGGTTGGGTCGAGCAAGCTGCTGCCAATGAAAAAGGGTCTGAGATCCTGGTGTGACAAAAGAGAAGAGATTCAGAGAGCCATTACCTACTACTGTATTGAGTTACAAGAATGCATTATGAAAAGAAGTGCAGCCGGCTGCTGTGAGCCACACACCCACTGGACAGCAATGCCAAGAAGCAGCCTAACACCGGCATGGAGCCTACCAAATACTACTGCTTCCTGTTACTGCACATCATACCCAGCTGTACATACGATGATTTAGCTGGCAAACATAAAATCCTTTTCTGCTAATGAGAGAACGAAGATCATCCTCTTACCTTCAATGGGTTTGACAATTTGCAACTTCTCTGGTAGGAGAACGCGGAGATTACTAGAGCTGGCAGAGAGATCCGTGAATTCTGAGTTTGTACTTGGGGAAAAAGAGCTTTCTGTTGGTGTACTGCAGCTACTAGCCTCATCTTTCTGCTCAGCCAGCAAATACATTTTTCGGTCCCACTCCTCCTCAAAGAACTGCTTCTCACTCAGGTAGTTCTGACGACGCAGAGAGAGCCTGTGCAGAGCTGTGACCAGGTCATTGTCTCCAGGGGTTCCCGGCTGGCCAGGACTGTGAGTGTCTCTGTGAGAAACATCAAATAATAATAGATATTAAGCCCATTAAATTAACTATTTCTCTATTACACAGCAGAAGTCCAGTCTAGGTTTAGTTTTGAATCAGTTCTTTTCAGAAGAAGGTAACAGGCTGTGCTTCCTACTTCAAATTCTTCTCAGAGCTGCTCCCTGGGGCCATCTGTGTGTGGCACTCCAAGTGGTGCACGCCAGACTGGAAGGGCTTTGCTGTCATAACAGCACTCGAGCGATTTGATCCAGGGATTGGCAACGGCGCAGGAAAGGAAGAGGAGCGGCCACGGATGACATTAGCAACCTTGACAGTGTCAAACACTCGCTTCTGTTGAACCCTGTGGAAAAGACAAACAAACGTGGTTTTCAGAAGCAAAGAAGATATAATAAAGAAAAATCTCTGAAAAACAAAGTTTGAAAAGTCTGTGGAGACCCCACTATAAGATGTTCAGAAAAACATGATTGCCTAAACACTCATGTCTTCAAGAGATCTACTCTATTAAGCATCAGAATTACCACTTCTTTACCTGAAAGATCTGAACTTCTACTGATAACTGCTTTAGAATATTCAAAAGTATATATTTTATTTATTTAATTTGTATATGCTTTCAGAAGCACATATTTAGTTTATTACTCCTTGCTCAGAATCATGAGATCCAGGAACAGGTCTTCAGGGTTTTAAAAACTCTTATATATCTTTCAGCTATAATGTCATTTGTCCAGCAATTTTTCTATAAGCATTAAAAGGGGTAAAACTAGTCCTGTGCATCAGAGAATTTGGATCAAGAAGTTTCAAATTAAAGAATGAAATAACATCCTTTTATCAATTCCCAGCTTCTTTACAGAATCAAGTAAGAGTAGCAGGTTTCAAAATTGAAAAGATTACCAAATACTACAAACCTTTTTTTATTTACAATGAAAACATTATAGAGGGAATATATGCATTTATGGAGTCCCCAAAATCAGTTTCACCTTAATTAATACAAGTCTATGGATAAGTATCAAAATAGCACATGGAGATCTGAAAACATACTTTTGCTTGGAGAGAACAGATTCATCAGCCTGACTCAATTCCTTCCGCATTGTCCCTTCAATTTCTGCTGCAAGGGAATCCTAGAGAAAAATGGAAACCATAAGAGTTGACAAATTAGATTCAAGTCTTCCTTCTGACAATTTTAGCAGAAAATATCTGTAAAAATTACTTTTAACAATCAGCATTTGTTTGCCCAGTATCAGTATGCTTTGGACAAACCCTTCTGCCTCTGAAGTAAGGGCATGTGGGACAGTTTTCCACCATAACTATACCCATGTGTAACCAGGATGGGGTTCAGTTTTCATTATCAACATTTGCTTTTTCTTTGTGTTTCTTTATGTACTCTGTATGTTAGTTGCTTTAGTTAAGCTACAGTTTTAAGAGCACTTCTTACAAGTGTACATGAGTGATTCTGTACACACAGAGCAACCAACCAAAACCTGAAGAATTCCCAAATATTTTGAGTATGTGAGATGCTCCGTTTCTTAAAGAAACACTGTTGAGTAAAAAATTCACACCAACATCAAATAAGACACTAGCACAACTGAGCATAAGCTATAGAACATGCCAATTCCCTTATTAAACAGAAATGGAAAAATAATTGCAGTGTCACAGTATGTCAAGTGAACAGTTAGTTTCCTAACTAATTTCCTAAATTTCTAACAAGTGTACACATTAAAGAATTGAAAAACCAAAAGATCAGCTCCTTTGTCTACTACAAAATAGTTCTGGCTGCAGTTCCTGCAAAGGCTGTTGTGCTCCTACAGCTGCTCACTGCCACAGCTGTGTGTGCCAGCTGGTGTGTGCCATGCTAGAGGTGCTGGTTACCACAGGAAATGCTCCACGAGACTGCGGGTGGCAGAGACAAGCGACAGAGCTGGCTCTACTGCGCAGCAACTTCACTTCTTCCTGGGACTCGTGCAACATCCCCAGACACTCTGCATTCCGGTCTTGAAACTCATGGAGCTGGAAGAGACAAGAGGCCATCACATGATCTCTTCGGAGAGAATGAACTCCTGCAGTAACCTAGAATGGCTGATTCAACACTGCAAGATTCTTTCAGCTGCAGGGCACATGCCCACAACTGGAATGGACAACAGTACAGCATCCGTAGCAGTTTTAGTGACAAAGCACAAAGATTCAAAAGAGGAAAAAGTATGATGAAATTCAAAGGAAAATACATGAAAAAAATGCAAATACACTAAATACTGATGCAAAAGAAGCAAAAAAAGAGAACTGCCTTAAAATCTAATGAGCCACAGTACTGTTGATACAATCAGTAATATTCACACTAAAGCACTCTTTTTCTCATAACTAAGAATAGTAAGACCTCCCTATTTGAAACACGCTCCTTGCCTTTTATACTCCTGTGAACTACAAAAATATTTGTGTAGGCTTAAGTAAAATAATCATTCTTTTCCTCCAATCATATGACTTAACACAATGAAAGATTAAAATCCTACATAATTAAAAAGCAGTAGTTCCCACTTTCTCTCAGTTTTCTTTCTCCTGTATTCTGTCCCAAACATTTATCTAAATGTATGTTATAGAAGTCTTAAATACCTCTGCTGTCAGTTGTCTCTGAGCATCTTTGGAGGCTTGTAAGTGAAGTTTCAGCTCCTCCTTCTCAATCATATTCTGAAAGCACAAAAAGGTGCTCATCATTTTCTCAGCTGATTTCCCCAAGAGACTGATCCTCTGCCACACTTTCCAGGAACAGTGCAACCCCGTGGCTTGCCAAGTCAGTTTTTGCCTGCGGTAAGCACTGGCACGTGCATGCTGCACAGATATCTGTGCACACACGGACACTTTATCAGCATTCCCTTACCTCTTTGAGTTTATGCTGAAGATCAACAATCTGGGACAAAAGGGATGAGATCTCTTCCTGGTAGCGAATCACCTCCTCACTCTTCTCTGACAACTCCTCTGTTATCCTGGAAATCTGAGCATTTGTTTGCCCTACAAAACACAAAAGGAACTTAATCAAGATGTTCTCCCACAAAAAAAACCACAAAAACAACCCCAAACCAAACCTAAATCCCAGAAAGGATGAGTGAAAGTCAAAAACAATCTCCAAAACCACCAATTCTCTTAGGAAATCAATTCATAATACATAAAAGTAGGTGCCTCCGAACATCCATAAGGAAAAGAGTAACAGTGGGGAGAAGGAGGAAAAAAAGTTAATTTCAAATGCAGGTATAACATATTAAGAACCAAGCATGTAGAATCTGAAACACACATGATCAGTATGTGAAATGACCACAATAAAACAATTTCAAATGACATAACGACTCATGATCAAGGCCAGACTTGAAATATTCTGGAAAAGTCTGATTCTGAATTAATCTTGTTATTAACTACCACTGTCCCCAAAGCAAATACAAACAGCTGCTCTAGACAAATTAAGCCACTTGCTTATTTAAATGCTTTGGTTCATAACATATATTCTAAAACTAATGTGTTCATAGTTTTAAGAATGTAGACACTGACCCATTTCAGTGTCAAGTGTGCTGAATATACAAGGAGAATATTTTATTGATTTTCAATGTCTGTAGGCTTCAGTTTAGAAAGTTTATGGACATCACCTTTTGTGTTCATTTTTCCCTTCTGAACATGACACACTACTGAATTTGAATGCCAGAGTGAAATCTGATAAAATACAGAAACAACCTTGCACTTGGGCTAAGGGCAAGACTTCAATGATTAGCATAAATTACTGAAGCCCATTTTTAGGTTCAGGGTTAACTAAGAAGATGTAGGCACTAGGTATTTCACCTACCATCCTGTTATTGCAAAATACAGCCTGGATACTCACGGAGTTCTTTGACACAGTCATTGACCAGCTGCTGTTCCTTCTCTTCGTATGTAATGGTTTCTGACTTCAGATGGCAAGCCTTTGAGAAAATTATTCACTTATCAATAACAATTTCAGTTTATCTATAATGTTATAAATTTTTACTTCTAAAATTCTCGCAACTGAAGAGTCTCCCCTCTCTCTTTAAAAATTCTATGCAACAGGTTATGTTTTCCAACATAACCTGTTTCCCAGAATTTTACAGGTGTTTTATGTGAAAGACAGATAGACACATGAACAAAGCCTGATCTCTTGGCTCTAATAAAAAACTGTTGCAAAAATATGTAATTTGGTAGGGAAGGTGAACCAAGACAGAAATCAGAAATAAGCAATTTAATTTGTTTCAAAAACTTAAGTTAAAAAAAACACCTTGAAAACTGACTGATGTTAGCCAACTCTCTTATGGCACTGAAAATCTCTTAATAGAACAGCTTTTCTCCATATTTCAAACTTGTCTATTTAGACTAAATTTTCTGGGCCAGAGACTGAGTATCACAACATATCTAAACAATATGAAGCACTCTAGATTCCCATGTCTCTTTTGATTGTGAGGATGGTAATACTAAATTTAGCACAGCCAAATCTTCTATACTCAGAACTGTTTGCCAGTAAGGGATTCACACTGTAAAACTCAGCAAATGGTTTTAAAGATTATCCCAGCAAACAGTACATTTACACAAGTGCAGGCAAATACGCCTCTTTACATAGTGCTGTCACATGAAATATAAAATCAAATAGAGGCTCATTGTAATTGAGGCTATTTCAAGTCACTGAAGGTTATGTTATATCACAGAATGATTGAGACCTGGCTGGCCTGTAAACTTGCAATCATATACAGGCTTAGGAGCAAAATAAAGGCAATCTTCTCTTTCTTATCCTACAACACTACTGACATATCCAGTTAGTCTTATGGAGTTTTAGGAAGAATGGGCATCTCAGGCTGAGTATTTTGGAGATAAAACAAGGGCAGAAGTGTATTTTATTGACATTAAAGGAATCTACTGTAGTACTGGTATAACAAGCTTATATTGGGAAAAACTCACATAAAAAAATCAAAACACCACACACACACACACACAAAATAAATTATCTTCACTTTTCTTACAAACAACACCCCCTTTTCTTAAAGGCAACAAAAATAACCCAGTTTTAAACAATGTCCTATTTTACAAGTTCCACTCTTCACTACCAAAGAAAAGGCACTGCATTCGTTGACTCCAATTCTTGGAACCTTTGCTGTTGGTTCCATTCTGTAGCCATTTTTTGTCTGGCCATTTAGTCTCTATCCTTCTAATGGCACATCTAGAGCCTGTATTCAAGCTTTACACACATGAAAGACCAGTTAAAATAGAGAACTAATCATATAGTCACAACTAAGTGTGTCTTTAAAATAATTTAAGTGGAAGCTTATTAACCTTTAAATATCTTCTGACAAAAACAACAGCATCAGAATGGAATTCCCCAAATACTCCTGCTCATTGCAGTCGGATTTATATCAAAACAAACTACATGAGCTGGAGGGCCTGATGTGTCCAAGTACTTTTGGTGGGTGCTCATATATCTTCCCACGCTTTTTCATGTATCACAAACTGCACTGAGAACAGACTGCTGGAGAACTCTGGAGATAATGAGGAATGAAGGAAACAGAAGGATGTGGGCACGGAGGGAAAGTGCTCGGGAATGATTTGCGTATAGTGACACCAAATAGCCATGTGCTTCAAGAGAAACCCTGCTGCTGGATTTTGAACACCCTGATTATTTGTTTCACACTCAGCACACACAGCACATGCCATCAGTTGGATATACCTTGGATCGCAGAGCCAGGTTCTCTTCCTCCAGCTCTCTTAGTTTATCCTGCAGGACATCCAGCTGCAATGGATCATGGGAGACAGTGAAAGACTCGTTGAAGCGCAGTGGTGTGGAACAGCTGGAATCCGTCTCACTCTCCTCAGAAGCGATGGAAACAATACGTAGCAGGTCATCCTTCTTTGACAGTTCATGCTGCAGCTGATTAACCTAGAACAAGCGAAGATCACCACCACATGAAATACATTTTACATACACAATATCATACTGTATTATTTATGCAGCCTCTAGAACGTCACTGCTCCTGAATAGCTCACACCTCCATTTATTTACAGGAAGTTCGCAAAATTGTAATTTTACCACTGCAAGGGAGACTGAAAATTCAAGACACCACAAAAATGAACAACAGAACTTACTTTTTAAATAGTTTACTGCAAAATGATTTCCCAGTTGCCTTGATATATTATTTCATTTTAACATGCTAGCTATCATTTTGATTATGATCATTACTCTGAATTCTTGAGTTCCTGGAGAAAAAGACTGAGAGACAACTATTCATATGTACAGAATGGTACCTTCCAGTTTGCACATTAAATGACCCATAGGACAATTAAAAACAAAAGAAGAGACAGATCTCATTTTGATAAAATCTATTTTGCTTATCTACATTTTTATATGAATACCTAAGTTTATGCTGTCCTACAGCTGATTATGAGTACACCCTTGTCACCAGCATACTGTTTTACACAAGCAGCTGAATCCATTTCACTGTAGGTTACACTACATCTCTTGACCACAGGGTTATTTGTCAACTATTTAATTATTTTTTTAAGGAAAAAAAAAAAAACAACAAAGAAAATGTTAGATCAAGCATTTGTGCTTACAGGAAGAGATGGAGTGAAGATCTTGATCAGAATTCACTTTTCATTAAATTTTATTTATTCATTTGTTTACTCTTAGTGTAAGCACCCAGCTCACTTTCTGTTTCCTCACCTGTGAAGTTATGTAGCAGCTCATGTCAGATATCAATCTCTTATTTTGACTTATATTAGTCCATTTTTAGTTTAACAGTGGGAAATCAGATTTATAGTCTGATATACCCTAATGATATCTAACATTCTCATAATTTCTCAGTAATTACAATATATTGTCTTCATATTCAATTCCTGGACTGCAAAAAGTGATTGAACAAGAGAATGGCACCTAAGCACATTTCTGTAGTCCAAGAGCACCAATCACCCCAAAATGATATATTTCTTTTAATCCTCTTACCACCATCATAAATGGAAAAAAAAAAAAGGACAGAAAAAATGAGAACAAAACTAAATAAAGGGAAAAAAAAAAAAAAAAGAAAAGCAATCACTTACTCTGTCTAGAGTTTGTCCTAACTGTTCTTCCAGTGCTTCATTCTGCTCCATCAACAGATGATTTCGCTTAAGGAGGGCTTGTCCAATTCGCGCTGCCAGTTCCAGGTCCCGATCCTTCTGCTCACAAAATGAGAAAAAATGTTTCCTTTTGATCATGTAAGGTTTAAATTCAGAGTAGTTTTAGATTCTCCTAGATATTGCTCAATGCATCAGCACTCTGAGATTCCCCCTTCACTCTCAAATAGATCAACACTGTTAGAAAATTATTAATGCTTCATCACTTGGATCCAGAACACATCCATAACTGTGTTTTTTGATACAGCATATTCTCCTCCACAGCCATTTGCAGTAACAGGAAGGGAAAGCACCAAACCTGGGGACAGTTTTGTGTTTTGTGCTGAGTACAAAGATTATGTGGGCTCTGTTGAATAACACACACACAAAAATCACACACTTACTTGGGCCTGTGGCCTTCCCAGTCACACTTCCTCCAGAACAGACTGGTCAGCTTAAACAGTGGTGAAAGGGTACAAGCAGAGGAGCAACAGGAAATCAGAAGAAAGCTGTTTCTTTCTTATACTCACTGGCTTCATGGGTGCCCATAGTTTTGTTACATTTTGTTTCTGAGGTGGTGCAAGCAAATGGGTAGCTTCTCATTACTCACGTGTTTGATAAGCAGCTCTTGAAGATAACTGAATCAAAATGGTCAACAGCTGAATAAAAACTCTCCCTCAAATACATTCCCTCAACTGCATTAACACAGCGTGACAGTGACAAGCATACCTCAGCTAACAGATGTTTGACCATGTCAGCTTCACCGCAGTCTTTCTGCTCCACATTATCTGTGCCAAGAACTGAAGAGAAACAAACATGCTTATTTTATTGAAGGAAAGACAAGAAGATTGTGGGAAGAAGGAGAGCTGAACTCAGATGATGTTTATATACAAATACAGTACTTGGTTGATGAAGCTAGCAGAAGCTATGAAAATGCACCTTCAACTTCAGAAATGTGAAACAATACTCATTTGGGAAATTGATAAATGAGGTATTGAACATTTGCGCTTTTCAGCAATGTTAAGTAAGACTTGAAGTGCTCACACATCTTTCAAATTTAGAAAAAGGAGAAAAAACTCCAAAGAGCAACTTTTTGAATACAGCTAAGCAATTGAATTCTCCAGCCTGCTGGGGAGAGAAGGAGGAGTATATTGGAGCATATCCAAATACAATTAAACACATACTTTAACCCTGAAGCAAAATTCCCACTAGGCTGTGTGACAGCTGTACACAGGAAGTATGGAGACCCCTGAGACAAGTCATGAAAATGTATTTATTAAGGGCTTGACCATCTTGGAAACAATTCAGAAGAAATGAGATGATGTATGTCTGGGTTTTAGATGTAGCAGTAAATGCTATCTTAGTAATCAAGTGACTCTAATGTTTGAAGAGTTTGTAAAACTATTAAAAATTTGAGAAACAGTAGGATTGGAAAGATGACTGAGTGAGGAATAAGCAGAGCATGAAGAATTTGTGACACCTCTGAACAAAACACAGTGCTAGAACTGCAAAGCATTGGTCTGCTCTTGTTCATGTCCTGATAAAAAGATGGTGGTAACAAAGGCATCTTAATTACCTTGTGCAAATTTGTGAGATCCATCCAAGGAGGAGGAAGGAAGTTCAATAAGAGCTAGAGTGACAGATAATGAAAGATATGGAAGGGAAAAAGAGAAAAAAGAAGAGAAAGAATTAAAATGTAAGGAAATAGGTAATTTTCTGCCATGCATCTACCACAATCAAAAAATAAATGCATGTGTAAACATAGTTTTTTCACTATTAACACTTTCTAAGGCCTTTTAGGGAATCATTTAAATATAATTTTCTTCAGAAGCAGAATTCTACATCTCTCTATCGGATGATGAACGTTTGTGCTAAGCTCAACAGCAATTTGCTATTCTTACTTTATGAAGTCAGGATCATTAAAGTGAAGAAGGCAGCAATATAAATTTAAGAATTACAGAAGTACCTCCTTCAGCTGAAAATTTAAGTTAACCTGTTTCAAAATGAATTCCATCATCACTGAACTGCAAAATGAGATTACTATAGGTTTGATCTCAATATTTCCTTCACTCTTTCACCTTGTTTAAATTGCATTCTTACTCTGAATATACAGTGTTATCAATTATCAGTTATTTTCTTTGTTTTGTTGAGGACTTAGTTATGAGATAGTAAAGTGCCAAGCTAAAGTGCACACTAACTTTATTTACATATGTTATATAAACTGTCTATACCCTTCACATACATAATGGCCACAATTAACCTTTTAAAGCATAACACTACAGCTATACTAAGATCAAAGTTGCATTTTAGTAATAAAAGAAACTTCTTTGTAATTTTGAAAGACAGAAGAACAGGAAGAACAACACAGAAGGAAAAGTTTTACTGTTTCTCTAAAAGCTTAAAAGAAAAATATATCAAAGTAACAAACCAAATGCTTTTCATCAAGTAGATCAGTAGGCATAAAAACCCAACATATGCTGTTTAAGCATGCAGGAGCTTTCAACTTATAGCACTCTCACTTACTAACTGTATTTCTAAGCAGGGAAAAAATAGAAACTCTCTACTAAATTTAAAGTACGTATCTATCAGTAGCATAAAATGCATTTGGAGGACAATTTTACTGAACTACTTGGTTGCTGAGACTAGCTGCTGAAAAGGGGACTCCAAACACATCTAACTTATTAATATCTGGAAAATTCACATACATAACTAAGATACAGCCATTACAGGCAGAATATTATAGCCAGCTCTCCTGTGGTAACTGTTCCTAGCAGGTGATTTCAAGTTATAAGTTTCTATCCAGTCCCTTTAATAAAAATTTACACTGATTCCATGCTAATTCCAAGGTTATTCAGGTAGGTAAGTACCTAAAATCAAGAGCAAATATCTTTACTCTGATAACTACAATCACAGAACCAACAGCTTTGAAACCTAGCTCTATAAAAATTTCTGTATTTTCTCTCAGTACAGGATCAAAGCTATACAGTTTATTAGAATCTCTCTTGAGAACACATGCACATGCAATACTCACCTTGCCAAGTGAAAGTTGCAAGCAACTCTTCATTTTGGTTAAAATTCTTGTTATGTTGTGCCATGACCCTTTATTCACACATACAAAGTAGTTCCAAAGAGGTCTTTTGTAATTCAAGATTTCTTATGCTAGCACAGTTGAAGCAGAAAATATTCTTCCACCTCACTGAAAACACTACCAGTGTGAACCCAACTGACAGACCTTATGGGACAGACCTTCTTATAGGCAGCAGCAGCCATAAAAAGAGGAGGAGCTCAAGTGCAATAACTACTGTGTTGTTTTGGGGCTTTTTTCTCTAATACAAAGTCACTCAAACCATATATTCAGCATTCTCTCCTGGAAAACGTTATAAAAATATTTCCATACATATACAGGGGGAGGAAGATACACAGCTAAAACCCCATGTCATGCTTCATGTCACATTTACTCCCAATTCCAGGCAACAAAGAAAGATTAAAATTTCACCTAACAAGTTATTCAACAATAATTATAACTAGAATTTGATTTATATCTGTATTTGTCTGGGACTCTCCCAGTATGTCCCTGTAGGTTACTAGTCTCAAAAAAGCTTCTATGATTTCAAGTGTAACCAACGTCTGGACAATTTCTAGGAGAAACAAACCATATTTATCTTGAGTTTACATGACTCAGCAGTTACAAAAGTGTTCATAAATGATACAATAATTCGTTTTATATGTTATGATTAACTGCTATCTTTTAATTCAATTCAATTATTAATTTAAATTAATATATCTTCACTAATTTCAGTCATTGCTACAAGAAAACATTTATAACTTAAAAAACTGCTTTAAAAACTCCTACAAGCAGTTTCCTGTTTTCACAGGACACCTTCTCTATTTGAAAAGAACTACCCTCTGGGAGAAATAGGAAGATGGACCTTTCTCCAGAGCCTTGACAGCCAAATAATACACAACAGGCTTCATGAAAACTTTGTTGATAAAACCCCTCCCTCTCCCTGCAGGCTGAAAATGCAAGCTCACACTGACTGAAGGTCCTTTGGAGCCCTGCGTTTCATCACGCAGGTGAGGCGCAGAGCCGAAATCTTCGGCAGAGCTGCGTTTCACCTCACGCACAGCTAGACTCTGATCCCACCTCTTTATAATTAACTCTTAGAAGCAAGTACACGCCCCACCAACCACACAACTGCTTCCAGTGAACTACTAAAGCATTCACTCGACTATAAAATCATTTATGCTTGCAATATTAGTATCAGAAACAGTCTGAGCAATAAACATTAAGTGGCTTTCCAATTACTTTCCACAGTTAAAAGAGTTCAAAGCCTTCGAGTACAAGTCATAACAAGGTCACTCTAAATTGTTGAGTACTGCATTCTTGGGAGGTGATATTTTAATCTTTGTTATTCCTTTGCTATGCACCCTTGGGAAGCTTAAACTACAAAGAACAATGACAAAAAAAACCCTTTTAGAGGTAGCATGTACAAGGAAGAGGTAATCATTACAGATTGTATATAAATAACAAGTTCCCTCTACACTGTGGTTTGTTCCAATAGTTCCAATATATGGAGGAAACAGGACTTCCCCATTTCTCTGAAGAGATTACAATACATTCTCCTCACAAGAAAACACTTAAAAACTACAGGCAATTATGTGCTTCACAAACATTACTGACACAAAACATCAGGGGAACATCACCAAATCAACCACAGCATGGTCAACATTCCTGAAAACAGAACTGCTTCACACTCATACCTCTTCTAGCACAATTCTAGGTTCCTGCCTCTTTTTCACTATCACATCTTCATTCTTACTTCAGTATGTAATCTGATGATCAGGCAGTCATTAACCATCTTAAGTCAGCCATTAGAATTGCAGTGTGAACCCCAAGCACGTCCCCTGAAATCAGCCTTTTCTTCCACCTGTCCAAAGTTTTCCAGATTTGACCATTTCCTAATATTAACTGCGTATCTAGATTTTTATCTTCAGTATCTGGGGAAATAAATACCGACTCACTCATGTAACGGAAGGAGTCCTCCTCACGAGCTGGAGCAGCCATCTCCGGCAGCCGGCCATGGCAAGCCATGGGCTGAATCCAGTCTGGATTTTCATACAGGTACAGAGAGTCCACTCGTAACTGGTAATCTGGCAACTGTTCTTCCAGCATGCTCACCAACTCCACCTCAGGAAGGTCCTCATTGGAGCAGCCATCTGAAAGAGAGTAAATGCCAGTAATAGTGCATTGTTAAATATATGTAAAATTTAATAGTGCTGCTACAGTACTATACATTTTATGTAGTATAAAATACTTCATAAATCTTCAGTAGATGTGGAAATAATTATTCTGTACCAGACAAAATAACAGAATACTTACTGAATCAATGCTTGATTTATACTGCAATACTTTTAAATTCCTCACCCCCAGCTGATCCCAAAACTTCCTGAAAAGATGGTATACTGTGTCCCTCCAACTTCCTGAATATAATGTATATACTAAGTTTGAATTTCTCTTTTCCTCTTCATTGAGCCAAAACACAAACCTACATTTTACCAGCTATTGATTTCCTAAAGTCTCATTGACTTTTCATAGTTGTTACACTTCCCTTTTCTGAAGGAAATTCACATTTTTCTTGTTCTTCTGTTTTATGCATTGATTTGATAATGAACATAGATGTAAACAATCTTAAAAGTAAGCAAAATCAAGTGAATACTGCTTTGAAATCAGGGAAGAAGTATAAAATTTCATTATCATCCTTATGGAATCACACTCTGAGAAACATGATACTAAACCCCTGCAATCAAAGTTTAGCTCTTTCTATGCTGTGTGTGTCCCTTAATCTCTTCACAGTTATTGCAAAAAACCCACATTAATACTAAATTGGTAAAATATCAATGGTATGCAATGATTATCTTTGCAAGATTTCCACTCAGGATGAATACTATCTGCAGTATCTTTCAATGGAAAAAACACCAATGTTGTATATTGACAGTACGAATTCTATATACAGTATTTCACAGTGCACAGTGACTTTACAAGTGAGTCTAATGTCACTGGTTTTGTTCCTCTACAATACCACATAAGCAGCACAAAGAATGTGAAACATAAGGTTGTCTTCAGGTTGGTGCTTTATGACATGTTAGACACATTCAAGATTTTTAATAGTAATTCTTCAACTTACCAGGGACGCTCTCCAAGCCCCTGGGATCAAAACTCATGAGTCCTTCCTTCACAGTTCACTTCCTTGGAAAGAGCATTCTGTAATCAAGCTGTGCACCATTCCTTTACTGCTTTGGTAAAAAGATGGCTTTGGTTTAGAGACAGAGTAAGTGAGAGCCATCAAGGCACAGAGGCTCACAAATCCGGCATCGACTCACTTCTGTAGGCTGGTTCATACTCCAGATCTACTGCCATCTTAGGACATGCCTATTTCACCTGGGCTACTGATCAGTAGAAGTATTTCATGTAAGCTTCACCAGCTTCTCAGCTCACCCATCACCTAAAAATAAAACAGAGAGAATGCCCAGGTTTAACAGATTTCACTCTTTCAAGGGAGACAGGTAAATTGGTGTGACTTTGTTTCTTTCAGCGTGAATTTCCCCTCTGTACTATAATTAAATATTAAAAAAAAAAAAAAGGCAAACAAGCATTTTATTTCCAGTTTACACAGTACACGTAAAAAGTGGCATTAAAATGTTTTCTCCCTGCAGATAGCTCACCTTAAACATGGACTTGGTCAAATATCTCTTTGTCTGTACTATTCATCTTCTTTCATAAAATATTTAGTGTATCCAGGTCATTCACTGAAACAAGGCATTTCCTTTTTATGCTAACAGACAGCAGCTCCAACTAAAAGGTTTTCTTTAGGCCACTACATTATTTAAAGTGATGGATTCTAAAGGCAGGATTTTAAAAACATCACCCTTAACATTTAAATTGTTAAAAAAATTTAAGTGTTACAAAAGCATTTGCTTGAGTCTCTTTTCCTTTAGAAATCTGTTAATTAAAAATTGGACCTATCAAAAATTTACTTCGTGGACTGTGATAAAATTTGTGTTTTCTCTTCAGCAGGGACTCAGATAAACCAGAAAATGAAACTACTGTGACTGATTCAGATAAGCTATCAGAAGAGTTTAATGAAGTATACATTTTTCCTTTGCCAAGACTGATTAATCACCTTCCATATAAAACAGCAGTTTTAGATGAGAGAAAGATATAAAACTGAAGAGAAAACCAGTCTCCTTTTCCCTCCTCTGGCATTCAGTTAACATAAAATTCTCTTAAAAGCCTTCATTAATTTAAAATTTGCTCTTAACAGTTTCCCCAAGATCTCAAATCATCAAGCACAACAATCAGAGGTTTGTTTTGCTGTCTATAGCAACCTCTTATTTGACAAGATTAAAATGGACAGTGCAGGAGCTTTTTAAAGCAAGTCTGGAGCCTGCCAGTTCATCTGCTCGTAGACTTTGGCAGGAGATCAAAAAAGAACTTTCTTCCATTAAGGTCAGCTCATACTTGTGTGCAGTATCTTCTTGTTTTGTCATTCATTTCTTTATGTATGTGACCTGTTTATCAGTTGTAATTATTATGCATATTAAACACTTAATAAAAAAGAAAAATTTGAGATTTCAGGCATATTTTCTATCTAAATGCTTCTAGCATTTAAAAAAATTCTATAGGCTGTTTTTTAAATGGATTGCTGAAAAGCATGAACTATACATACCCCCTTCTCTAAAACAACTTAATACAGCATAATATAAGACATTTAATTAGACTGCTGTAGACCCACACATGCAAATGACTTTATTTTGTAACAAGAAGAGTCACTAGACAGCTAGACAAAGTTCAGCAGCACAGGACAGTTTCTTCACAACTCTAACTCAATCTTTTTCCTTTGAGTTTTAAAACTGTAAAAATGAATGCTGCTGCTTCTCAAGATTGGTTTTAATCTCTCTTCTAAGTGCAAAGCAGAAGCACTATTTGTAGCAGGTCAGTCTCAGTTCAGCCAAGGGGGGTGGGGGGTGGAAGATGATTTGGCTAAATGTTTTCTAGAGCACCAGGCCAACACCAAGCTATTGAATTGAAAGAGCAAACTCATTTGTAAAACCTTTGAGAAGTTTACTACATAAGCAAACACCATAAAAGTTAATGCTTGCATTTCCAGTGCTTCTCATAGCTTTAGTTTCCTGTACCATGGGGCAACTTCTGTAGAAATTCAAGCACTGGGCAGTTCCACCCTGAAAGTAACTCCATGACCCTTCTACACTGCAGCTATAAAACAATTTCCTAACTGCAGATTCCTCCTGCAAGTCAAAACTATGATTAAATACATTTAAATAAACCCCATAAAATTTATAACATGGCTTTAAAATATATGACCATGCTATAAAAAGATGGACTAGAAATTAAAATTGTTAAATCATGCAGAAAGACATGTCCAAAAGAGAAGCTAGAAAAGTTTCTCAGGTATTGATTTTAATCTTTATTTATAAAGATTATTTCCAGTGTCAATTTACTATATTTATTCTACACTGATCTACATCTTATCAGTTTTGTCCCCCTACTCTCTCATAGGCCAATTTCCCATTGATGTTCACGTCTTTTACTAATAGGCTCACTGAGCACAGGAAAAACAAGGGAAATTCAAATATTGGAGAACAACCCATATGCAGGGGTGGTGCTCTCAGAAGGCTTTTTTCAAGGAAGGTTCATGAGAGATGAAAATATCAGACAACATTTTACACACATACCTATCCCAATCTTAGTGTTTCCGTAATCTCTAGATTAAATTTTACTTCCCAATGTGTGTCTCACATTTCAGCTATCGTTTGGCTCCAAACAGTGAGCTAAAACCTGGGCTACATATAGCACACTTCTTGTAGAAGTCAAAACTATTCCTGCACCTTCTGAATCTGCCCTAGAGAATCCAAGTTGCTCTAAAGAGATTTTATAATTTTTCCCTTCAGTGAGTCAGAAGACCCTAGTGAAGATTGCTTGAAAAAGCAATACTGACTAAAATCTTAGAAAAAGATAATTTAGTTATAAAGCATTGAAAATTGCTCTTGTCTTTGTAAGTACCACTTTGAGCAATTTCAGAGGGATGCAGAAGGAGCTGGGACAACTCAAGATAGAATATAATTCTGAAGACATTCTACCACTAGAGAAACTCTGATTCAAACCTGAATTATAAGAAAGATCAGGGAGTTGCTTTACAACTGGAAACCACAGACAACTGTATGTGTTATTTCTTTGTCCACAAAGTTAAAAATGTATGCGAAATATTGGCATCTATATCGACAATATCCAAACTGCAACATAAATAAACTGTTATTCCTGCTATTTTTCATTTGTTGAGAGCAGCTGACTCCTCACAAGTACTTGGAAAGACTAAACTAGGTCTGCTTCTCTGTACAATTCCAGGATTCAAGACATTAGGCCGCAAGTAACACAAAGAAAATTTTGACAACAAAGAAGATTCTAACAACAAAGAAGATTCTAACTTGACTAAGAGAGAAGACATCATCCATTTTCCAAAAGCAAGCCAAGTAAATGAGTTATTCATTATTATTATTCTCAGATGCCAAATTTTACTGCCATGTAAGCATGCAATTTAAAAAATTGTATCAAGTCATTAACACAGTACTTTTTCCATTGCTAAAATTGGAATGCTGTCAAGCCAGCTAATAGCAATCAACATATTCTGCATTTCAAGGTTAATGAAACAGTTCTATTCTTATAGCAAACATGACCACACTGAATTGCTGCCAAAACATTCCTGGGACCAGTGCTCAGAAGCAGAGGCCAAATTTTTCAACACCATCCAGTAGGAGATGAAGGACAAAGGATTATCAACTGAAAAACAAATCTATGTGAACACAAACTTTGTCTATCAGAAGTAACATTTGCCATTTGCCTAACACCTGTTATTTTCAGCCAATACTATCCCTACAAAAATCTATTTAGTGCTTGTGTTTCACTCATGTAAGGAAAAAAATATTTAAAAGAGTATGCCAACATAATCCTAAAACCAACTGTAATGGTCATAAACAAGCCTGCAACAGACTTCCAATCATAATTGTTTTTCTTCTGGGATGGGGGAAAGGCTTCAGAGGGGAAGCTGGAGAACACCTCTTGGAGAATGGTGAATCACATGGGGATCATGAAACTGGCAATGACATTCCTTTGTCCTATTTTATCTACAGTCATGCCAAACCACGCTCACTTATTCTCTTTGTCTGTCATTTGTAACAGCTTATGCTCTCCAAAGTGGCAACACTACCTGTCAAATACATGTATATATGCTTTATGTACGTGTATACATGCATACTGTTGAATACCACAGCTTGATAGTTAAGATTTAAGTCCTACATGTTTGGAGGTTGTCTATGTCACCCTTAGTACAATGTAAAAACAGCAAATGCCTAATTGAAGTCTGCCTTAGTCTGAAACTATGAGTGTTACCTACATTAAAGACACACACTATGTTCTATTAATTCCTAGATTTTTTATGTAAATACATAATCAAAACACTACTATCTGTATGCATCTTTTCTCGCAAATTTTCTTTTTTCAGAAGAAATTAACTTGAATAACATTTAACTGAAATTGCTAACACTTTCAGTTGATGCATGGCTGATCACCCAAAAAAGTAGTTTCAGTTCCTTGACCTACATCCCAGCCAGTGCTCAGCATTTTAAGATACAATTCTGTATTAGAATTAACCAAACTGATCTATATGACTCAGTCACCAGAATATCACTAGCAATCAAACCAGAAATGAAAATGCTCTATTTGTGTCTTCTTGGAAACTAATCAACAAATCACAATTATCATTCCTGAAAGACAGCACTTCTACTACACAGTATTAATTCCAGAAGTCTACTATTAGAGGCAAACCACCCTCAGGAAAGTCTGTGGTTTCCCAATGCTCTTCAAACTACATTTTCAGGTACTCGTAACAGAAATTCGATAAACAGATACAGCTCTAATAGTCACACTGCCACTAGAGTGGAAAAATTTCAGGTATTGGAAAATAATTTTTTTTCAATTTCGCTTCAGTGTCAGAAGTGTAATTAAAAAGAAGTTCTGCCTATTTTTACTAAGAGCTACATCTTTTGAAAGAACACAAGTATCCGAAAACAAACCTAAAATCGACTGTTGCTTTCTAATGTTGACTTAAGTTATTTATTAGTATATCAAATATCTGCATCAGACTGTCATAATCAGTTAAGAGTAACTGTGAAACATAAGCAAGAAATAGGCACCTATGCAACAGCTGAAGATTGCATTAAAGATAAAAGTAAGAGCACGTTACTCCACATAAGATTTCTCCACTAGCATGGACGGCAGAGTAAATGACTTAATGACATACTGGTACTCCAGTTTAACCAGCTGATTAAAATGAAACAATGTGATTAAGAAGTTGCTAGCAGCTAGAATTTCCTTGCCTTCCATACACAAGCAAGCCAACAGCTAAGATGTCACCGAGGGCTGCCTCGTGTTCGCGGTGACATGACCCTCCAGGGAGCCCGCTCGGTGACGGGCACCCCGGGCCGCTGAAGGTCACCCCGGCACCGCCTGCGGGCACCGCCACCCCCGCAGCCCCCGCTTACACTGAATAGACGGAGCTCAACACAGCGCTACGTTACATTAAAGCATCACCACCGCCAAAAGAGTCCAGTCAGCTGCCAACCCGGACAGGCGCCGGAATTCCTTCTCCGCCCGGGACCGCGGGGCCAAGCCCCGGACACCGCCTCACGCTCGGGCACCGCGCTCCGACCCCAACCAGCCTCGGGAAAGCCGCCGAACACCCGGCGCGGCCCGCTGTACCTTCCAGCCCGGGTGGTGCCGCGGCCCGGCGGGGAATGGCCCGGCCGGGGCGAGAGGAGGGACGATTAACCCCTGCAGGGGTGTGAGGCACGGAGCGCGCCGCTCGCCCGTGAGGCGGCAGGGCACCGCTGGACCGGCGCCGAGTGCTCGCTTACTCGGCCCACGCTGCGCTCCCTCCGGCGCCGCTCTTCCCGCCGCAGCCCCGCATGCAACACAGCGGCGACTGAGGAAGGGCCCCGATGGCTTCCGCTCGGCTCCCGCCCAGAACTACAGCCCCCGGCGGGCCGCCGCCAGTGACGAGCCCCACAATGCGCCGGGCCATTGGTGCGGGCGGCCCCCGCCGCTGAGCCCGGCGGGGCCGGGAGCGGGGCGGGGTTCTGGCGGGAGGCGCGGTGGCGGCGCCGGCCCCCGGCCCTGACTCCGGCGGCGGCGGGCAGGAACGGGCGCTGCCGCCCTGTAAGGCTGCTCGGCTGCGCCGAGGCTCCGCGCTGGCCGCGCCCTCAGCCCCGCTGCGGGGGCAGCCGGGCGGGCCGGGGAGCAGCGCACACCGAACTTGGGAGGCGGCTGCGGGGAGCGGAGCCCTGTCCCGGCCACCGCGGGAGGCCAGAGGGAGGCGGGGGCCCAGCGAGGAAGGTGAGGTACGAACTTCACGGAGCGAGTGAGGAACTGAGGGGGAGCCTGCGGGGCGTCCTTCCGCACTTTCTGGTGCTTTGTCACGGACGGATCATTTCACTCGAGATACACGACCGAGAGCTGCCTCAGTCTGCTGCGAACACTGAATTAGGAGCTGCAGCTCAGCGTCAGCAGAACTCAGTAACGCGCGTTCCCGGTACCCGGGCTTCGGAGCCTTCACGCTCCCCTAGCTCACAGACACAGGTTTCTGTGGTTTTTTCTGCCCTGCACTGTTCGCTGGCTGAAGCTTTGGCCAAAGTGCGATGATTGTGTCATTTTACCTGTACAACACTGTCAGTATCTACAGTACAAAAAACAAAACAAAACAAAACAAAATCCTGCGATACAGAAGGAAAAATGTGGGGACAGGGAAAAACTTTATGTGGGGACATGATCCAAAGCCGTATTGAAAGATGGAAATAATGTCAAGCTACATAAGAAAAAAAATAAAAAAAACTTAAATTTGTAGTGTTATTTGAATAAATGTGCATCACGGATGTTTCTGATGGCTGGCTGTACATCTTTGAAGTAAGTCTACAATGATTTGACTTTGGTATATCATAGTTATTAAGAGTTATAGCTTAGCTTTTGTGGTTTCATATTGCAAGCAGCAGAATAAATTGTCTTGTGTAACAGAATGAGGCATCTTCTTTCCAGGTAGGAGAAGGATGCTGTAGCCATTACAGTGCTAGTATCCTAAAGCACCTCCATTATTTTTTTTTTTTTTTTCTTTTTCCCCTACTCTGCTACAAACTTCCTTAGTGAAGTTGTAAGTCAAGTGCAGATCCTCTGAGGGTGCCCAGGACCTGGTAGGGATCGACTTTTATCTCTGGTATCTCTTGTAAAGAATTACAACAAATCTCCAAGCAGATCTTCAGGGTAAAAATGTTACTGGAATGTCTTGGATATTTGGCAGTCAATGGAGTGGTGGGGGCTTGTTAGCTTTTCAAGAGTGTTCCCTTGATTAAGTAGCATACATAATTTAAATGCAGGATATACTCAAGTTTAGCTCCTTAAACAAAATTATCAGTTTCTGGTATAGTAGTTCAGCTTTTATAAGTTAACTTTCATACAAAAATTGCATATTAACATGGAACTATTTCCTGTATCTGACTTTTTATCAGTCACCAAGTAGGATTCCTCATGGTGGCTGGAAAGCTACCTATCAGAAAAGGCCCTGGGATTGCTGTTTGACAACTGCCTGAATATGAGCCAGCAGTGTGCCCAGGTGGCCAAGGCCAGTGGCATCCTGGTTTATATCAGCAGTAGTGTGGCCAGCAGGACCTGGGAAGTAATTGTCCCTCTGTACTCACTAGTGAGGCCCTTTTGCACCTCAAGTTCTGCATTCAGTTTTGAGCCTCACACAAGAAGAAAGACACTGAGGCACTGGAGGGTGTTCAGAGGAGGGCAGCAGAGCTGGTGAAAGGTCTGGAGCACAAGTATTACAAGGAGTGGCTGAAGGAGTTTAGCCTGGAGAAGAGGAGGCTCAGAAGGACCTTCTTACTCTACAATTACCTGAAAGAAGATTATAGTGAGGTGGGAGTTGGCCTCTTCTCTCATGTAACAAGAGATGACAATAACTAGCCTCAAGTTGCATCAAGGGAGGTTTAGATTGGATGTCAGGCAAATTTTCTTCACTGAAAGGGTTGTCAAGCATTGGAACAGGCTGCCCAGAGAAGTGGTGCAGTCACCATCCCTGGTAGTGTTCAAGAAACATGTAGATGTGGTGCTTAGGGGCATGGTTTAATGGCGGGCCTGGCAGTGTTAGGTTAATGGTTGGACCCTGTGATCTTTGAGGTCTTTTCCAACCTTAATGATTCTACTGTTGAAGACTTACTCATATCTAAGGTAAAACAGTCCCATTCTCTACTTACAGAAGCTTTGATACTGTTACTAGATATCTCTCCCACTGCCTAAGCCTCCAAAGCATCAGACATAAAGTAAGTTTGCTAGAGGACTTTCAGAGAGGCTACTCTGGTCTGTGAGGGAATTGCTTCTCTTTTTTTTTTTTTTTAACTGAAATCCCTTACAATATTATTTCCTCCCTCACTTGTAAAATGTTAAGTGCAATTGCTTCTGCTTTTTTTTTTGTTTGTTTGGGGTTTTTTTTTGTTTTTGTTTTTTTTTTTTTGGTTTTTTTTGTGGGCTAGTTCAGCTGCACACAGCCAAGCCAAGATCTGCCTAGCACAGCTGTGCTCCTTTAAAACAACAGACAATGATTTCTTTTCCTACAAACTGCCAAGGATTCATAAGTCTGTTCTTTTTTACTTTTTGCACTTATGCAATTAACTTGCAATTAAATTGTTTATTCAGAACTGGCAATAAAATTTCTAAACCCATAAATTAAAAAGGAACACTTGAGTTGACCTGTAGTCCTCATTGTGGAGTTTGAAATTGATATGCTACTTAAATAGAAGCAGACTTTCCCTGAGCTGGAGTTCTGGGGTTTTGTGTGTGATAGCTGACAGGAATGCCTCACAGTTCTGATTAAGGAGATTTAAGTTTATCACAGGTTTATGTATCATCTTACTTTGCTATTTTATTTTTTTTTTCTAGGATAAATGGGTGTGTATGACTTTTCCCCTGATCTAAAGTGGTTCCATGTCTTGTTTGGTAAGTTTGTCTTTAAAAATTTTGGCTGTTGTACCTTGTTACCCAGCTATACCTTAATATGAAAAGCCCTGGTGAAATGTCTTGCCTGAGGGGATTTCCACAGTGCTGAGATGTTTGAACTTCATTGTGTCAGCTTTTGGTGAAGGAGACTTTAGTGTCTCTTCTCTCTAGGTCTGCCACGTATGTGCTTTTGCTGTTCCTTAATCCCTTGATTGATTGACTTGTAGCAGAAGACTTTCTGAACTGCTGCTTATAAGGCCTAGTTTTTTACATTTTTGCACTGCCATATTTAACAAATTGCAGCAACTCCACCAACATTCACTTGTTTCTGCTCTGAAGGACTGCTCCTGTATTCTGCGTACACCAGTTGAATCAATCAGACCAGAAGAGCTATCACAGAGCAGCATCCATGAATGCCTGGTAAGAATAGAAACTGTAACTCCCCAAGGTTAAATATAAAGCTGGTGCATATTAAAAAAATAGCCTAATTAGGGAGTACTTTTTGAAATGTTGACAACAAAAATAAACAGAGTACTTTGGGGCTTCCACTTCGGTAGAAGACTATAGGTATCTAAGTGTTAATCTTGTGCCAGTTTGAAAACAAACACACACACACACACAAAACTTGTAACTCATAAAACTAAGTCTTAATAATGGTAAAAGTACCAGCTTGAGTGTTCTTATTTGAGTATTGGACTTTATAATTAATAATATTTTTGCATTAATTTTAAAAATATAAATGATTAAAAATTACATAGTCATTTTGAGAACTGTTTCTTCTCTCTGTTAGGCTGATTCTGATCTAGCCTGGATTCCCCCATCTACAGGAAAGAATGAAATGGTATTTTGCTCTTCTAATGTCTCTCATTATGAACTCCAGCTGGAAATAGGTAACATAAATGGACTTTAAAATATATCTTCTTCCTGCTATCAATAGTTTATTGCTAACTACAGTAAATATTAAGTTTAGAAAATGAAAGGCTATTCCTGTGTTTCCGTAGTTAAGAGAAGTGCAGAGCATTGCTTATATTTTAGTAATCTCTTATTTCAAGATCTAAGACAAATGAACAATTTCCTGAAATTGTCTCTTTTGTGCATGTACTTGTTAGTTTTCAAAATCTGTGGTATGTGACAATAAATACAGCCTTAAGTAACATCATCATCTTGTAACATGGCTACCCAAGTTGGTTGTTCTAAGGATGGCTGCCTTAGATCCTACTCTGCATGCATAAGTTTATGTGAATATGCATACTAAGTGTTGTTCATTTGGATGTATAATTGATGCTGACATATGTTCAAACACTTTTAGTTGTTCTCAAAATAGCAGAGTCATGCTTCAACTAATTTGCTGCATATATTTCTCTGCAATTATTTAAGGTCTTGGCATTCTGAAACAAAAGGATGCTGCTATCAATTGCAATTTTAAAACTGGAAAATTATCTCTAAATATGAAGGACACCATGTGATGGGCTTATTATGTTTTCCAATGTTAAGGTAGCCATTTCTGGTTTCAGGAAGGAGGTTCAACAATTTAACTTCAGTCTACCTTGCACGGCATACACCTACAGACAGGCAAGTTGCTGTAAGGATCACAGACCTTGAAAATTGCTCTGAAGAGCACTTGAAAGCCTTACAGGTAAAGGAACAACATTTCTGCACAAAGCCCGATGAAGATAGTGAGGAATACATATGAGATTATTGAACAAAGGTAGCCTTTGTTTGAAGTGGGTCATTTCAATCAAGTTTTTCCCTCCAAAGGAGTAGAATATAATAAACATAATGCATGTGTAAATTTGAGAGTTGCTTTCCGAAGACCACAGCTGACAATTGCTTTAGAAATTGCTTCTGTAATTGTACAAGTTACTTGAAATATCTTCTGTACTCCTATTTAACACCAGAAGTTTGGACTATGAACAAACTAGATTTGCTTCAGACAAATGCAATTATGGGCAAGCTATTTGCATTTCTGTTGCAGGCTATGCACATCACCTGCAATCATGTATAAATCCAAAGAAACAGTTCTCTTTAATGATTACTGAATATAGTTAATGTTCTTGGTAGGACTGCTGTTCTGTGGTTAACACATCCACTTTCATTTAATTCCATAGAATGAGGTGGTTTTATCACACTTTTTCCAGCATCCCAACATAATGACATTTTGGACAGTGTTTACAGCTGGAAGCTGGCTTTGGGTCATCTCCCCATTCATGGCCTATGGTAAGAACTGTTAACTGCAATTTTAGAATAGGAGAAAGGGCTGATACAAATTGGACCATGTGGTCCATGAGAGGTTTCTCTTTAATCATCTCCTGTCTTGTAGAAAAAACAGACTCTCCCAAACCATTTGTTTAGAGAACACTTCCTCCCCAATGAAAACTGGTATTTGAATTGCATTAAATTCCCCCTTAGTCCTAGCACCCACCATGTGAGGAATGGTAACTGGGAGATGTATTTGACTTAATATAGCTTCTGCTAACAGAAGACCTATTTACATTGAATACAGGTTGGGCACAGACTTGCAGCTAACAGAAGCATGACATGGGGCATCAGTTATGTCCATGTAATATTGCACCAGAGACAATATAGAATGCTGCTCTTGATGAGTGTATATAGTGAAGGGAACATAGACAAGTAATTTAATAAGACTTGTTAGGCCTAGCTAGGGTTTTTTTCACTTCCAGGTTCAGCTAAACACCTGCTGAAGACTTACTTTCCTGAAGGAATGAGTGAAGCTTTGATAGGAAACATTCTGTTTGGTGCAATCAGAGGATTAAATTACATGCACCAGAATGGATATATTCACAGGTAGGAGAATGTCAATAGGTAAGAACCAGAACTAGCATCTTACCTTAAGTATTGTTTCCTTCCTTTTCCTCTATACCTTCTTGTATCAGACAGTGCACAAGTAACATTTTTTTCAATAATACAGCAGGATTAATTTTAACAGGAAATGTATTTATACATTTCTTCAAGCCACTTGTTACAGGGATTATACATCTGCCTGGCTTTGTCTCTTTGAAGCAGAAGAAAACCAGAGTTATAGAAGGGGCTTCTTTACTTTACACCCCTTGCACGGAAGAAGGGCCCTTCTCCAATTTCTGGCACTTTTTTCCTGATCATCTCTCTTAATAGAGAGATAAAACTCCAAGCTAGTATCTCGCTATAAGTCAATGAAATATGAAAGCTTTTCTGTTCTAGTAGTACTTAGAGTAATTCTTATAACTAAAATTTACCACTTTATGTTACAGGAATATTAAAGCAAGCCACATTCTGATTTCAGAGGATGGGCTAGTTTCTCTCTCTGGCTTAAACAACCTCTACAGTTTAGTTAGCAATGGACAGAAGTCAAAAGTGGTGTATGATTTCCCCCAGTTTAGTACATCTGTGCTTCCTTGGCTGAGTCCTGAACTACTGAGACAGGTTAGTATAAATTACATAGAATTTTTCCAATTCAAAGTTAGTGGCAGTACTCATTTTCCAACTTAAGTCTGCTTGTAGAATTGCAATGAAATATGTTGAACTGCAACTTTGAAAAATACATGTACATACTGAATTCTTAATTCTTCTAGAGAGAACCAGTTCTAAAGCTGTTGGTAAGGTGATGTACTAATTCTCTTTACCCAAACCTCCTGGAAACTACTGCAAATCCTGAAACTTGTGTTCAGTACAGCCATCAGATTTCTGAAAAAAGTCTGAAGTTTCACAATTTATTTGCTTTAATACTGTGTAGGTTATGGGGTATTAGAATCTTGTTTTGAAGCAGGCACTTGTATCTTTGTTGGCACCACCCAATGGCCTCAGTGATCAGTAGTGTCTTCCTTCTCTCACAGGATTTGTCTGGCTATAACATGAAGTCTGACATTTACAGTGTGGGAATTACAGCATGTGAATTAGCCAATGGACACGTTCCATTTCAAGATATGCCTCGCACTCAGGTATAATGCTAAACTTTATCTCTAGTTAAAAACATGCTGAGCATTTTTTTGTTTTGTTTTACTCACAGAAACCAGTGCTATTACTGCTGAAGTAGTGGCTGCTTTTTGTTATTTCAAATATGCACACCTCTTTCTAGAATAAATAATCCTTCCATCCCTGGAGTTTCATAGCTTACCCTGAATAGGTCTGGATAGGTGTTGAACTCTCATACTGCTATTCCTTCCTACTAGATGCTGCTGCAAAAGCTGAAAGGTCCCACCTACTGTCCTTGGGATATACATACCTTTCCCCGGGGGGAATCGAGGATGAAGAATTCCCGATCAGGAGTTGATTCCGGAATTGGTGAGAGCATGACACGCACAATGACCAGTGAAAGACTTCAAATGCCCTTTTCCAAAACATTTTCACCTGCTTTCCACAACTTGGTAGAACTTTGCTTACAACAGGACCCTGAGAAAAGGTAACATTATGGTGAAAACTAATTTTTTTTTGTCACTTCCATCAAAAACCAAGTATAGCCCCCAGTTTAGAATACAGTAATCAATTGAATGCTGTTAGAGTCAGAATTTCAGAGCAGATGTACTACGTAAAACTATACACTTACATTTGTATTTTAAGAAATGTCTTGTCTGATAAAGGAATCAAACTTCTAAAGTAATTTGGCCCCTGAATTTCTTGTAATATAACTGTTCTTTGTAACAAGCAAAATTAACTTTCAAACATGTACTTTGTCCAAGAAAAAAACCCCAGAAATCTGAAATATATGTTTTCAATTCTATGTCTCTTTTGAATGAGGCATTTAATTCCTTGTTAAGCAGAAACATGAAAAGGCCTTTAAAATAGATTTTTTCAGTAGTGCTTTCACTACAAATTGAGGCATAGTATGTAGGAATTGTGTGCTGCTTTTCTCATTCTTCACATTTGTCCTGTGGAGGAAAAACCACAGGGCTTAAATTTATTTCTCAATCTGGCCCATTATCCAAATGCAGTATTTTACTTTCCAAAACATAATTATATTGTTCATTTTATGATTCAGGCCATCAGCAAGCAGTTTGCTTTCGCATACGTTCTTCAAACAGGTGAGTTTATTGTATTTCATTAAATGACACAGCTATAACCTAAATAAGCCACAAAAAGAGCTAGATTACAAAATAATGAAGTTACCTGGTGCCAAAAAGCATCCTGTAAGAGCATACCTGCTTCAGAATTTTTTTTTAACAAAATAGCATCTATAGAGTATAGGAAGGATAAGATTAATCCATTTCCCCATTGATTAAGTTGATTTAACTTAACTAAAGGCAGCCTAACTAATTTTAAGAAATTATTAATATTTTTCATTTAAAGAATAAAAAGCAGAACTGCACAACTGATTTGATTAGTGTTGAAAGACTAATAGAGTGGTGAAAGTAAAACCTCTCATCCTTTTACTTTCAGTACTGTAACATGCAAGAACATGGCTCTGATTTCACATGCTTTTAATGAAGTCAGTTGCAAAGTTATGGAGACTTTTATGTGCAGCTGCATTTTAACTTTTTTTCTTTCTAGATAAAGGAACAAACACAGAATTCACTACTGTCCCTATTACCACCTCCTATTCAAAATAACAGATCAGAGTTCTTGGCACTGCCCTCAACAGCAGTTGGGACTGAACTTGGACGTATTGCTACAAATCAAGATGATACAGACTGGGAATTCTAAATAAATACCAGTTATACCTCTCCAATGTTTCAGAGAAGGAAAATGTGATTTGTATTTGCTGCTTTTGTATGACTAAAATACAGTTAGACCAAGTATACTTGAAATGCCATGAAGTGGCTATAATTCATTAACTTCCTCTTGGCATCACAAAATGCAGTGTGCCTCACTCTCTGACTGTAAGGAAAACTGTGTGTAAAGAATGGCTGAGTCTCACCTCTCTCTTTCAAAGTCTTCCTTAACAAGAGAGTCCTTGCTGTAATCTTACTCTGTACTGTATTATCAGCTCATAGTGCTGCAGTCCATATGCCTTTCTGAACTGAGGCCTGGGCTTTGGCTGTGATCTTACCTAAACATCTATTTGTCTTTTCATTATGACCCAAATCATTTTAGTAAGGAGAAGTCCTCCATTTCCAAGTTGAAATGTGAAACTGCACAGATTACTTGCTTATGTAAATAAATGTTTCTCTCTGAAAAGACGTTTTTCTCATTTAACATGCTGTCATATTTGCCAAAAGTTAGGTATGCATCATTTTTCATGCAGTTTTAATACTGTGTGTTTCCCAAAGAAGTTAAGCTGCTAAGTGGGACTCCTGCTCTTGAATCTGTTCATAGTCTTAGTACAAATCTGGGCTTTTGCACCTCTGTTTATTGTTGTATCATTTTAGCAGTTAATCTGAGGATGTCTTGCTATGCAAAGTAAGTCTCAAGTTCTAGCAGGTACGGGTTAATTTTGAAGAGTCAAATAATCTAAAGTTACTGTACATATTTTTATTTATACTGTATTCCTTTTCACCACCAGAATTTACCAGAACCTAATACTGTTTTCTTAGAAGAAAGGCAACATGCATTAAGCTTCACTGGCACTGCTGCTGGCAAACAAGCCTCTTCTGCAAGGCACAGTTAAATTCCTGTGGATCAATTCAGCCATACTAAGAACGTAATACTCCCCTAGGATCCTAGTGAATTTACCTATTCTAAGTCAGATGAAAAGCTGTCTTCTCCCTGCAATTCAGTAATTTCTCACCTCTCATACTGTACCAGGCAACTCAAACTGAACAAACCCAGCTTTTTTCTTTTAAAAACCTGGATATTCTCATCGTGCTGTAGCAAAAGTTGGGTCCCAAAGCCACTAGTACTTTGCGGATGGAAGCATGATGGTGGTAAAAAAGTATTAATAGACATTGGATGGATATATTTTAAATTTTCAACATAAAGAACATTCCACATAAGTCTTCAAGTCTTCCATAGCTGAGCAGGCCTGTAGCCAACTCTAAGAACACTGCTGCATTGCCAGCAGCTTTGCTACAAGGCCTTGAAGACCAAATGACTCAAATACAAGCCTGAGAGACACATAAAATTCTAAATGACCACATAAAAGAATCAGCAAAAAAGTTGATTCTACTCATTATGCTGTGAAGAGAGCTCTATATTCCTAAACTTATCATGTAAACTTGAGATTAAAGACCTATCAATAAACTTATCTGCCTCCATTTATATCTGTAATTCTTGGATTTCTGTTTTCACCATAGTCCAGACATTCTAACAGCTTCTTGTTACTACAGGGAAAAAAAACCCATCATATTTATGTCAATCATTAGGTAAGGAAATAGTTGTCAAAAGTAGAAAATTATTCTGATTTTAAAATATTAATAACTTAATTGTGTACTCTTGGAGAAGATACTATTTTCATGTGAACCCCATGTTCTTAGCCATTGTAGATTTGGACTGTTTGCAAGTCAAATATGTTAGGTAGCATCTACAAGTAACTTTTGACTAACATAGTATACATAAAAACCAAGTCAAATAAGTGAGAACACACATGAAGTTCTACATATTTTAATTTTAATCTCTGAATAAATATTACTACTATTAAAACCTGTACAAAGTTTCAGGTAGCTTAACTGCTAGTATTTTCAAGCTTTTCTTGCAACAAGTGCCGTGGGCTCTATAAAAATGAACTTGGATACTAATAACAATGGCAGTACAAAGTTATTCAAACCACTACATGTTCCAGTGGAGTTACTTTGCTGCCCTCTCTATGGAAAAAAAAAATTAAAAACATTTCTAAACACTGTTCCAATTTCTGTACTGACATTAAGAAGAAAATCAAATCAATTTTTTTTAAAGTTAAAAGCACACAAGTCTTTACTCTTAGAACTACCGCCTCTCAAAAACTGTCTCTTCAAACAAAAGCAATTAAGAGGCACCGTGACTTCTTAAAATAACCAGAAATACTTGAATACTCCCTGGATTATATTTACTGAAAGGTTTGATATAATTTTGCTCATTAACTGAGATGCTTTCTATTAAGGAATAATGCCAAATAAATATTAGTTAGGAAAGCAGATGTATAATCATATTTTTAAGGTTTCAACTACCTGCCACTGAAAAGATGATCTGGGAAACAATTGTTCTGAAAATCTGAAGTTTTTGCATACAGTTAAGTTTTCAAAATCTGAGGTTGATGATCTGCATTGTTAAGATTCAAGTTGCAGAGACTTTATATTCCAAGCTGACAATTTTAAGCACAATAGTTTTTTGTTGGGTTGTGGATTTTTTCAGAACACTTGTTTGCTCTTGCTCATATCACTGATGCATGCTATCAGCATGTGAATTAGAATTAAACTTGGACTTGAAATTTCCAAGTATTTTGCATTTAAGGCTCCATGTGATGTATTTTCAAAGGGGCTTATAAAACCTCTACATTTGCAAAATCTCATGGCCAATTAAACCAAAATTTATCTAATCTGGTTACTTTTGAAATACTTGTGAAAACAACACGAGTGGTTTTTTTTGCAGCCACCTTTCATTATGCTAACATTTAGCACTATGTAAAATAAATACCTGTATAATAGAAAACTTCTGTTAATTAACAATAGCTCAATGCTATTGTGTGTCTCACTGTCTTGATCTGACACCACAGCAGTTTGTGAATGACTGAATGGATGAACACAGAAAATGTGATCTACTCAGAATCAATTTGCTCTGATACATTAATTCCTCACTTTAAAGGGCATCAGTGCAACAAATACCCATTGAAGAGAGAACAGTTTCTTCCACTAGATGAACAGAAGTAAGTATTTTTTTTAAAGTAACAGAGCTTTACCATAACTCTTTTCCCTACCCCTCTCCTTCTCTTCAAGTGCTATCAAAGTAGTTTTTAACCCAGAGGATAGGTAAAAATATGGGAAAGCATTTGAAAACCACGGTTCTAAACCTCTCTTGACAAGAGGCAGGTACCAAAGTAGGTGATTTACATACCCTACCTTTAATGCTATTAAGTAGCTTTCCTGAAGTATATTAGCTTGTCTAATAAACCTCTGAAACAACTAAGGTAGCAGTAATGACCTGTCCTAATGACAGCCATCCTTATCCTGTATGAATGAGGAAAAACGATTAAAGTTCAGAAACAGTACGCATTACAGCAGAGACCTCAAAGGACTGTAAGAACCATACTATGAAATGAAACGATCGGACGTAATAGACGAGCAAGGACTTGAGTTTAAAAAAGAAGAAACCACTGAAAATTGAGGTGGTCTACTAATAACCTGGTAGCAAAACAGCATTTGGTATTTAACACAATTAAATATATCCAGAAACCTGAGATAGGATGAAGGAAAGAACATTAGGTTTGATCAGGTGCCTATGGAAACCCCCATAATTCCCAGATGAAACATCTAGTTCTACTCTGCCGCCGTGCCCGCCCTGAAGCCCCCTGGCTTGGCCTGCCCGGCAGAGGCACGGTCAGCAGCGGGGAACGCTCCCCCGTGTCTCGAGGAGAGTCGGGGAGCGGCCAAGACAGAGCGCTGCGCTGTCTGCCTTGTATGGACGAGAGGCGGCGTCCGAGGAGGCAATAAGGGAGCCAACTCAAGGCTGGGATATCAGTCTCAGGTTTAATCCGTGCTCCAAGGAGCTCCAAAGGCCAGAGTATCCCACAGCCGAAAGTGCCTTCGACGCTTTCGCAACAGCTCAAATACAGGGGTGGTAACCAGGGGGAAGGGACGCCCATTCACCAATGGGGGGATTTGGGGGAGTGGAAGGTGGAAGGACAGACAGATACATAAACCAATGGGGAAAGTTCAAGGGAGGGACCCCTGGCCCTCGTCCACTCACTCGACACCCAAAGTGGAAGATTCTGGGAGAGTGGGATGGGGAGCCGAGTGATGGACAGGGTGCCAGGGAGGGGACAGGGGAGTGACTGAGCATTTTCAGGGAGATTGGCATTGAGGGAAAGGCAGGAACGCTCGGGGTGGAACCATTGGGAGAAAATGGGGGGTGAAGGGGCAAACCATTACAGAACTGTTACAGAAATATAAAAACACAATACAATACTACTCTGTAAATTAGTTACATATATGTTTGTTTCTTATCTGAAAGTGTATCCCAGAAACTTCTGGAAAATGCCCCAAAAGCCCATATGAAGTTATCTGCAATATGGTGGTTTTCTTTTTAGATATGATTACAGAATATACCGTTATTACTAGATTTACCTACATACCCAGATTCATGGAATTCAGTTGTCCTCTCATGAAATCCATCTCCAATGGAGGAGAATGGATTGCTGGCAGGATGCAGAGATTTTCCTCTGGTTTGTCAAAATTCACATGACACATAGGTCAAGAGTACCAATGCTGAGTTTATCTACTACATTTTATTTCCAAAGTTTGATTATTCTACATTCAATATCAATTATCTTTCTAATTCTCACATTTCATGCAGTCAAAAGAAAAATATTCTTACTGGCAGATTTCCTTTTGCCCAAATGAAATCTGGCAAGTCAGCTACAGATGAGTTTTCTTCAAATGCTTTCCTGGTTTGAGGTGGCTGTTTTTCTACAGTAGCTGATGGAACCATCACAGACTTGTTGAATTGTATCTTTGGCTGGCTGTCATGCGCTTTTTCCTGCTGCACTTTCTGCTTCAAGTTTTCCTTATCATGGGAGAACACATGATTTTGAATCCTTGGAGCCTGCAGCATGTGATGTTGAAAAAGGTGGTTCAGCATACTTTCCATGATTTTTCTTCACTACATTACTAGATTTCCTCAAACTAGTTTTGAGGACAAAGTAATTTGGTTTTCCTTCCTAAATAGTACATTTATTAATATTTGACCCAGATGCTGGTGGCATGGCAATGCACATTTCTATACATTGCTTCTCTTTTGACTTCCAGTCAGGATTTTTTTGGCAACTTTTCTTTTTCCTTACGCTGGACTTGTAAAATGATACATTTTGGGCAGTTTGGTGAGCCACAGCCTACAAAGGCGCTCTGCTTGAATATCAGCATCACAAGCATTTAAAATGGAAGAATTTTACTGTTCCGGACTTTGTTCTTACTCTTACTGTGAGATTTTTTAACAGTTTCAAATTTACAGTTATTTATTTTTTTTTATTTATTTTTCAAAAGTAGTTGTTGCTTGGTTTGTTTTGGGATTTTTTCTTTTTTTGGGGGGGGTTGTTTTGAGTTTTATTGGTTTGTTGGGGTGAGAAGGGGTGGAGAGGGTCTCCCCTCCACCCCCAAAGTACATTAATCTGTTTATTTTCACTGTGGCGATTAACTATTACATCTAGCAGTGGCTATAGATGTTTATCCACGAGAAGATCTTGTTTTTTATCTCTGTATCACTGTTTGAGGCCTGCCTGTGCCCATCTGAATAGCCGATCGCATTGCCCCAAATCACTGACCGACAGCAGCGCGGCCGCTTCCCTCAGGCCGAGTCCGACATGGCGGCCCCGCCACCGCCCCCTGGCGGCCGTTAGCGCTGCCCGCGCAGCGCGAGGGCAGGGCGGGAAAACGGCTGAGGGGGAGCGGGGGCGGGCAGGAAGGGCTGAGGGGAGCGGGATGGGCAGGGCAGGGCTGAGGGCGAGAGGAGTGGCCGGGGCAGGACTGAGGGGCAGCGAGGTGACCGCGGCGGACACGCTGCTGGGCAAACAAACGCACCGGGGACGGGAAGGCGACACACGGCAGGAAATGACATCCCCTAAAGCACCTGTCCTCAGAAGCAGCAACCGGCGGGTCTCAGGTTGGGAGGCCTCCTTGCCCTCCGTGAAGGGAGGGAGCAGCCCCGGGCCACAGTACTAAAAGAACACCCAGGGAGAACAGGTATTTCTGCAAGTATCTGGGGACTTACACAGCAGTTTCAAGCACAGCCGCCCTGAGGAATGCAATAGCACCGTCCACACCGCTTTAAAGAAAAAAGGAAGAGACAGGTAATGCTTAGGCTTAGCTGTAGGTATTTACCCGATGGTTTTCTCTGATCTCCCAAAGTCTTCAGTCATTTAAATTCATTCTGTTGGAAATACACAAGGGCGTAATTCTCACCTAATCACAACCCTCCTAAAGTTTACCTCAGCAATACCAAAACTACTTTAGAAAGACACTCTGCAAATTAACGTCACCTTGGCTTCATTTTGAGAAAACTGCCTTGAGAAAGTAACGTTTAAATCAAGTCGAAATTAACCAAATATTACTAGATTACTAGAACAATTTAAGTAATTAAAACATTTTAGCTTTGGAGTCCAGCCTCTGATCAGGCTGCGTGGGGCTTTGTCCACCCAAGTCTGGAGCAGCCCCAGACAGCCCCTCAGCCTCCCATCCCAAATCCTCAGACAGACTGATTTATTTTAAACAGACTAAACAACTGGAAACAAGACAAAGTAGTACCATCATTTCTAACTAGTTTACAGCAATTGTTTAATATATGTTTCATATATGTAGAAACAAGAACTTGGCACCAACATATTTGAAAACTTTTTTTCATTAACACAAATGCATTAAAAACAATGATATGGAAATGCACAAAGGCATTTCAGTTAAGGCTTCTACAAATATTTCATGTTCTAGAATTAAATATCTACTTTGTAAACTTGTTCTAAGACTTTACAAGAAACTAAAAAAAAGCTCACTTAAACCCATATTCCACTGTGAGGCTTAATAGAATTTAAAGTATTTTGTAAAATAGATAATTAGCCATCAAACTGTTTATTGTGCTTTTTATATGGCAACCTCAAAACTCATTAATTTAAATATGGATATACTCAGACCCTCCTAAAAATATACACGGGAAAGGCAAGCCTGGCTTGAAATACTGATCACATTAAGTTCATTAATTCAATCCCTGCTCAACCATAAAAAAAACTATATTTCACAATAAGAATGAATCTGGCTCTTAGCTGGCATAATTTTGTCTATGGGATAGTTGGAAGGCCAATTCCTAGTGTTAATGTCAGAAATCAAGCGATGATCAAACTTGTTATCCAAGTTTTTCCTGTACTGATGTGATGCATTAGCACACTTCTGCTGAGCTCTGTATTTTATGGGCAAAATTATACTTCTGACCATACCAAGATAAAAGAAAAATCATGCAGCCATCCCATTAATAATCTCATCTTCAGGAGGTAAGTGACTCTGCAAGCAAACGCACAACATCATGAGAAAGTGTGGTGGCAAACTACACGGGAGTGCTGTCTCATCCCTCACCTCCTACAGCCAAATCATGGCAAGAATATCCGGTGCACAACTGAAGGAGATCAGCACCCTGAATCTCTCCATTTTAATGTACAGTGCAGTGCCAGCTGTAATTTAGCTCTAGTTTTACAAAAATACAGACACAAGAGCCACAACAGTTTACAGAAGAGGCTAAGTGCTCCTTCCCATAGCAAACTGAATGCCTCAAAATGCAGCCAACAGCTGTGGAACATCTTTTAATTCTTGTAGATGTCTTTTTCCTCCCTGCCAAGACTGCCACAGCATTTAAAAGATGCCATGAACACTGAATTTTTTAATAACTTAAATTCGGTGAATGGACACAAGAGAACAGGGCAGCAACAGCCCTAGTTATTCACGTTCCCATGTTTGTTTTGAAGCAACTCAGGTAACAGCACAGAGTTAGCACAGAAAACATTGAAAGCTCTTTGACATTTCCTTTCAAGTCTTATCTGGCTACTGTTAACTTCACTACTAAAAAAGTTCAATAATTCTTCAGTGAATTTTGACAAGTGCACCTGTTTTACAACCATCCACAGACACACGTATTAAATCAAACAAGGCAAAATCAATATATGTTAAGTAACACATACAAACAAATTTTGGGCTTTAGGTGATATTTTCTTGATAAATGGTTTTCAAACTAGACCTTATCTGTGTTTACGAAGGAGATTGTTTGTTCCTGCAATATATCTGTCTTTGTTCACATCTGCAATGCTTTCATTTTGTCACTTTAATATAAAGGAAAAGCAATGTTGGATCTCATCGGCAAAACCCATCGCCTGCCATGATTACTACTATGTCACTGCATAGAAGGTGGGTTGCTGCAGACTTTTTGGGCTGATTTTATAAGCATTTTCTTGTAATTTTAGGAAGAAATTTCTCATTCTATCCTAACAAAAAACAACAATTTGGCAGAAAACAATCTCCATCAAAATAGGTAGGAACATTTTTAACATTTATGAAATCCAAGTCTGTTTAGAAAGAGCAGTGAATAAAATGATTGCTCTTGCCATACTAGATCAGGAGAAATCAGAACACTGTTCTTGTGAATGGAACAGTTACACTTCTTGACTGTTGAGAAATTACAGGACACAGATACATCCTGTTGGCAACACAAAAACACCCTGTTTGATGAGAAGATGTATTTAACTGACCAAACTGCTGCAACATGAAACTTCTTTATCGTGTATCTACATCAGCCTGTAAGAACTTGTTATCATCAAGATTTTTGTCAAGAAAACTACATGAAGATCAAAAAAGTGGATTTAAATAATCCTCTTTTATGGATTACTAAGCAAAATCCCTGTCAATTTAATCCTTTATTCTACAAAAAATATTTTATGACAAATAAATGTAGATTATTTTAAGATTACTAACTTGGTGAGGTTTATGTTTCCTAACTCTGTTTTGTTATAAATTTTCCTTAGGCTACTTTTGTTGTAAGATTTTTTTTTAATCTCTAGAAAATGTTTAACCAAATCAGATAAGCTAACTGCTGTTTGCATTAGTAACAAAAGTGGGTTGTTGAAGACTGTACAGCAGTCAAAAAAGCACTGAACACCTGATCTTCTGCATCCCTCTAGTGTCTTTGGCTATGTAGGTAGCAGTATTTACAAAATCACCTTGACTTTATGCACCAGGGATAATCTACTTTGTAAAATAAAAAGCAAAAGTATAAAAGTTTTCAGTCACATTTGGAAACTGTAACATACATAAAAAGATCAACATTAAATATATACAATATAAAAATACATTTTTTCTTTATGAAAATTATAATACATAGCTATAATACAACATGTTGAGCCATCAGTCACAGCTACAATATATGCAGATTCTTGTTCCACACTTATGGCTGGACTCTAGGTATGACATCTCCGTGAGGAAATTCCTCAATTTCAGAATGAAACATCAATTCTAAAAGAGAAAGGAAAGAATTATGTTTTCTTTGAAAACTTTCACCTGAATACAACTCCATTATTCCTGAAAAGAACCCTGGCATTCACCCAAGCCTCCTGCTTTTCATCCCAATCATATCAACAACTCAGTGATGGCAAGGGCCACCTATTTTTAGAAAACAATTGGTGCTCCCCAAAACTGACAGGATTGGTGACAGTGTTAGCAGTTGATCATGTGCAGTACCATTGTGCATTCAACATGGACACTGAAACACAACCCTGAATCAGACTGAGGGATTGTTAAAGTTTTGAGAGTGTCAGACTCAGGAAGGAAGAGTTCTGTATAGAGACTTGTTCATTTTTAGAAGTCTTTGCTCTGTGTCTCACAGGGTTAAGTTAGCATATCCCATCCTTAGCAGACTAAACTTTCTCTACTATTAGGAATAAGTACTAATGAATTTCTCTCTAGAAATTTCTGAAGTGGTTTTCCATTCTTAGTAGGCACATGTAAGAACCAAAAAATTTAATCAAAACCTGAGTTAAAGTCTGCCACTGGATTCCTTGTGTACGTCCTTATTACTTATGGGTTTTAAATATGATTTAAGCATCTATTATAAATTTTACCATTGAGGACTGTAAAGGTTGCAACTTAGTTGTTTGGGGATTTTTAACTCATTACATGATTTATTAGACATAAACACAGTGACTGGAGCCAGCTGAAATACAGACACCTGTACATTAAAATTCAAAAGTAATTTGAAGAGGCATGTTGAATCCTCAGCCTCCCAAACACAAATCTGTGCTTCAAGTCACGGTGTTCTTAGGATACGTTTTGACTTTTAAGTTGAAACTTAGGATTTTTATGTACAGCATACCTTCAAGTGACAGGCTGCACGCACTTGACAGGAATGCTGAGTTAGGACACACCTTTTGGATCCCAGGTGGAACACAAAAGGAAGAAGGCCCAGTTTCTAGCCAGGTTTCTTCAGTGAGAAGAACTTGCTTCCCCCTCCTACAGCCTGGACCAGCACAAGCCGTCCTCATCTGAAGTCCTGTTCTGCAAACACAAATCTGACTTTTCTAAGCTAGGGAGTTCCCAAAACTACTGCAATGTCCTATTGAAAATAATACTGAACTTGTAACCCATTTAGCACTTGCAGAAGGAACATGAATAACATTACAGAATTTTCTAAGATACACACAGAATAAATATTTAAAATACTGTTAAAGTATTTTAAATTATTTTTCTCTTCATTGAAGAGAGTTCTGTAATGTTTCAAAATTCACAATTGCTTCAGACAGGACAAATAAAGCTTTTATTTTTAAATTAATGTTTATAATACCAAACACAGACACCAGCATCCTAAAAAGCATTTGCTGTGCAAGGTTGCTAGGAAATACTTGTTCTTCCTTAGTCACAAAATTTCTCAGGACTACTTTTGAACACCAAATGCAGAGCACAGCAGATAAAAAACCCCAACAACTTGAATAAACAACATTTTGCCTATTAATGTTTCCTACCTTCACTATGGTCCAGCTCTGGCCGGGAACTTAAGAAGATCCAACTTGTCCCAACTAGAACAGACACTACAAGATTCACCACAACCCACGAGTGAACAATTTCTGCCTCTGTACCTGCAGTCCTGGGAAAGACACATCAAACCATCAGACATCATTGGTGCACAGAAGTTACAGTAAGAATTGCAACAGAGTAACATCAAAACAAGTTTTCTAAGCCAGATGTGAAAAGAGAGCCACTTGTACCATCCATGATGGTCTTGCATTGCAAAGGCCTGGTAAAGAGAACAATTACCAAAGATCACAGAAACCCTAAACCTCCACCCCCACAAAAAACTAACTGCCCAAACCAGCAAATTTTCACATAAATGCTTTTGTTCTACTTCTCCTGGTTTACTTTAAAAATTCATGCTACCAGAATTTGAGTCCATTAATAGATACTTCAGAAACTAACTGTTTTGGATGGGATCACCTAAAATGAAACTATGGTTTCTATTTAAATGCTAGCTGTGTCTGCTAAGCCCATGCATCCTGTGGCAGACTCCTTCAAAGACAGTGTTGTCTGTCTACAGAATACCCTGCCCTTGAACCCAAAATGGTTACTTACCTCAGCAGGGTCCCACTCTCAAGCAAAAGAGATTCTTAAGGTTCCTGCCAGATGACATTTCCAGCATCATTCCAACTCTTGTTTGAGGTATAATGGATTTGCAAACAACATGACCAAACTCATCCTTGAATTCTTATTTTTTAATGAAAATAGCAAATATTCAGGACAAGCTCAAAGGCAGGCTCAGAAATAAAATCCTTCATCAATACTTTCTTACATATCTTGTACAATCTCTTCAATCTGCCAGTTTCACAAAGGTCCCTAAGTGAGCTGTGCTGTAATTTACAGAAATGATTTCTCGTTTCCTACCAGATACTGCCATTTTCCGAAGGTGGTGTGTAGAGGTTGATTCTGTCACATGTCATCTGCTGGCTTAAGGATAAGATAAGAGCAGCAAAATACACTGGAAGAAATGGAATTAGTAGTGTCAGATATAATACCAAAATGCTGTCTCATCATGACATGGCACTAATCACTACATTTTCTTTCCTTTCACTCCACTGCCTCCAATCATAGTCTGCTTTAATTCATTCTCTTTTCTTTAACATTCTCCTGACCTATCAAAATCTGGTTTCTGCACTTTTGCAATCCATGAGCTACATCAAAGCTCCTTGCATCTTGTGATTCTGTTTTTTTGTTAGATTTGTGTTCAATATTCAGAGACATGGAAAAGAACTCTCTCACTAACAGCCCCACTAATGCTACTATTGAAAATGCTTTAAAAATTATGGAACAAAGTGATTATGGCCATTCCTATTATCAACTACTGAGCAAGTCATTTTTTCTAAAGCAGAAAATAAGCTGGGAGGAATATTTCAGTAAAAAGAGTATGGAGGAGTTTTCCATTTACCATATTTTCTGGACAGCTTCCAATCCATTTCAAAATACTTACAGAAAGAAGCTAGTGCTGCTGGGTCTAGGGTAAGAAAGCCCCTCAGTGCAATGGATACTTTTGCCAGATCAATCCTGGTAACAAAATCAAGAGTCATTAACACAGCCCAGTATGACAATGTTATTGTTCCTCTAACAGTATTCTATTGTTCTTTTACTTTTTGCAAGGTATTTTTTCTGCCTTTGTAACAGTGCCTTAATTTACAACTATATCCCACACACATGGCAGTGGTCCTCGTTATGCCAATTCCAAAACGAAGGAGGATGTTCCATAAGGTTTCACACTGCAGACCTTTCTGAAACAGGGAGAACCTGGGGACATCTGTCCCCTCTAATCTTTGCCATTCAGTTCAGTGTCCATGCTAATGTAAGTGCTTACACTGCTTACAGGAGCAAATGTGAGTAACTTGGGACTCCTCCCTGCCATCCTTGGAGGGAAAGAAGTCACAATTTTTTCATAGCACCAACTGCCCCAATGGCTTATCCTATCTGTAACTAAAAGAAACATTTGTAATATCCATTAAGCTAGTCTAGTGAATGATCTTTTTTGAGCGTCTTTCTTTTCATTCCCACTCTTAATCTGTTATGCAGAAGCCCCAGCTAAGCCAGGAAAACTGTTCACTCAGCTACGTTTCAAACCTGACTAGGCAATGGATTCATATGAAAGTGAACCTGATAGAAACCTTTATTGCTCTCTACCCCTCTTCACAGTCCCACTCCAAAAAAAAACAGGTCAGCTCTTACATTTGCTTCACTTCCTGATCCCACAAACTGCAGCAGTACATTGAAGCAGGGTGCAAGCACCAGACAGAAATGAGTACAAATGTCTGGATGCACAAGTACACCCTTCTGTGTTTAGTCAGCCATATGAAAAATCATTCTTTGAGTATATCAATTAAATCATCAACAGCAAATCAACATGTGCCAAAGGAGAAAAGAATATCACATACACAAATTATATATATACACCTTTTAAATACAAATATGCTTTACCTGTCAAAGGCTGAGACTGTACTTATAGACAGCAAAAAATAGAACAAACTTTGAGCTGGGTATGCTATTGTCTTATACTGTTCGAGCAGGTTAGAAACCATGGAAAGCTCATTTCCTGCCAAAATGTAGATAACCACGATGTTCCATACAGCATAACCAGCAAGGAAGCCATGGGTGAAGAGGCCCAAGACCCTGAATGGAGGAAAGACCAGTTTTAACATCTTGAATTAGCTATAGATAGAAAAGGTCTATGAATACATCTATTCAACCCTGCTTTTCAAGGCCTTTCAGAGATTGTTTCTGAGAGCTTTTTCTGATCTAGTTTAAAAAATTCTAAGCAAGAGTTTTGTTTCCTCCTGTCACACCAGATGTACCAGAACCTGAGCACTTAAAGAAAACAATGATGTTTTGTCTTCCCTTCATTACAGCGACAGGCATCAAATACTTTCACTTGTAGCTGACTGTAGTTTCCCAAGAACACTGCCCCTAACACTTACACAACATTCTAACTTGTCCCCAAGGCAATCTTTCCAATATCCTCATTGCTAAGGAAAAGCTTGAGCACAGGCTCAAGCACAGGCTTCCAGCTAAAATACACCACAGAAGATGGCTGTTATCTTCCCATTCTCTATTACAAAACAACTGCATATAAAAAAAGTAATGGTTTTGCTATTTATGTGCAAGCTTATTCCCCCAGTGCAATTTCACTCCTCCCTCTTAACCACCAACCAGGATTTTTCTTTGAGAACTGTCTGAATTCAGGTATTTTTATTCTGGTAATGCACATGATGGGTCAGTCCTACTTTCTAACACACTTCTATAGGTGACTAATATTTTGGTTATCAGCTCAATCTCTTGCTATTGAGATTTTGTCTGAATCTTTGCAATATGGTTTTCTTAGTTATTCTTTTTATAAGCTGTATTTCACATATGATGTCTACACTAGAAATTCATAATCTTGACAACAAATACCAAAAGCTAGAGGACTGATAAACTTTATAGCTGTTGAATCCAGAACCACCATTTATTAGGAATATCCAAAAGAAATAAAAATACATCACAACTATAAAGGAAAGACACTTATTTTCAGGGAGGGAAAAAACCCCAAAAACTCAAACCAAACCCTCGATTTATGTTTATTTATATCAGAACATTTATCTTTCACCTGAAACTTCGGTGCACTGAGAGGGCAACATCTCTAGTAGTCCACGAAGCCTTCACGTCCAAAAGCACATTGATATTTTCAGTGGTTTTAATCAATTCTGCGCGGTCAGCTGCATGAAAACGCCCTGAAAGGATAAGGAGATCAGTTTTAGAGAGCTCTGTTTCCTTTCACCATCATTTCTACTAGTGTCAAAAAGCTGTAAGCATCAGAAATTTCTTCTCCCCTTCCTGCCCTTTGTCAGCTTACACTGATACAGGATGCCTCTGGTCAGAATGATGCATCCTGGTGGGTCAGGTTATGGAGTTAACAATGTGCAAAGCACTTCGGGAAATTACTCAGTGCTCCCTGGGACAAAAAAACCCTAAACAAAACAACAGAAAACCACAAACGTCCTGCAAAAAACTTCCATCTGAAAGACTTTTTGTAAGTAATAGTTTCTTCTCAAGGCACTGTGACAATATTAAGTCAAAAAAGCTCAGCTAGGTACTTTGAAACTGTTTTCACCTCCACCATGGAATTAAAAAATCAAACCAAATATACCAGCACAGCAACACCACCATTCACTGTTGAAAAATCGTCATGTGTATTTATTTCCAAATAATTTTTGTTTTGGAAAACTTTAAAAAAAATTTTTCCCAATACTACAGTATTTAGATTTTAGATACAATAATACTTCTTCTAATTGCAAGAACGTTCTTAAATTACTTAAATCACGATATGAACTCACGATTTTTTTCAACAAACACTTTGCTAACAGGCTGACTAATTCCAGTGGGAGCAGCAAACACAGGCTGCTGATCTGGGCTCTTTCTGTGCTCATCTTCAATGATGTCTTCCTCCTCCACTTCCAGCTCATTGGAGCTCACTTCGGCTGGCCGAGGTTTCCTGTTGGCACAGAACACACAATGGGACAGAGAAAGAAGAGGAGGTACTGTGTAAAATCCAAAGGCTCCTATAAACATTTAACATGTCTAACCTGACTGATAAGAAGCCATCAGACTACGACCTGTATAATATTACCCTGTTTATAATTTTAAGGACTAAAGTTCCCATGCAGGTAGTTGACTAAAACCATAAGACTAATTCCATATCAAGAGATTAACGATTAGAACATACCAGAATAATTGGAAAAAAACCCTAACTTTCGTATAATTAAGATAGTAAGAATGATAGAAAGCAGTTGCAAATTCTAATTTCTTCAAGTCTGTGACAGAATTATTAGGCTCATGAACATGTATTTAGAGCTGTGATGCATCCAGGTATGCATAGAACAAAGAAGTGAAAAAAGTTAGATCTTAACCCTGGAAAGAACTGTACACAGGCTGAATGGTATTGGGGGCTTCAAGATTTTACATTTTTGCCAAATGACAATGTAAAATACTCCTCAGCCACATTCACTGTTACAGTTAATCCAGATTATGAACTGTACTAGTTTTGTCTCACTTTGTTCTTTTTCTCTGTTTGCGGATCACCGTTTCTTCAGCTTCAGGGACATCCATGCCATTTCCATTCTGGAATAGGGATGCCACATTCTGCTGGGTAAAAGAGGTCTCAGAATCTGAAGATTAAAAAAAAAACCAACCCAACATGAAAGTTTCAGAGCTTTCATAAATATGGAAATACATTCACCTAAATACATAAATAGTTATTATATAAAAAGAGTGGCAAAAAAATCATGATCTGAGCTTTGAATGATGTAAAGTATGACATAATTTCCAAAACTGTATATCCATTATCTTCATGGAGGTTTGTACCCTATGAAATCTGAAACCAGAAAGTGAAACTCTAAGCTACCACTCACCCAGAGATTACTTTCAGCTATTTTAGGTAAAGAAGCACATGAAATGTTTTAAAACTAAATACACATTGTCCAATAATATTTCTGTGTTCCCAAGTTTTATTCACTTCTCTTTCCAATCTACCACTATCTCACGTACCAGCAGGTACTTTCTTCTTCTTGCGCTTCCTCTGAGGAGGGGCATCAGGAGGTTCAGGGGTCAGGGGCTCACTGCTTTCAGACTGCCGACGAACTGCTGCTTGCACAATGCCATCTAAAAACCACAGGAAAAGACCCAGCAGCCTGAATTCAGAGCCACTGAGAAACAGGCAAAAGAAAGCTGCCATTTACCACAGTGTTGCTCAGCTGAGCAACAACTGAGATGAAAATGCATTGGCTATAGGAAATGTAAGAGCTGACAATCAATTATGAGAAGTAGAAATATACAAAGGTATTTCACAGTAACAGTAACATGCTCAGGAGGGAATTTAAGTATCCAAGAAGCACATTCCCATTTGGGCATACAGCAGAGGACTGCTTGAAAAGAATCCATCACTGCAAAGAACTACACCTCTATATTTCTCTTTTCTATGTGCAAAAATTATAATGCAGGAGTCAAGAAAAAAATAATAGCTTATTGCACGGTGATACACAGATATGTGCTAAGGCAAAATGGCATCACATCAAAGGAAAATTTAAATGCTAAACATACAGCACAAGAATAAAAAAAGAGCAGAAAAAAATCCACTGAAGGATATTTACTCTTATCTCTATTATTAAAGCAATTAATTATTATACTTCGGAGGAATTATATTTCCGTGAAAGGTTAAAATGAATTCATATTATAGTGCAGTAGCATCAACTTGCACGATCAGATGCAGAAAGACAAAATTACTTCTCCATTTTAACACTGCACCTGTTTTTTAATAGTGCCTTCAAGGACTGCAATTTTTATGGTAACAACTGAATCTTTGTTTCCACTTCAAAGTCAAGTTTACCCAACTTTTATAAACATTTATTGTGCAAAAGTAACCAGCAAATAATAATATTTTACAGTCAACTCTTCAATAATAATGGAGTGATTAACTTGTGACTTTATTTGGCCAAAGACTGAAATAGAACCAGACTGCTAAATGAGTTTTATCTTAGTTCATTCAAAAAGTCAAGTGCTTAACACATTCAACATAAGCAGCTTACAGGTAGAAATATCTATTTAATGAATTATGCAAAGAAGTTAGAAAGGAAAAAATGGAAGGAATAAAAGAACAGTTTTTAGTCTTGGCCAGACCGTACCTAATGGAGTCTTTCCTTTGGGTTTCCTTTTTTTAGGACGACTGAGTGGAATTTCATCTGCATAACATAAAACAGAAGTATGGGTGCACAGCAAGGAGAAATCTCCATTTCCTTTTTTAACAGCCATCCTATTGCAAGTTAAGAAATACATTTTTTTTTTACAAATTATGACATCCTTTGTTTTTACAGGTAAGATGACCAGTTCACACAAGGAGAAGGAGTACAGAGGAAAACAGAGTAAGAAATCAGGGTAAGAAGTCTTATGTGCAGCAAAGGCTCAATACATACATGCACGTGTGTTAAGCAATAAACTGAAATACTCTGAATAATGCTCTGAAAAATAAACTTACTGTTTAAAGCACAGTGGCAACATTTCAGTTACCTTGATGGAAATAGCTAACAGTAAAGAGAGCAGAGAAAAACAAGAGTTCTAACAATGCACAGGTAACCAGGTTAAATAATCAGCCTGCATTTAGGAGAAGTATAAGGCTCTATCTTTAAAGAGAGAATGAGTGGCACCAAAAGGAACTACCAAGGTTTGTAGTTCTCTTTAATAACTCACCTTGGCTTCCACTTCATATTGAAGAAGAAAAGTTGTTGACAAGCAGTGTAAAAAGATGAAAAGAAAGTTAGTTCTGAATCAATTACAATTCACAACCGTGAAATTCACTCTGCTGCTTTTGTGGTTAATTTCCTTATTCCCCCCTCCTCTTTATGAGCAGTTGTGTATAACAGGGTTAAGGGTAGGAAGCAATCAGCAAGATTCAACACTTTGTTGGTGACTATGCACAGTTCCTTGATTGGCTAGCTGTGGATCAGATTAAAAGCTTTAATCACCTGGCTAATTAAAACTTGTCTTACTGCCTGGTATATAACAAACTAATAGAAGTTATGAAACATATGAGCCTATACATCACTAAAAAGGCACTATCTGCTGACAATCATAAACATCACATTTACTTGCAGGCACTTTGAAGGAATTCTGAAGTACCATGTCATAAAAACTATATAATTGCTTTTCTTTTCACACTGAGAAAAAGCCCAATTTTTCTCCTATACTACATCAAACTAATAAATACCTAACTTCCTATTTAAAAATATCTAGTCTAATTCCAGAAATTCCTGGTTTTAAGTATTTGTGATTCAAATAAACTAAAGAACGCATAATAAAAGAAAGAGAGAGGAAGAATAGATTAAAATGAACAAAAATTAAGTTATATTAGACATTAAGACTGGAATATTTGCCCAAAAGTTTTTAAAGTATTTATCTCTCATGAGTATTAAAATTGAGGTAATATGGTAAAATTTCTTGGCTTCTATAAAACTTTAAAATGCTTTGCATTCCTTGTAAAGCATTTTGGGACAAGAAATTAGCAAGAGAAGCAATTTTACTGCTCAGATGTTTATGAAACTTATTTATTTTAATGTTACTACTTTCAAAATCTGCAGTACAGCATCATGATCAGTTCCACAGAATGCAATAATTTTACCTTGGCACTGGAGGAAGGGCACGAGGCGGGCACTGAAAGAGAAGAGACAAAAGTCAGCTTCTGCCAGCATGAAACCACCTCTCAGGAAACAGCTTCAGATCAGAATATCCAAGGTATGTTTTGCTCTGTATGCCTCCTAAATGGCCAAACATTCCTAATGGAGATGTTACATAAAAGCAGGATGTAAAAGATGCTGGACTAATATGCCTTTATCAGAGTTCTGATGGGCGCTGCAGTAGGAACATACAGCTAACCTCTGTGTGTGAGACACAACTTGCATTTCAGCTTCAATAATTTCTACTTTTCATGTAAGGTACCACCTTCACTAGAAAGCTCATTAGTCATTTTATTTAAATAAATATAAGCTATTGTAATAAATTATGCCTTCAGTAATTGTACAGTATACAATGTGAGCTGAGTATTTTCTATTAATGAGGTAAATTCAGAACAATAATAAAAACAATAAAAGGAAATAAGCTCACTTATGAAAATACTTTTAAATATTATAAAATGTAATTTTTCCATATAATTTTGAACATATTTACCAGCAGGTCAAACACCTAAAATCTAAAAGGATCTCCAGATAATAATCTGAAACTGAGCTCGTACCTGTCTCTTATATAGAAAAAGGAGTTAACTTTCAGATTTTGTATTACACAATTATATTGAAAAAACATAACACAAAAAAGTATTTCCCATGCCCAGAAAACTCAGATACCAGAAATAAAAAGGGCTTAAGACTGGTAAAATGCAAGGATCCACAAACTTACCACTTGTTTCTTTCCCATATCATCTGAAGTCGTTCCCTGAAAGAGGCACTGTGAACTGGCCTAGGCTCCCTCACGCTGCTCACATTGAACCTCAGCTAATTCTGAACTAAAAATAAACTTCAGGCAGCCAGGATTAGCTGGACCTGAACCCTCCTACCCCTGGGTCAGGGACCCAGAACTACTCCCATTTGAAACAAGGGCAGGTTGTTCAATGACAGCAAATATTACTTGCACTAAAAAACCCCTCACTCCGCATGCTGGCACAGGTTCCTATAAGCAAGTTTTACATTGGTTTGTTTACCCAAAGCAAATGGGATGCCTCATGCAAGGAAGGGTTTGTGGGATTAGACTTCAAATCTCTCACTTGGATTTTGGCCATGCTGAAGACTGACAGCAAGTGCCACTTACACAGGTAGAGAACTGCACACCCTAAGGGGCTTCCAGCAAACTGGTGGGGACTGGTCACACTATATTGGTGCACCATAGGGGAAAAAATATTGGTAAAGGTCAATTCTCATTATTTTTATTGTTTCCAACAGTCTTGTGGCAGTAAATATTTAATGTTTAGGATACTTAGTATTTAAAAAAACTAAAAGCTAAAAAATTCCATAAAAACAAACAAAAGCCTTTTATACATTTTATACAGCTTTCACTGCCTATGCAGTAGTAATTCTGTACTCAGTAGTACCTTTCTATTTTATTACCTTCTACAGAACAACTGGCAAGTGCATTGATTTCTGTATCATTTATTCCTTGCAACACAGGAAACCACATGCAAACAGCCAGTCGTAAATACTCATCTGTCCATCTGTGTGACAGTCCCCAGTTCTGCCATAGAGCTATCAGTTTTGGTCTATTTGCAAGTTCACAGAGTCTGAAGTAACTCACCCCAAATTTCATAGAAAGGGTGAGTTTGGGGACAGGTCCCCATGGACCTTTTGTTTTGGACAGAAAAGCCACTGAGTGCTCTAAAGTGCCCTCAAAATGATGCCCCCGAAACCAAGAGACTCCCACGAACCAGGCAGCCGCTGCCTCGGTCAAACTCTGTGTTTGCACACCTGAGCCAGGCCACAAGACAGTGGGACGCACCTGGAAACTCAGGGGGAAAACGAACTACCCAACTCCCTGCGTGTCCATTCCAGGATGCTGAGAAGGAAAGGTTTAAATGTCCAGAGTGTTTAAAAACACTGAATCAGCCTTCACAGACTTGTTAAAGCCTTGCAGATTTTCTTTTGAGAGGTTTATATGAAAAAATACAACAAGGAAATGCTTGCTTGCTTTCGCTACAAAGATGTTCAGAAACGTGCGACCCTGCGGCCGGTTACATTCCCCCCTCCCGCAGGATGCAGCAGGGCGAGCACCGCCGCCTCCGCAGCGGAGCGGGGACGCAGGAGCCGCGCTACCTGGGCGCTCTCCTACCAGGGTGCTCCGCTCCCGCGTCGCGCTTCAGCTCCGCTTCCCCGGAGCAGCTGCTGCTGGGGAGCGGCCTGCCACATCCCTTCAGCAACAGCGCTCAGGTGGGCCAAGCTCCCGCCGCCGGGCCCCCCGCGCTGCAGCCCCACGGAGCCGTTCGCGCCCCCCTCCCGCTCCGGCCCCACCGCCCCCCCTCACCACGCTGGGGCCCGCCCGCCGCGCCGCCATGGGCCGCGCCCGCCCAGCTCCGGCTCTGCGGGGAGGAGCCGCTGCTCCTTCCGCCCTGCGCCGCGGCTGCGCCCCACTCCAGCGCCGGGAGGTCCAGCTTTCCGTTTTCTCTGGCTGCGCCTTCTCATCAGCGGCTGGTTCATCGGAGCGAGCCCAGCTCCGCGGTCCCGAGCGGGAGTCGTCGTCTCTCGGGCTGCAGACAAGCAAAATCAAGAAGAAAAGAGTTCTGGACTAGTTCAGCTTGTAGCCAGAGTCTCAAACTGATAAATGGAGTAATCGGAAAAAAAAACACCAAAGCACCAAAACACCAAAGTAAGAAATAATACATGGAAAAAAGGCAAAGAGAAAGAGTCGACAAATGCTGGACTAGGCAGAAGTGGGGAAGCTGGTCATAGACCAGCAGCAGAGAGCTGGCTGCTATATCACCCTTCACCACTACATACCCACATCAATGACATATTGGGGCTTCGCTTTCTCCCATTTTACCTCTAAACAGGGAATACAAGCCCTGGCTCTAGAGCAAGCAGGCATCCTGGTGGCTGTAATATGTGTCTTTATATAACCTCTTTCTAGACTGCTTAACTCACTTTTGTTGATTTTCCTGCAAGATGAGGTAGGCCAACAAAATAACCACCTGTTACCTCAGGCAGCAAGACAGCTACAAATACGAGGTGGAGAGAGTGAGGAACTTAGTTGCCACGAGCATTGAACCCTTTGATGAGAAGACCGTGCTACCACAGACCAACCCAACAAGAGAAAGGTTTTCTGATTATTTTCCTCTTTGGTAAGTCCACGTTCTGTCAGTTTGTACTCACTTGAGCTGATGGAAGAGCAGAAAAGATATATTTACACTATTATGAAGATAACTGGGCTTTGGAGTAATTAATATTATGCCAACACCACTCCTATCTTAAAGGTAAAAAGGATTAGCAACAAACCAATACCTTCATAAATAATACTGCTGACAGACACCATGCAAAAAAAGCACATTCTTACTTAATATCATTTGTAAGACTTCTAGAATGTAAAGGCATCATAGAACCCAGAACAAGCATAATAAAAAGAAAGGACCTTTCTGAACTTATGTGTAAGTAAATAACACAGATACATGCAACAAAATAGATTTTTCTTTATTCTTGTAATTGAGTACTCACAGTAGTTCCTTTTTTTTTTTTGTACAAAAGTGGATGCAAGTGTAACATAAAAAGCTCAAGAGCTACACAGAACATAGTATGATTATATCTCCTGTTGGAGCTTCTTTCCTAATCCTCTTCCAAATCCCTCACATACAAAGATAAATTCTCGCGATCCTGACATTAGGATTATTCTTGAAGTAAAACATAAGCTGTAATCTTTCTGAAGCTGCCTGCTGTTTAGAATTAGGGCTGATTGTCTGAGCATATCCATACTGCAGGGACCCACTGGGGCTCGTCCTGTGCACGATGTACTGCAGACAGCAGCTGCGCAGATGCTTCTTGTAAATTGTCATTCACAATCACGTGATCAAAGAACTGACCAAACTGAGCTTCCATTTTCTTAGCTGATTCTTCCATCTCCTGTAAATCTTCTTCCTGTGAGACAGTAAGTCCATAAAACTTCAGTGCTGTGTAGAGAAACATACCTGCACAGCATCTGCAAAACACCTTGGGCCACATAAATAAGAGGTGAATAGATAATGTCAGTCTGCTTTATTTCATTTACAGTTGCTATTATAAAGTACCTCTGCTACAGTCAGTTCCAGGTCTCAAAAACTGAGCTGCCTGCCATATGCTTCCCAAGGAAGTACCTGGTGTCTCAGGATGCTCCATTTGCCCTAAAATAGTTACTCTAATGATAAAGTGCTGGCAGAGAATGTTAGGGACTGGAAGGTAAATCTACTAATGCTTGTGTTCTTTTTCCAAATTTTAGTTTATTTCCCTAGTGTCCATGTTACTTTCTGTAATAGCAATCATGAATCATTGCCACATAGTTATAGACTGAGGTCTCCAAAATGTTAAGATGCTAAATTTTATGATGATTTGCATGGAAACGATTGTGTCAAAGTGCTGTATATATTCTAAATATAAGAGATGCATTTCCTACAAGCAGGATCTGTGTTTTACCTACAGAACTTAGTATAGGATTGATAGTGGTATTAAGCATACATGAAATAATAATACATTCTTATTAACTGTGAAAAAAATAATACTACTGAACAAAGCACATTCCAAGTATTTCAATGCAAACAGTAAAATAGGTGTTGACTCGAATATTGACACAAGGCAGCTAAATAAAACAAAAATATGCAAAATAGCTTCTCCTTTAAAGACATTTTGATGCAAAGTGTCTCATCCCCCTTGGTTACAAATTACGATTCTTATGCTTCAAAGCCAATCTGTAAGGAGAAAAGAAATCCCAACAAAATCCACAGAAAAAGATAATAATTAGATTTGATCCTAAAGACACAGTAATGTTTTTTTAAGAGTTAACAGTGTAGCATAGTAGAATGCATTGTGTTCTAATAACAGAATCTCAGATTAATAAACTCAATCTCTTTTATTCCGAAATCTCACCTTGAACTTCATGTTCACATAATAATCCGTAATGATCCTGGCATTTTTACGAGTCTGCCTCATGCAGCCTATGCTGGGTGGCTTGATGAATATAACGTAGGGCTTTAACTCATGGGTCCGGGCTATTTGTATACCCTACAAATGAAGAGTAAAATGAAGTATTTCAAGTGTATTCATCCCAGTTTTACTCCCATAAAAAGCCAGTTGTTTGCAACATACTGTGATCCCCAGACCTAGGAGACACTTTTTTTCAGGAACACTTACTTGAAAAAGATCTCACTAATAATCCCTGGAGGAGACATTGTTAAGCTACTGTAGCATACAATTACTTAATTCTGCTTGGTAGCATCATTAGGAGATGCTTTCAATACCAGTGAATGATGGAACAGTGTCATTAACAGATCTCTACAATCAACCACAGAAAAGATGCATTTGAAACCTGTTCTTTTTTGACACTGAGAGAGCTACTTTTGGAACAAGTACCTCTTATTGTTCCATGCTGGAAGAAAGTATCCTGCTTTCAGAACTCCTTTACTGTGTAACATTTCCTAACACTAATAAGTATTTTTAAATTACTGCAGAGTAGTGGAGGGAATGAAAAAAAAAAAAGAAAAACTAAAGAAAATCGTAGCATGTAAACTTGGTCAAACCACCAGATTTAAAATAAAGTATGTAACGCAGCAGTAGTTCTGCTACCTCACTGGTCTTACTTAATACCCTTTCTAAGACTTGTCCTTTAAACTCACACCCTAAAAAAAAATCATAGTGGCACATCTGTCCAAGTGGCAAGATTACACACCCCATGCCACAACACCCTTCTTTTGCCCCTTTGCTTAAAAATGTAACAGAAGAAACCAAAAGGACAGTTTTAGATGTGAAGACTAAGGTGTGACCTCATCTACCTCTTATAGCAGTTTCAGTTTTTGAGTAGTACCCCACAAATCTTGTAACTTAATTTCTGTTTTAAGCAGCACAAGCCACTGCCAGCCTAAGGCTTGGACACATTGGCTCTGCATAAATAGAGGGAAATATCCAAGAATTACTGAGTTATGGTGTCGCTCTTTACATTCAGTTAGAGATGTTTAAACAGCATAGCCCAAACAGCTCCTAAGTACTAAATATGCAAGCAATTCAGAGAAGGTTAACAAGGTTTAACTAGACACAGCTCTAAGTATCTTAGATATTTACAAGATCAGGCTTTTATTAGCCTTATCTTCATCAGCAAAATCAATGCAAAAATAGAAGGAAAATAAAAATTAATAGCATCTAAGTGAAAAAGCAGGTTACTAAGAGCTGTAATTTCTGGAGAGAAATACCGACACAAAGGCACACTAAAATTTTCAGCTTTTGCTTGATTACTTTAAGTGTTGCTGCTTTTACTAAAGGGTGTTCTGAGATTACTAATAGGAGGACAGAACTCTCAACAGTAGGGCTTGGAGGAGGAAGAAATCCCATGCAACAGGTGTCCACGTGAAAGACTAATCCTTACTTTAAGTAAGTATGAAAACTCATTTCCATACCATCCTGATAATGCAGCTGCTGGCTTGGTAAAAAATGCACTGTCTCAATATACTTGTCACTGTAGTACCACCACCACCCCCTAAGACACATGAAAAGAATAATCTATTATTAATAAGCACCACGAGGTAAAGTGAAAAACAAGACAAAGCAACTAACACTGTTCCAATGGCTCAAGAATGTAGAGAAAACTATTTTTCCTTCCAGAAGGTTCCCTGCCCCTTTACCACTCACCTGCGGTTCTAAATCTATTACACAGATCTTCCCTGCATCAAGGACTGTTCGCACTGCATCAATACTGGTACCATACAGGTACCCTTTGTACTCCCCATATTCCAGCATTCTGCAACAGTGGTGAGGAAGAAGGAAAATGAAAGAGCATTTGAGTTTCAAAAGGTTCCATTTAAAAGTGGAATCTTCAAATATAATCCAGTGATCAGGACTGAATGATCATAAGACCTACTGAATACTGTTCACCTTTGCTCTTCCCTACTACACTAGGCACAAAAACCATTACAATTCATCTCCAAAACAGGCCTTTTTTACTCATCGTGGTTTTATGAATTTTGTGTTTAGAGGTTGTGATTTTACTCGTCAATGCTTGTCAATTACATACTACAAATAACTCCATAAGTCTGAAGATCTCAAAGCGCTTGGTACAGTTCAATGACTGTCGCTTGTGTAGTGCTGAGCTGGTCTGTCTTAGATTATTGATGCATAGAAAGGAGAAAACTTTTGAATATTTAGCCCTTACAGTTCAACTACTCATGTGTCATCACTGCAGAGATCCTGCAATGGAGCTGTAGGTCAGGATCAGGTATGATTTACAGCTAAATTTTCAAAAGCAGTCTGGTTTCCAGGAGAGTTAAACTCATAACTTACAAGCACATCTAATGAACTCAGGACTAGAGAGCCCACTCCTTTTAGAAGGACTCTGAGATTAATTGTGGAGGAGCTATTTGCAACTGCACAAACAGAGTCTTTGAAGAAACAGTCTCAAGTAGTTTGACCCAAATTTACACCACACATACACAGTAAGAGTGGAGGAGCCCAGACTTAGGACTAACTACAAAACTGTACTTGGCTCATGTTGCATTTTAGGTAATAAAAATGTAATTCATCTCTCCTACTCACCTGTGGCTATACACCATGTTTTCAAAAGTTTCCTTCGATATGTAGTGATATTCACGACCGTTCATTTCATAACTTTTCTGAACACGAGTGGTGTCTGAAGGATGATATAACACACACAAAAAAAAACCTAGCTGCAACTCAATTATCGTAACTTTATCAATTATCGTAACTTTATAAGTGAAAATGAGAACTTCATGAAGAACTATCAATCAGTATTTTCATAAATAATAATATGAGTTATTTCCATTTGTTAATCCAGAGCAAAAGCCCCATATACCGTAATGGTTTGCCAGTGACAAGTCATTGAAAGTTATCAAAGCACAACTGTATTTCTTGGAATGGAAGAGTAGTTTAATCCAAATAGTTGCAATTCAAAGCAATCAGGAACTGCCTTGGAACTGGTTGCACAACTCTTTACTCTTCAGAGGCAGATTTTTTTTAAAGCTCATTCAGAAAAATCCCACAAGTTTCCCACACTTGCACCTTCTTCCCCTTATCTGGGACCTTAAGCACTAAGTCCTGAATTTTCAGCTAGCTTCAGATACATAATTTCCAGTTTGGTTATCTAAATTACAAGAATCAAATAAGTACAGGTACAAATAATTTCAGTTGTTACGTCAGAAGTTAAGCTGCATAAGTCTCATCTGAGACTAGAAGGCTAATAAGGAAAGCTGCAAAGCCTATTAAGCACCAACTTCTGTTGTCTTCATTCTCATACCTGAGCACTTAAACCCTAAGAACTTGAAGTATCTCCAAGAAATGTTTGGGGTTTTTTTTGTTTGTTGTTTTTTTTTTTTTTAATCTAGGGAAAGCAAACACCAAAATTTAACCAAATCATGCAGATAACTTTTCATCTCCATAAAGCTTTTAATGGATTCAGAAGCTGGAACTTGAACATACCTTTGTCTGATTTGCCAAAATGAGATTGATAGTATTTTAAACTAACCCTTATGAAAGCAAACAGTACTGGCTTTCAGTAGAGCTGAAGAAACAGCCATAGAGCAAGGAGTGTATAAATACACAAAGGCAAGAGGAAGGTACTTGGCATTTCCTATTCATGTTTGAATTGGGGTAGGGGAGGAAAGAGGAGAAGCATTCCATACGAGGTGTGGCACTTTGAAACTCTCGTGGGTTACTTGTGATTAGCCTTCGCCGTAGCTCATTCACACCAACTCCTGCAGGACCTGGAAAGTTGCAAGAGCAGCTAATATTACTGGCAGGGTACAAATCACTCCCCAGCAATATAGCCATAGCCAGGAGGCAACTCAGCAGTACTATTTTAAAAGAAAAAACTTATCAAATACTTCCAGACTTAGAAAGGACAGTGGATTTGCCTTTACTCAGTTTGCTGTATCAGGACCATAGAACAGTGCAGAACAGCATCTTTCCTTCAGTCACTCCAATTAAAGTCTCATTGAGAGCCTGAAACCCACTTAATACACTATGTCCTATAACAAGCATTATTAAAGGCATCTTTCCATACTGTCCATGATTGAGATTGTTCTAGTCTGGAATTAAATATTATTCTTATTATTGTCATATCTATCCATTTAACACTGGTTGTAGAAATGCCTCCATGTAAAGATGTTTTCTGTTGAGATACCAATGTTTTCTCATCATTTTCAGTCCCAGTTGAATATAAAACTGAACCACTTCCCTAATAAAATCCATTATCAAGCAGCATATGTACCCAGCTCCTTCTAAGGACTTTATTATTACTGTTTATTAATACTCACTATCTCAAGCAAAGAAGATGATACCTGCATTAAACTTTAACCCCAATAATGGGGTCAAATTACAATAATTCTTGAAGTGTTGCTTTGAGAGTTGCCTACACAGCCTGCAATCAGCAGCAGGAAACCCTTGCTGAAATTTGCCTGCGAAGGTCATTAAGTTCTTACCCACGAGGATAATTAGTCTGTGCCGGTCTGTTGGGTGCCGCTGGTACCTGACCACCTCTTCGTAGGGAGCTGCCAGGGTGCTGTAGCAGCTGCTGGGGCAGCGGGAGTAGCAGGACTGCTGGTTGAGCCGGGCCTTCCTGCGACACAGCCGCATGCTTCTGCGGAATCCAGCTGGATGGGGCAAAGGCACAGTACTGGAAAATACACCCAACATGCAGGCAACTAGTTCTTTAGCCCAGAGCGTCTCTTTCTAAGCCACACAACATACTACCTTTTCTGAGGTTTTTGCAAGGTGAGGGTTAGTGAATTTCATTGCTGCACTTGATATGACAGCTTGGTAGAATCTCTGAGCATTAAATGACAGCTACAGAGTAGGTAAAATCCCATTGAAAGTCACCTGAAAATTAGCCTAGAATTAAAGACTTGCGAAAGATCCCCAAAACAAGCTGGAGGAGAAGTTTCTGACTACCTGAGGCATCCCTAGGGAACAAGTCAACTTTTTTGATAGTGTAGGTTGTTCACTCTCATGAGGCAAGTCTAAAACATTTGCTCCAGCCTCCTGAAGATATATTTTAAAGGTCACTATGGTTTAATAACCATAGAGGTAGGTTTGTTTCTCCACTTGATCCAACTTTGAAAACTTCACATATAGGTGTACTTTTCAAATGAAAAACCCTCATGATTATTCTCAGTGGATGACAGACATTACTTTTGAGCAAAATTAATCATGTAGTCAAGTTTAGATAGTTCCCAAGCCTCTGTAGAAACCTAACAGGAAGAAAGATTTAAATGGAGATACTGAGCATTATTAGGAAGAAAGAGACTTCCTAATATTTGGAAAACAGAGTAAGTTGTATTCCATTTAGTAAGACATCAGGTGATATAAAGAACAAAGCTTTTTATTGAACTGCATTCAAGCACTTAAGCTAGATCAAGCCCCAGATATTTTACTTATCTTTAGTCATTGCATACCAATAAAGACTCGTTGACCAAATTCACCAAATTCTTCCTCTTCTAGAATACAAAGAACAAATACACATGAGATCAAAGAGAAAGCTTAAAAGCTTGATGGCAAACAAATTGCTGATCCCAAGGAAAAAATGAGTTTCAGTAAATATGTGGAAGTATGATGCCTAATTTTAAAAGCATGATACTCTATAATATCAAAATATTTCACATGACCAGTGATCAATTCAAAAGGGTTATTGTGAGAAAAAATAAACATAGAATGTTTTGATATTTCCTAAATTAAGTTTGAAACTTTACATTCTATTTGTTTCATTCCCAATATATCTACATGCCAGACAATGTTTTGAAATGGAAATCAGTGAAAAAAACCATCCACATAATTTAAGCTTTTCAGGTGAAATCTATCTTACAAGAAATCTTTAGTTAAAATGATAACAAGTCAATAGCTCAAAATTAGAAACAAAAAATTTGTAACTCGGCTTCTGCCCCATAGCACATTTGGAAAATGCAACTTGTGTCTGCTCAGATCTTTCAGGCAAAATGAAGACCTGATTTTATTACTTCTTTTTCTTCATTGAATCAGTGATGTCTGTGCTCCAACATGTGAGCCTAACCTGTTTCCTCCAATTCTTTTTGTCCTCATTCTCATGCTGTTCCTCATGAAGGCTTCACTATTCAGGTGAGATTTCTAAAGCTCTGTATTTTTTAAAATTAAATCTCTCATAAAAGATTCAAACATACCAATTTTCCAATAAATCAATGTTCAGAAAGTATAGAAACTGTCTGAGAAAGGTGATTTGAAAACAAATAACCAAGGAAAAAATGGTGCCAGTGTTTAGCTTTCTTTTCAAAAAGTACTCCTTATTTTCCCCTAATCACACATGTAGTTATCCAAGCTGTGCATTCCCTTTGTTTAGGCCTTGTTAAAGCAAGAATGAGATACAGAAGACATAGGCATGTCTTTAAAAGCAGTATTTGTTCCAAGGAAAAACATTATTTTCATTTGCAAAGCTTTGAAATGCTTTAGCACTCTTTGATTTACACTTATCTCATGGAAGTATTGAAACAAAATTAGATGCATGTTAATTGCCCTTTCACATCTATATACTCTTCATTACTTGTACCTTTACAATACAGTTTTATTCCTACATTTCTATATGTACTAACAACTAGTTAATAATTATGGGAAAAACTCCTTGGCACAAAACTGCTCATTCAGGGCAATGTTCAGAGTGATGTTAAGCTGATACATGCCCGTCTATCTTCGAGTCTCTTGAGTCATTATTCAAACATGTTTAAATATTTCTGCTTTATCTACCCTGTCTTCTCTGGTATGGAGTGCAATGTAGAATCCTACAGGGAACAAGCAATTCAGCTACCAGGTATTGCAAGAAGAGTGGTAGTTCCTGCTAAAGCATAAACACAGATAAATTCTATTAGATTACTGCTACAGGAGACAGGGAGAAATAGTTAGTGTTACCTTCTTTAAGCTCCTCTGCAGATTCAGATAGAGACAGATATAAAACAATTAGTTTTGAGAAGACAGTCTATACTGTGATCTAACAAAAAATCTAACCAGCATTGTTCAACACATTTAGGGAATGTAGAAAACAGGTACTACAGATGTTAAATCTAAAATATGCTTCTTTGAGCATGAATTCTTAGTTCCCAATGAATGCAAGAACTACAGCATCTGTTTCAGTATGGTAGTGCAAAATCTGCAGCTACTGGTTAAAGTAGAATGTAGGATAGCAAATATTTGCACCTTTATTCCTCTGACTGTGTGGCTAGAGCAGACAGCTGACTCAGCACTGAGCAGGATTTGCACAGTAATCCCCAAGTGCAGCTATCAGAAACACCCTAGTCTGAAAACAAAAGACTGCCCTGCAGACCTGCTGGTTATGCCTTAAAAGCCTTGGGCATTGCTTGAGAGGCAGAAGAGAACAAACGCTTGTGGATAAGAGATGAAGGTGAGAAAGAAGAACTAGCAAGTAGAGACCTTGTGGAGAAGAGCAAATGTAAGGTAAAATGACACTCTTCTCCACAAGATGACCAAATACTTCAAATGAGAATTTTAGCAGTAGTTTTATTTTAGGGGAGAAATTATTTATTTTAGAAGACTTAAGTTTTGCAGAACTCTCAACGTGCTGTAAAATAAGCAGCTGCTTCCTAAATGAAAAATACAAACAAAAACCTCCATATCAGCTTGGTCACAAAAAAAAGTACTTATTGATTGTATTTTTTATACATAAATAATGAATTTTAGAAGCATTTTTCTTTCCTGTATGTCAGCCATGCCCACAATCAGGATTCCAGAAGCAGCTTTCCTCTTTACCACATCAACTCCTACAGGCACTGGGGATTCAGGCCTCCACATTACTGAAGGTAATCCAATTATCTGCTGACATCAGTGCAGCCCCTGCTGTCACAGCTTGCACAGGTACAGCTGATGAGGTTTGGATAAATTGATCTGCTACTGGTGCACGAGACGAAACATTCACACTCATGGGATAAGAGGACTGAAACCTTACTACTAAGGTAATCAGAGAACAAGAGGAAGACTTAAAGCAACAGGATTTTACATAATGGCTTTTCAAGCCAGAATGGCTTCTGAAACTGAACTGGCATTTTGGTTTTTGCCACTTGCTTGTTTCTAAGACACTTGTATCTGGACACCCTTCTCGCAGCAGAACAATAGCAAAGAATTTAAAGTTAGGTCAGAGGAACTTACCTGACTCAAATGTTTCTTCATCTTGTATTGTAATCCAGATAGCAAAGATATTAAAATAAATTCAAACTTTAATTCTTTTCCTTCTAATGAATATCAGAATCAGAAATCAGTTTTCAAGCTTCTGTCGGTCTGTCTCACATATACTTTCCCCAGCTCCCTCTACCCTGAGGTCGCAAAATATAGCTCACTATACTTGAATTAACTGCTTCATCTCTTTTCACACAGTCCTACAGGATCACATCCCTCTATGAGAGCTTCTGAATTATCTTGGAGAAAGAAGAATGAACTGCACTGCTTTTAGGGAGCAACTCAAGCTACCAATCTTTACAACTCAGTGTTCACAAGTAAAAACCTATTCTTGCTCCTTGTTCTCCCAAGATCAGGGATTTCTTGACAAGAAATTGAGTGCATTCTCCAAGACCACAACAATCTGTTGCATTAAATATGCAATAGGCAAAAAAGTATGGTAACTTTACAGCCACAATCCAACACCTGAATCAAAGTGGTAGGATCTCATTCAAGCAAATATTTTTGTGCTGGTCAAAACACTTGACTATAAGCACTGTACACTGGAACTGCAAACAGTTCATTTTAATACACTAATACAACATGAGATTTCCAGAGTATGAAAACCAGAATTTTCTACCATTAAGTTCACTAGGAAAATGAGTGGTTTTATCTAGGAAATGAGGCTTTAAACTAGCTACTGCCTTGTAGCAAATAAAATAATCTCAAGTGAATTCAGTTACCTGTTTCCACACACTTTTCGTCAATCTGCATGTCATCCTCTACAGATCAACAAAAGGGAAGAAAATTCATCTGAATCAGAAAACACTGGAGAGGAAAAACACCCTTACAGATCTTACAAGACTGAACTCAGACATCAGAAACAAGATACATGAAGCTCAAATCATCTTTAGACATCTTTAAGGATTTTAACTGTTAACTCCAATGTTCTTTGTATTACAGTGAGCAAAAACTTTTAAAGGAGTGCTCTGAAGGCAGAGAGACAGATGCATCTTACTTGAATTCTCCTCTTGAAATAATGAAAGGTTTAACACGCCTGTCAATCTGTTTATCCAGTAGATATCTATTTATTAAGTATTATCATGGGGGAATATAATTTTCTGTCTTATAGGTTTTAAACATCTTTCCAACATGCTACATTCAAGGAAAGTATTTTGCTTTTTATTTTTATTATTACTTTTACAAGGAAGAAAAGGAAAAGATCAATTCAGCTCTTTCTCAATCCCCAAACTACATCAAATTATATCCTGGAAATGCGATCACATGAGCTTGGGCAATCTCACGGGCTCACAATACAGCACTGTTTTTGTTTTGTTCTTGCACACCCTTCCAGATAGGCCCAGCAGGAGCTATTTTCCAGTTACAGGGCAATTGTCAGAATATCTGTCAATCACATTCTGCCCCTATGTATCCTTTAAAGAAATACTCTCTTGGAGCTGCTCTAGGAGAGAAAGAGGGAGAAGAAAAGAGAAAGAGGAAATTTTGTCTTTCTTTCCTCAAAGAACCCATCCAAACTGTCATTTCCCTGACAGATAGTGCACAGCTAAGGTTTCCACTTTAAGACAATGCATGCATCTACTAGGAGAAAAAAGGTGAAAAAAGGCTGGATTTCAATTATGTTAAGCACACAAAATGCCACGAACTTGGGCTTCTTCTGCATGTATTTATCAAAATGCCTAATTTCTGACAACTTTTTTAAAAGCCTGTAAAAACCACGTGTCATATTGGTTCCAGGTACAGAAATGCAATGCTGTCCAGATGTGATTTCCTACCTTCTTCCACAGTGCTTACTGCTCACAGCATATCCATTGAAGCAGTTAAAATGCAATAAAATTATGGTGAAAGAGAGCCTCAGCTCTAGCAAGCAATGCAATCAGTGCAAAAAGAATCCTAGGGAATCAACCACATGCCCCCTGGGATTTATCATGACAGAAAAATTTTATATTTGCATAAAGAACCATAGAAGGAAATGGGGACAGAAGAAACAGGAAGAACATTCTTTTTCTGGGAATAATTGCATATATACAGAAAATTATAGCTGGCAGAAGATAATATTTCTGGATTATTACCATGAATAAATTCAAGGGCAGCATAGCTTATCATAGACCTCAAGAAAATAAGTTCTATTATTTTCTCAATAGCTTTGATGGCAAAGAAACATTCCAAACATGGCACTTCTCAGTAGCAGAGTTGGTATCTGTGTCCCTAGAAATCCAGGCCAGTACAATTGTCACTTCAAGACTTACAGCCAATTTTCCTAGAGAGAACTGGCTGGCCTAGTGAGGTCCTAGAATTTAGAGACTTTAGAAGAAGTTGAACTCACAGCTTCTCATATGGTCAGATGTCAAGTACACTGGAGACAACCATCTCCACCATCAGTACTCCAGGTATAATTATCAGTAAGTTTTTTTTTTCAGGGGATAGTTAACACAGTTGAAGGTTACAATATGGCTCCAGAAACAATGACTTTGAATTAAGCTGAATTGTATAAGCTTTTATTTCAGTATCCCTGAAACAGAGACAAGATCTTTCTTTCCTGCTGTATAGCTCAAGTAACTTTTCACTCACACATTGAAGATTTGAGACAGAGGTGGGGCTGGAAGGGCTGACACCACCAGAATTCTCGCTGCTTCCTACACAGAAATAAATTTATCACAGTTAAAGAAACAAAACAGTCCACAAGCACATAATGCTCCAGTCAGATTCACCGCTTACATGTAAGATTGATCAGTATTGAACTGAGAGAAGACAGCAAGAACTGAAACATTACCAATGTTTTAGCCCACTGCAAAGACCTGAAATAAAACCAATGTGCTATCAGAAGTATTCAAATTTCCAAATCAGCAGTCCAGAAGTACTAAGTATTTATATAAAAGTACAGGAAGATAAGGCATACTGTGGCACAGACTCCTGGAAGTAGAAGAGTATGTGCTACTGGTAGGGGTAGTAGCACTACTGCCTCCATTACTGCACAAAGCCACTTGCAGCCTGAGTCACAACCCAGTTTGATTTCACCTTGCATTATACAGACTGCAGGTAGGTTTATATTTATTACAAAGTGAAGTTTATCATGTGCTATTTCATGGCCTTACGTTATCCTGGGGGTACCACAGGACATGTGGTTAAAGGATTAGATTGAACTTTACTACAGCAGTGTAAGTACTCTGATTCTGAATGCATGTAGTGTAAAAATAATGGTCTGTTTAGGCAGAAAAAAATAGGCAAGAGATTATTGTTCTTTCTTAAGTGCTTGTTTTGGTTCTTTTTTTCCCTCTATTCTTCTAATCTGGCCTACTCAGTTTTGACCAAAGCTGAAGAGGTCACTCATGCATCACAGGACATCTTTAAAAATATACTATGCTTTTAGTATCCCACTCCTCCCTTGCTTTTTTTTTCATCATAGATGATGGTCATTGAGTAGTCAGGGCCCTCAATTTCCACACATCTTTCAGCTGCTACACTCCACCAAATGTCTCAGCAACCAGCATGGAGACTGGACAAATGGCAATTTGAGATTATACAGGTGTTTTCAAAAGCTTCTTCTCACACGGTGCTCTTAATGGAAAAATAGCAAGAAGTCAGAGATCAGAAAGAGAAAAGATGTTTGTCAGATGTCACTCTGAATCATATTGCTACAAAACTTAAGAAAATGTTAAATAACTGGCTGATTTTTTGAACAAGAAATCAGGAAAATGATGATTTTTTTTTTTTTACCTTTTAAGAAGATGATTTGAGGGTATGAGTCCAGCACAGGCACTGAGATCTGAAACTTTCCTGGCCTGCCACCAGAGAGCATCATTCTGGTCCACAATCTGTAGTATTTCACCCCTCTTAAAAGGCAAACCTGCATCAGCACATGGTATGGCAGGATCTTGCAAGGGCCAGTAATCTGCCATTGCTCGCACATACAGCTAGTAAAGAAAATATACAAGAGTGAGCAGAAGCCAAGTTTAGAATGGATACAACATGGACTTTACAATCACAGGGCCAGATATTGCTGCAACTTCAGTCTAATTATGAAGACAAGTTTTAAAAACCAGATCAAGCCTTAACCTCTCTGTTCATTAAATGAAAAAAAAAATTATCTCATACATTACGAAAAGAACTGACCTTCAACTTGTAGATCACTCAGAAAGTGCCTTTATTACACAGTTACATTTCTACTTACTGTTTTTGTTGCTTCAGCAACAACATACTGATGTCAGCTCAGAGGCAGCCATAAAGGCAAGGTAACACTAGGGATTGCAATAAACTTCCAGGCAACACCATGTCTTTGTATCACACAATTGGGCACTACTGCTACCAGCCTGGGAAAAGAAAAAGAATGTTTCTTACTGTTGTTTGGTTGCTGACAGGCCGATCAGAAACTGGAATTAATTTGAACATAATTGTCCCCTGAGACAGGGCCTAAATGATTAGAAAAGAATTAAAATATGGTTGGTATTCAACATAAGTAATCAAACATAGGCAAGATAAGCTCGACACAGCATGGCTTTGAGGATACTGCAATGTTTGTGTTACAGATAGAATTCAGGTAGACTGAGTCAGTGTGACAATATTGTATTTTTTCCAAAAGGAAACTAAAGAATGAAATATCAAAGTTTTGCTAAATATTTTTTAATTTAATGCAACCTATGTTTCATTGTAAGTATATGTAATTTCAGTATTGATTCATACCAAACTTTTCTACTGAAATCTTATTTAAATTAGCAGCAGAGTTTGGTTAGTTAGGTTATATAAAGGGGGAGGAACATAATTTAGTAATTAAGCGTTCCAATAGAGTTTGTATTTCTTATACCTAGAAATGGTATAACCATGGCAATTGCACATAGACTTGGTATGATTACACACAGAAATACCTCACTGGCTGGCACTTAACAGTCAAGAACCCTGAAAAATTGTGTGTAAAATGACAAAACAGGGACATCTCAACAGATTTCTTCATGAGAATTTTGACAACAGTAATTACACTGCCCTTTTCTTGCAAGGTAAGGTATGTAACTTACAAGTTCATTCACTCTGCTTTAGTGCATTTTTTAACATGGACTCTTATAGCAATAGCAGCCTTCCACTACTTTCTTGTGGAATATTTCTGAGTGGCACTTCTAGAAAAAGTTATGAATCAGTGAAGGCTGAATAAATTACTATTTTTCCCAGAAGCTGCAGATGGAATGGTCACAGTTAAGTTTATTTCTGCCCAGAACAGAAGTTAGATTTAATTCTGCTTTCATATATTCTGATTTCATGAGCAGTTGGGAACGTCATTCACAGTAAGGAAACAATCTGAATTTTCTGTTAAAAATTTCAGGCTTTCTCATGTACAAGAGCGTGTAAAAGAGCGAGCATACAAATAATCTTAAGGTGCAAAGTACAAAACATATTTTAAAAATATTAAATACCAGAATATTAATGACTTGTTCAGGTTCAAGACCCTCAACAGGAACTCCATTTACTTCCACCAGTTTGTCTCCAGCATACAGCAATCCTACCATGAAAACAAATATGAAAACAGCAGCAGGAGTTTTATCACAGCATGATTTATCTTGGATAGGCAAGGGAGGGTCATACAGAAATATCACGGGTTTGTAAGTCAGCATTAAAATTTTCCTGCACCATGTATGGAGGAAGGCATTTTGGATTCAGGCTGCACTGCCCCTGGATGGGACTGCTGCGGGTCACAAGGAGCTTGCATGCTTCAGCTTTCTTAATCCTTCCCACTCCTCCATATGGCATGTTTACAATCTACTGATGATTTGCCTTAAAATTAGCATAAACATTTTAATATTGCTCCAATTCCCAAGCTAAATTATGAACCTATCCTATATTAATAGACAATGAGACTTGGAATCAGATCCCTAAAATCTCCAGATGCAGGGGGAGGTCCTGGGACTCCTCTCTGTCCTTTATAATAAAGTCTTCACAATATTGTTTTCTTTTCCATGTTCCTTTAACTCAATAAAAATATTTGTCAAACTAGGAACTTAATTGGCTATTTTCTGCAAATTGGGTTTTCTTCTTTATACAAAGGCCAGAAAATACTAAAAGGAACTATTTTATAACGACTACAGTTGAATTTTATTCTGATGTTTTACATTTTAATTACATTACATTTTCTAAGGGACATGGAACACATTCAATTCTACTTTACACATTCAGTACTACTTTGTCATAGGATGACAAAGTAGTAACATTTCCAAGGAAATTCCTTGGAAGATTGCTTAGCTACTAGTGCTAAGGAATGTGTTTAGTAGAGTAGCACCAAAAAGTATTATTACATATTCCTTAAAGCCCATTATTTTCTAGAATCACCAATGTTTACCATTTCTCCATTAGGGAATGTTCTGCATTTCATACTACACTGCAGTTTGGGATATCCAGGTATTGGTGCCAAGAACACATAATGAAAATTAGATTTCTTCGTCAACTCAATCTAAAACAGCAAATTCATCTGAAAATCTATGAAGTCAGAATGAAAGTCACTGCAATGCATCACTGCTTACAGTGCTGTCCCATGTGCACATCATCTTGCTCTATAATGGAAGATTAACTGTAGGTATTATCTTACTTCAAATATCTTATTTCAAGTTCAGTTTTATGTACCACTTTGTTTCAAATTTCACGTACCACTTCTGTCTGCCAGCCCACCATGGATCACACGGGCAACTGTTATGTCACCTGTTATCTCATGGCGTTTAATGGTGGCACCCTGGCAGGTAAGAACAAAGAAAAAACACATTGATCACCAAAGGAGCCCAGTAAGTTTCCTTCCATACCGCAAGTCTGTTCTTCACGCTGACACAAAGGCATTGAGGGATACAGCCTTTTTACAACAGCATGGATATAGCAATAAACACAGAATCATGGAATAAGCTGAGTTGGAAGGGACCACAAGGATCACTGAGTTCAACTCCTGGTCCTGCACAGCACTATCCCCAAGAGTCACACCCTGTGCATCAGAACATTGTCCAAATGCTTCCTGAACTCTGTCAGGCTTGGTGCTGGGGCTACTTCCCTGGGGGGCCTGTTCCAGTGCCCAACCACTTTCTGGGTGAACCTTTGTCTAATATCCAATCTAAAACCTTCCCTGACCCAACTTCAGGCCATTCCCTCTGGTCCTGTCACTGGTCACCAGAAAGAAGAGATCAGTGCCTGCCCCTCCTCTTCCCCTCACAAGGAAGCTGTGACTGCAGTGAGGTCTCCTCCAGGCTGAACAGACTAAGTGACCTCAGCCACTCCTCACACGGCTTCTCCTCAAGGCCCTTCACTATCTTCATGGCCCTCCTTTGGACACTCTCTAATACTGTAATATCTTTCCTATATCATAGCACCCAAAACTGCCCCCAGCACTCGAGGTGAGGCTGCCCCAGTGCAGAGCAGAGCAGGACAATCCCCTTCCTTGCCCAGCTGGTGATGCTGTGCCTGATGCAAGACACGCTTGGCCCTCCTGGCTGCCAGGGCACTGCTGGCTCATGTTCAACTTGCCATTGACCTAGACCCCCAGGTCTCTTTCCAGGGCACTTTTTTCTAGCACCTCATTCCCCAGTCTGTCTATACATCCCAGGTTGCCCCATCCCAGGCAAAGAATCCAGCACTTTCCCTTGTAAACCTTCACATGGTTGATGATTGCCCAATCCACTCCTTTACTGAGGTCTCTGCAGGACCTCCCTGCCCTCAAGGGAGTCAACAGCTATTCCCAGTTTTGTACAGCTATGAACTTGCTAAGTACCCTTTCCAGTCCTGTGTCTAGGTCATTTATGAAGCCAAGGATGAAGCCCTGCAGAACCCCACTAGCGACAAGTCCCCAGTCTGATGTAACGCCAGTCAGTATAACCCTTTTTGCCCAACCCATGAGCCATTTGCTCACCCATCCCATAATGTGTTTATCCAGCTCTGTGCTGGACATTTTTGTCCTGAAGGATACTCAGAGACAGTATTGAAAGTTTTCCTGAATTCCAAAAGGATTACATCAATTGGCTTCCCCTGATCAGCTAGCTGGGTTACCTTGTCATAAAAGGAAATCAGGTTTGATAAACAGGACTTTCCTCTCAGGAAGCCGTGCTGGCTGTGACCAATGACTGCATTGTCCCTCGGGTGTTTTTCAATACCTCCCAGAATAATCTTCTCCGTAACTTTACCAGGCACTGAAGTGGGACTGACAGGCCTGTAGTTTCCAGGGCTGTAATGTATTAATACTAAGTCCTTCAATGTCTTCAACTTCCATCACACTAAAATAATCTCATTGACTGACAATTAGAAATCTTTTTAATCTGCAACATTACAGCTATCTTTTCCTAAAACAGATTAGGTAAGCTAATGTTTACCGCTTATAAGTACAAATGATTGCTAAAGAACTCTCTTCCCTTCCTTTTGTTTCGGCCATGGGAATAACTCTCAATCCAGTTTGGTTTTATCTCATATAATGAAAATACATCTGCCAAATGTTCAAGACAAGGCACTGAACAACCTACACCCACACCAGGCATGGCTAGATGGTCTTCTCAGGTCCTTTCCAACCCCAACAATTCTTCTGATTCTGTAAAATCTGGACAAGAATGCACATAATCTCCATGACATTCCTGGGAAGAAACCAATGTGCATCCAATGCATTATTAATTCTTTCTAAATTAAAAAAATTTGACAGACACAAGGAAGGTCCCTCACCAGGGGCTGGTTGTTTTTCACTAAGCAGACAATCCTCATAGCTTCTTCATTTTCAGGTATGTTGTCTGGCAGTGGTGGAAGGGTTGGTTCAAAATCTTTCTGGGCCACAGTATCATGAGCAGATAGCAAGGCCTGTTACAAATGGAAACAAGCAAACCAACCAACCCATAAGCAAAGATCATACAATAGCAGAACTTTAAACAGCGACTGGTCAGAAAACAGAAATCACTGAATATGTTCCTTTGTGAACACAGATCCCTTGCACATACTGACATTTTCTTCTTTCCACCAAGAAAATCAAATCATGGCAGTTTTAAGAACAGTTCCTCTGTTTCTTGTGGAAAACCTTCAAAAGATGAAATATTTCTATTTGGAGCTCTTGGGTTAAAAATGCAGATTCTGCAATTTCAAGGAAAATTTGATATATAATATATTTGCATTAACTGCCCATAATTTAAAACTTTGTAAGAAACATCTTTCAAACACAGCCTTAAGTAAAATGCAGCCCACTGCAGGTACTTCAGGTACACAGTCCACATTTGATCTCATGATCAGGTTAGTTCATCGTTAGTAAACTATGTCTCTTCTGGCTCCTTTACCAATTCTTGTGAACAGCTGCCCATCCATTTCCATTCCCACTGCAGAGAGCTCCATGAGCAAACTTTTTCTATCCTTATGCAGGACTTGCCTTGAAGTGTGGAGAACGCAGTAGCCGTCTTAGCTCTTTGATCTCTCCTGACTGAGGGGCTTCATGCAGTAACTCTACTACCTGATAAATGTAAGAAAGAATGTACAGATGGATTCTAGAGGACAATTCATTTAGAAAGCTCTACGTTGAATGTAAAGGAATGGAGACAGTGTAAAGCCCCCCCATCTTATATGAGTCAGATGATGTCCATATGGTTTGCTGTAGAACTGGACAATATGACCACAGCTGCACAACACTCAGCCAGGCTTGATTTAGTTCAGGAATAGTGCCATGTGCTCTAAATCAGTTTTTGCTGCCATCTCTCAACCAATTTCATCACTAGTCTCAGTTTCTCTACTTCGTCATTAACTCTCCCGCTAATTAAAAGATTTAGAATTCAGCTATTATAATTAGAAAAATCTAAAAAGCTTTTAAATATCCTCATGTCAGTCTGCTTGATTGCAGCCATAACACTGAACCACAGAGTAACATGGGAAGAAAAATACATGGTCAGTGATTAAACAATTAACATTTGTGTTCATTACACTGGCCAGGATTTGCGTAGTCCAGCAACCACAGCTGTGCCCACTTCTCATGCCCCTCCCTCCCTCCCCCCCTCCTCCCCCCAGTAAGGGCTGTTGAGTAGTTTTTCAAATGTGCAAGGAGAGTTTCAATTTTATATACTGTACTTAGACCTGAGACCCAGAATAAATACCGGAACACTTAACTGCAGCAGAGTCCATTCATTTGGTATGGGTAAGTAAAGCAATAAACTGTGCATACATCTCACCTCACGACTCAATGCACGTGCCTGCAGTGTGACAGGATCTGGTTTTTTTCCAATATAGTGTTGAAGGCATTCATAAATCTGTTGCATGCCATGACAGACAAAACAAGGCAACGATGACATTGACCAGTTCACATGATCATATAGATACATACATGACAGGCAATGGACAACACTATTTCTAGAAACTTCTCAGTCCAACTAGAGCCCCAGAATCTGTAATCTAAACTCTTAATATCTGGCACATCTGGAATTGAGTCTTGGACTCAATGTCTTTCCATATTATCAGGTAGCATGCCAGTTATACTGTAATTTTGAATTTTCCTAGAAGAAAAGCCATCTACACGGCTAAATAGCCTCATAGTAATTCTGTGATTTGTAGCCTGTTTCCTTCCTCTCTTTGAAGGCTGCATTTAAAATGCCCTTATGAGCATTCTTATCCAGTAAAAGCTCCTCTTTAAAAATCCTTCTTAAAGAAAAGCAGAATTTTTACAGAATTTGTCTCAGAGATAAAATTCTTCTCAAGATAGAAACACCCATCAAAACTCTGTTCTCTAACAATATAAGATCTTCAATTACACATCAGATGAATGGGATGCAAAATAAAATAGTGTGTCACAGGCCAAGAAGTGGGATGCATAGCCATACAGAAATTTAAGAACAGGAAAGACAACTGAGCAATGATGTGTTCAGTGTCTATCCCCTGGCCTTAATACAGACAGGTAAAGTAGAAGAGTCTAAATGTCTAGGACATCATGGAAGAGAACACTTTATTTTCCTTTAAAGTGTAAGTGGTTTTGTCTACTGTGCTGATGTTAGAACTGACATCAGGACTGTCAGCACTTAGCGTAAATAAGCATTTATTGTCCTCATATGGCAAAATCAAGTAGCTATTCACTAGAGATTGTTCTGTAGGTGACCTTTGCTTTCCCAGCTGTGTGGTACCTTACCTTTAGCAGTGCTTGCAGCCAGCGAGATCTGAGCAGGTCATACAGCATGCCAACACCATTGACATCTCTCTTGCAGAGCAAACTGAGCTCTTGCAGCGCTAGAGTCAGAACATGAGATACACCTGAGCCCAAGAAACAGAAAAGCGCAAGACACTTCAGTTCAAAGAGAAGACCAACCAAAGCCAAACAGTGACCCAAGACCTTTGAAATGCACCTTTCCTCAATTTGTACTTCTAAGAAATGCACAGACATTTCCTGTCTGCCTTGCTTTTTTTCCTGCAATCAACTCTGTTGCATAAGAGCTATTTTACCATGTTATTAGCCAGCAGGGTTAGGTCAATGCTAGCAATTTGCAATTGACCTGTGAGAAAACCATGCAGGCAATCTCACATGTAACAGTCTGGGTTCAAGCTCATACCTCGTACCAAGAAGAGGTGAAACAACAAAAAACTCCTTGGCTTTATAAGCCAGAAACAAATGCCAGGTATTCTGATAATCTCTTAATTTAACTGCATACCACCACTGAACGTCAAGAATCATTCCAGTTGTTGAGTAGTAATACTTCAGGCACATTCATCTTTCTCATGACTCATGGAAGAGTCACAGAGATTAAGGAATAGAACTTTTTGAAAAGAGAAAGAAAACTGAAAAAGATATGTGAAAGTTACCATTATCTTTACTGCTGACTGTTGGCACCTCCATCTTCTCCTTTATTCAAGGAGATTCCACCCACTTTGAATACTGCATTCACACCAAGTTGGTTTCATAAAGATAGATGATGAACTAGGGAAAAGAGCACCCTCATATCAGAATACTGACAGGTATTTTACACTGATAAGAAAGCAGAATTTAAAACAAAGGAAGAGGTGGGCAATAATTTGTATTTAAAGTGCACCACAGGTGTAAAAATAAATATGAGTCCCACCTATAAATTCAGCTACCCAGTAGCATCCAAGATGCAGACAAACAAACCTCAATTGCAGTACGGCATTTTAATCTCTTTATAGAATTGTCATTTGCTTGCTTCATTAGGTCATCTAAAACAGAAAGCTGTTTGGTCCATCTTCTATCTCCAGCTTCTTAAATGTGCTACCATGAGATGTCATAATTTTTTCTAAAGACTTAAATCTTGCTTTATATCCATATAGCTTGAAAAATAATAATATTCAAGGACACATTACATTTAATTCCTCTTAATATGGACACAATATTAAAACTGAAAGACTGGAGTTTCTACTGAATTTTCATTGAGCAAAGACATGATTTTGAAAAAAGGGATCCCTGTCTCTATAACTATTAGAATTTAAGGTCTTTGAAGGATTTGTTCCACAGAGATTTCATTATTTTTCTTTTATTACCTCACCGTGAATTAAAACACAGATAAAAAACCGCACTTCTTACCTTGCTGGTATCATCATCTCTCTCAGGCAATTTATAATAGGTTGTCACTTATAGAAATGAAATCAAAGAAGTTATTTGCTAATCTAAAGATGTGTTGCTGATTTCTTTAATTATAAAAAGCAGCATATACTATCTTATTTTTTTCTTTAGATTTTAAAATCAGCATTTTTAAGTAATGCAGGAAGACAACATTACTAATTAATATGTATCCATGTCGCATGACCTTTCCAAAAATAAAATAATGGGCCTTCTAAAATTTTCTTTCCAATTCCTTCCCTCCCTTAAAATTCTGTGACAGCCTATCACTAACCTATAACATTCTCTTAAACTAAAACTGGAAGAAGTTCTTCAATCTGCTGTTGATGGCAAACAATGCAGTACAGGATTGCTTCAGAGAATTCACTGTACTCTTCTCAAAATAGTATGGAAATTCCTCAGGGAACACCACGCACTGCATTTATACCCTAAAGAATCAAGAATCTATGTATGAAAGCTCTTAAGTAGCTCAAAATCTTCATTACATCCTAGATGATTTAACTTCACACTTGATACAAGTGTAAAGATATTGTCATGATTAGCAGTATTGTAGATTACTCTTAAAGAATTAAATATTTCAACTGGCCACTCAAAAGATAACTTAGACTACAAGTAAAAAAACTAACATCAAACATCTGAGCACCTCAGCCAGTAGTGAACCCCAGTGTGGTACAGTGAATGCGTTACACCAAATTCTGCTAAATACACAAATACTGCTAAGTAGTTTATCTCCTGGATTAATAAAGTAAAAAGGCATCCATTTTCCTCTAGATTGCTCTGTAGACAGAAAACAGCAAAGGTACAAGCAGGAAAAGTACTGTCTTGATCTGCTTACAAAAGCAGAAGGCATTACTGTCACTTTTACTGCATTTAATACTTATTTTTAGAACACGCTTCCTCTCTCTCCTGTTAAATCATAAAACTGCTTTCAAAGGGCAGTGGAAATTAAGGGAGAAAAAAAAAATAAATTATGAGATTATGACTCAAACATTTTATTACTGAGTCTGGGCAATTAATTTCAAGTTACTTCTACAGCATATTCAATGGTACATCTTATTGAAATTCTAACCTGAAGACTGCTTTTACAATTATGATTTTTTTCTTTCAAAGATTCACAAAAACATAGTTTGATCTTCCCCCAGTACAACTGAGGTTTGAGCAGCAATTATTTAATATTTTTCAATAGTCTCAGTTCTTTTCCTTAAAGAATTTGCCTTCCCTGTTTTTAAGCTTAGTTGATCTGCCTAATGATGGATTTAACAAAGCAGGACAGAAAAATCTAGTCATGAAAACCTGCTTCTTAATTGATTCAAAGCACTTGGAAACAAAGAACAACATTTCTGGTGATGCTAAAATATTTCAGATTGTGCTAAAACACAAACAATATCATTGCCCCTTGAATATTTTAAAGGGATTAATTTTTCCCCATAGAGCATTGCACCTTCTGGTATCAGTACAGCTTCCATAGAGAACAGATGTGGGAGCAACTTGAGTGTGTTTAGAAATTTTGGACACAGTTTATCTTGAAGGTGAACCTCAGATTTCCCAAAAATCTGGGAAAGCTACTGAAGGTTTTGCTTGCCTTGTTGGGTGAAACCCTCAGCTACAGCTATCAGAGTTCTAGGAATAAACATGCAGTTACCTTTCCATCCATTGCTGTAATCTTAAACCACAGAGTTTATGCTCACACTAACAGAAGTGGCATTTGAACATCAAAATCTGTCAAGTTGTGACCACCACAGCTCACCTCAGTCATAAATTAGTAGCTGTTTTGTATTTACACACAACAAAAGGAAAGTGGCTTCCAAATGTGAAGCAAAAGATGCTGAAAAAGTCACTACCAGAAGAGAGGAAGAGTTGCTTCTTTAGAAAGAAAGCATTTATCCTTTTCTTTAGAAAGAAGCAACTGGATTGCCTGCTTAAGGGGAAAGGTCAGCATTCAAATAAATGCAGAATTACTACTGTGCCTTTATTTCCTAAGACTTGTATCTACGTAGACTGTAAGGCCTGAGCTCAGGGTCTCCTCATCCAGGGATCTAAATAAATTAGATGGAAATTCTTGCTAAAAGGCTTACCTGACTAATCTCCCAGGCAGTATAAGGGCCTTCCAATTCACGTGTATTGCAAGCAATTACAGACGCTCATTAATAGAAGACATTTCTCTTTGCCTGATGCTAGAGAAAGAGCTGGATATCCACACTGAGTGTGCCAGAATTTGAGTCAAAATGAGTCAGTCACCTCAAGTCTGCAAACATCAGTTATCCCAAATGTGAGCTTCTCCTTCAGCAGCAAAGTATTCCTTGAACCTAATTGTCAGACAGAGGAGGTGGTCTTATTGATACAAGGCTAGAGCTGCAAGGGAACCTAAGTCCTGTTTTAATAAAGTTTCAGAATTGTCTTTAAGTGGACAATTTTGCATCTTGTCAAGCCTCTAAAGGGGACAACACCAGAGAATCTGACATCGAGAACATCACTCCCCTGCTCTTATACATTGCTTTGGTTAATATGTTAGACTTGAGCACTTTTTACAAGGAAAACTACTTCTATCTTTAAATTTGCCAAAATTAATGATTTGGTATACTGAAGACTGCAAATTAGCTTGAGGGCAGGAAACACTCTGTGAAAGTTTTGTTGCAAATAAGCCACTCTAAATCAACAAACTGAAGAGGCAAAAAATGCTGGGAAAGATTCAACAACTCAAACCACATGCCCTGTTCAGGACTTTTTTGTTCTGCATTAAATAAGCTTAATTAGGCCAGTGTCATTACTGAAGTCTGACAGCTTCTTTTCTAGTCAGTGTAAAGAACCATCTTGCTTTTTGTATACTTTTTGAGACACTAAAGTGTTTTAGCTAAAGCAGCAACCCGAAATATTAATGGAATAAATTGATACAACTTAAGTATTTGTAACCATTTATCCTTTTCTAATACCCAAGCACCTCTTAATGCAAATCAGAGGCAGTAGAGTTTAAAAACAAACAAACAAACAAAAAAAAAACTGGAAAAACTTTATGTTCACACCAGGCATTCTGTAAGATTTCACAGAATCACACTTGCATATGTGAGGTAATTTATGCTGTTACTCTCTGTACTCAGATCTATTCAGTGGTGGTTCATTCTGCCTCCCTCCAAAGCACAACCTTAGAGCTGCAGTGGTCCAGTGGGCCAGTGCCTTGTTTACATCGGCTAAGAACTGCCAAAACATCGCTCTCCAAAAGAGCAGCTCTCAGAGAACACTTGGATGCAGTCATGAGGGGCAGCCAGCTTTCTTTCCAGATGTTTACTGCCAACAGCTTGGGCTTACAGAAAAAAAAACAAACAACCAAAAGCCCCCTAAAAAAACAACCAACCATTGTATTGATACTAAATCAACTTGGAAGTACATGGCTAGGTTGTTCAAAAAAGGACTTGTTTTACAGTCCCGTATCAGTCACAAAATTTTCTGCATTATCTCTCAACATACCAGAACAGGTAGTATCCTAACCTATTTCTAAAAATAAGTACAGTTTTGTGAAGATTAGGATTGAGGAAAAAATTCCCTTTCAAGCTCCTACTCCCCATTCATACACCCCTCTAATATTTAGCTAACAAGAATTAAACAGGTATCGGGAGTTTAAATAGCTTTGCTATAGCTATGAGAGGAAACTAATTTCACATTTACATGGGGGAAATGCATCCTTGCAGAACAATGGTTTCAGTACAATGCAAATTTTCTTACCTGCAAATCCCACAGAATACGCCATGTTCAGCTCATGTAGAATTTCCAGAGGGAAAGAGTATTTGTTGGATGTTAGTACAGCAAGTAACCTCACTGCCCCAGCTAATCTATGGACATCCTCTCCTTTCTAATCCGCAGAAACCTAACCTTAGAACTACTCATTACCAGGGAGAGGAGAACAAATCCCCTTAACCCTTTTCTTGCATAAAACCCTACTTTACATCATCTCTCACCTAAATAGTTTCTTATTCTCATCAACTTTCCCAGTCAATAGGGTGCTCATCACTTAGGGTCTGTCTGCAGCCAATGTGTTGATCTTCTGTGGCTGGTTACAGGATTTCTGCTGCAGCACAGGAAATACCCGGCCCTCCATTAAAGAAAAAAAAAGAAAAAAAGTAATTACCCTGAAGCAATCCAGCTGGAAAAGTCCTGCAGGTTAACTCATTTCTTTGTTAGTTACAGCAATACACAAATCAAAGCTGCTCTGTACTGATTTCCTAATGCATCACAGACCAGATCGACTGTAAAGTGGAATCTGTGTCAGAAGCACATTTAATCCTGGGATTCTCTTCAGCTAATAACTGAGCTATATATCAGAAGGACCAAAAATAATCCAGCCCAGACTGTCTGCTTCCCTAATTCAGCCAAGCTAAATTCATACGTGATACCACTACTTTTTCTAAGAGATTGAGTGTGTATATATACATACCCCTCTCTGTGTTTATATATGTAAAGGCAGATGTATCCTTTGGGGTTTGTAGTTCTCAGCTTTCCACCATTCACAGTAAATGAAGTTACACCATTAAAGTTGCTACATATTTGTAGCTACACCTTGTTCTTGAAAAGCAGAAGTAACACGGAAGAATTTCCCATTTCTAGTTACATTTTTGGTTTAAGGCACAAAATCAATGGAGGACTTCATATGAAACAAAGTGTAATATTAAAATCCTTTCTTCTGAAATATCCAAATACAAAACATGCTAATTCAAAGCAGTTACAGGGGAAAAAAACAATCCCAAATCTGTTTTTCATGGTTACACTCCCACAAAAGGCAAAATAAATCCTGAATTCAGATCTTCTCCAGATGAAAATTGCCATTGATTTACTCAGCTGTTCAGCATAGCCCCATTTTAAAGGGCAGTTCTGCTCCTCCAGGCTTCAGTTATTTTTTTTACATGGAGTTACAAGAGGTGATTGCATGGAAAGGCTGCATGTAGTGCAAGATGAAGTGTTTGAATTTTGCCTTAGTCTTAATTATGCTCTTCACCTCTAGTTGTATCTTCCCCCCTTCTCAAGTTAGATTTTTATAGCTTCCCTTTTATTCATATTATTGCTTATCTCTCCTTGAAATATTCAGTATAATTAAAAAAATAAGATTAAGCCAACACTAAATTGTTTGTAAACATGAAGTCCACTCTCTATATTCTCTCATCACTATAGTCTGTTGCAATTTGACAGTAGTTTTAAATATCATCATTCCAGAATTACTCTTTCCCCTTCTCTGATAAAACTAGAAATGATTTTGAAAAGACCAATTACTTTTACTTTATTATGAAAATTGTTACATTGCAGCTGTTGTTCAACACAACTGTGTTTTGGCATATGGGTTCTTTCCATTTAGATGCCAATATGCAAGCCATGACCACTACTTCAAAATGTGATAAGCATTATCTATGGAGTCTAACATAAGCTATTATAACATTCTGTAATCTACATTTCCCCTCCCTTTTTGATTTGAGTCAGTCATGGCACCTACAATACTCTAGTTACCCACAATGTTATTAGTATAAAGAAGTCAGCCATAAACCACAGAACACACAGACACTCACAGATTCCCCAGGGAAATGATTTCTTCTCTGCAGCCTCCGAAGTGAACTGCTCCAGCAGGTGTGATCAGGATCGCGCTAAGCGACTGCAGGGACCTTTCCCAAAGTGGGAACACCTTGTAATTAGTGCCAGGAGAGACAGCCCAGTGTGTCCTGCTCTGAGTGGGAAGCATGGAAGCACTGAAGTTCTGCCTCAGAGGCAGCTCTGGCTCGGCACAGGCAGAACCAGGAGTGACAGCAGAGTTCGAAACCCGCTGGAGCAGCCACTCCAATGCAGCCTGTGGGGTGAACTGCCCGGGAGCTTCCCTGCAGTGGGAAGAGCTTGGCATTGGTGCCAGGAGTTCACCTCTGGGGCAACGGCTCTGCATGCTAAACCCTGCTTCCCAGGAAGGGGCTGGACATCACTTGCTGCTGAGGAGTGGAGTGAGAGAGGAGCACGGTGGGCTCCTGGTGTTAACAAAGGTCAACCCATCTGCTCAAGAGCACCCTTCACCCTTCTCACCTCTTGATCAGCCCACAAGAGCTGACAGAGACAGCGTTTGTCCTCAGGGTAAGCAAACTGAACACTGCACAGCATTCCATTCAGTGCCAAAATTTGAAGTGGTCAGTGCCTTTTATTTATTTCATAAACAGAAAGAACGGTAAATGCCTGTATATTTACAATACTAGTAAATAGGGAAGTCTGTAACAGTGTGATTACTTCCACAACAGCACATGAATACTGCATTCAGCAATGCTGTTCAACACAAATGCCTCAAAACCGTTATAGCCAAACACACTATAGGTACCCATTATAAATACTAACATATTTCTATTTTCTTAAATAAACAAACATACAGCTTAATTCAGGAAGACCAAATGGTTCTGTGGTGCAATTCATTCCCTTTAAACATTTCTGCTGACAAACCAGGAATAATAAAAACAAACCCACTGCTTTGGAAGCCATGCGGTCCAGACTCTCACATGTGTTCTATGTAGATGCCATGCCTTTGTGCAGCACGGTTAATTTAAAAGGAGTAAATAATCTTTCTGTTAGAATTGCAAAGTATTTCTTCTTGGTAGGTACTTGACAAACCAAGTCTTTAACTTCATCACCACTTCACAGAAAGCTTCTGGCTGCAGTTTTTGAATCTTAGAACTGAGAGTTCAGAAGAAACAACTGAACATTTTCATCTGTAGCAGCAGAACTATAACCAAGTATTTTCTAAGGACCATTTCAGGGAAGAAGTGGTTATTAGTGAAGTTCCACTGAGTAGATTATCCCCCAGAGGCAGGTTGTAAATGATGGTCTAGGTAAGCTTTTCATGTTGAATCTGGTAGTAACATGCCTGAATTAAAACAAAGTTCAGATTAGCACAAGTGCCAGTTCACAGCAAAGCATCACACACAAAAAGGTTGATGGTTTTCTATGCAAGAAAACAGAGGGCAAGGCTCTCTACAAGCAGTGATGTTATAGTACTCAACACATGAGAACCTTCCCATATGAAAGCTAGCAAAACGAGCAACAGGATACTAAGTTACAAATTACATCCAACACCTCATCAAGCAAGATAGCAGGATTTGGGACTCAATACTTTCACAACTCCCAGCTATGCCAAGATGAAAGTATACTTTTGGTTACAAGTCTCTCTTTACCCTTTGATAGAAGGACTCAAAAAAAAAGAAAATATATTTTTACAGGACAAGGATACAGGGATGAAGCATTTCAAAAGCATTTAAACTGAAAAGCAAAGGTTTCCATCACCCTAATCTCCTGTTCAGAGTTATTCACTTCTTAATGCTGGTTCAAATATGCACTGGGTCAGGTCAGCCAGGATCAGAAACGTAATATAAATGTCTCAGACAACACTTGCACACATGGCAAATTAGATTCTACTTCTGCTTCCACCATGTAGGTAGATTCTTTAGTAAATCTGAACCAATGCAAACCTTACTTTTTTGCCACATTATGAAACTAGTAAGTCTTAAAAAAAAAAAAATCCTCTGGACTCAGCTATTTTGAGTTTGCACAGACAGAAAATACAATCATGATAACCTAACACTTCAGTTTAAGATTCTTTCTTAAGTTTCAGATTAATAGCCTCCCTCCAAAACAACACCACTAAAAGTCTCCATACAGCTGAACTGTCCGAAGATCCACATGAAAAACAGTTTTGAGGTACCAAAACAACATATTTCCATTATGAATGTCTTAGTGTACAATAGGATATTCTTCCTAAAAACACTTTTTTCCTTTTCCCATACTTAAAAAGATAAGAATACTTAATAAAATGTAGAGGGTGACAGAGTGGCTTTTTTCCCCCCTAAATATCATTCTTGGAAAGTCTTAATGTAATGTTAAACTTTAATGGAATAGCTAATCTCCAAAGAAGCACTTCATTTCAATTTTTATAAGGCTTGTTAAGTTGCAGGGGAACACCAGCTCCAGGTGAGCATTTAGAACACTTCAAGAGCAACCAATATATACCTTTGAGTAATCCACATTTGCACATTGCACCATTTTTCTTAGCGGTACCTGCAATTAGGAGTTTAACCAAAGCTCTACATTAAATTTCCTTGCCTATCCTAGTAAAATATTTCAATTTAAAAAGTCAAAGAAGTTATAGTCTAATGTTCATGTAATTGACCTAAGCTGATCTTCATTGTTAAAAGCTGATTATTTCCAAAGAAAGCCTTTAATAATTCTGAATAATTTTCATACCTTCAAGGTAGTGAACATGATGCCTTGCTCCCCATGCTGGAGATAGGGATCCATCAGGTCTTCAATTAAGTGCACTTCAGACCCCAAATTCCTTATCCTGCCACATGTGAGAGCGGGAAAGTGAACATGGGAACAAAAGTTGCCAGTATAATGTTTCTTAATTCTGAATTCAGGGCCTTTTCACAATAAGGACTGTTCAAGACTTTTTCAGTCCAAAGCAAACAGTCAAATTGGAAAATTTATAGTTACAAAATGCCAGTAACTAATCCTATAACAAGCAGCAGGAGTGTTTAACAGAGAAGTACTTCTACTGCCTATGCTCAGTTTATGACTGATGCCACCCTTGATGCCTACCTGGCTCGTAGCACCACATAGAGAAAAACAGGAAATAAGTCATCCATGGACCACAGAAAATCTTCCTGAAGGGTCTCAAGTACACTCTGGGAGATCTCTTCAAAAGTCTGCTGGATCACCTTCAGCTTGTCAGCTGGGGTAAATGTGGTACTATTTGGAGAGCAAAAGCAAACCAGGATAACAGTAAGCAGTGAGAGATCTGCACGTAAATTAGGAAGGGTTTGCTGGCCAGCATGGCCCTCCCCGTGCCCATGGAGGTCAGTCAGACACTGACACTGCAGCAGGCAGGGCTGCCAAGGCTGCACAGTACCCAGGTTACAAGCACCACACCAAGGCACACTACTGCAAGTGAGACTCTCTTCACACTTTAATGGTGTTTTAATATAGTGGTAAAAGGGGAAAAATTCCTTCCTAAAATATTTTTAATTTCCTAATTTCTTAAATTCTTGTGCAACAGACACAGAAAAGCCTCCCACGCTCAGGTCACTTTACCACAGCTGTTTGGAAATTCACATGTGTATTTCATAGACATCCTTATGCCTTTGATTCTAAATGGTGCCCTACAGACACCTTTCAGTCATGTTTATGAGGCAACACTTCATTCCCCACTAGGAGAAATTGCATCTTTACTCAGTCACATCTTAGTGACTTCTCTTCGGAAGGTGAACAAGAAAGGGTGACATGTAAAGGATCCCAGTCAAGTAAACCAGATACTACTAAAGCAGTAACAGTGAAACACAAAGACAAATTGCAGAGAATTACCTGATTTGCTGTAAACATTCAACGGCAGAGGCAAAGCAGGCGTCTTTTGTGTTTGATGATACCTGTGTAATCATGGTAAGATTTATCAGGCAGCTTCAGCACCCCCACTGTTCAGTGTTGAGCCTCATTCAACAAGATCATGATTAAGAATGTAAGCTATACATTTTTGCTAATCAGAAAGTATATAATGATATAACTCTCTTAAGCAGCTTGAAAATCTCCTTGCTAGACTTTCATTCTCACACTTTCATAACTAGAGACCAAGCAAAAGTCTCTTGAATTCATTACCAAGTCAGTCAGTGAGTGACAACGCTGTACTGATGGCCACTGTAAGAAATCACAGAATGGCTGGGGCTGGAAGGGACCTCTGGAGATCATCTAGTCCAGTGCCCCTGCTAAGTCATTACCATAGCATTTACATAGTAGGCAAAATTAAGGGAAATATAATAACATGGCATATCTTAAGCAAAAAGGCTGGCCAAAAATTCTTTGATCACTTTGATGATTGCAGTTTCTTGAAAAAAGCACTGGGCAAAACATGTAAACAAGGCCCAGTTAACATACCTTTCTACTCTCTCCAAGGATGGACACAGTTCCTGGCCAAAATTTCCTGCAAGAAATCCAAGACAAAACATACTCTTAAAGTATCTTTCGCATTACAGGAAAGTAGTCATCATATTCTGAAACACAACAGCCCTTCCTACAGGATCAACTACACCTCTCACAGGTACCCAGGAAACTGTGTAATTTGAAATGTCTCACTGATTTTGGAGCAACATCAATCTTAACCTCCTTCCCATCCCTTCCACCTCCCCGTTTTGGAAGAGGGAAGGTTTGATTCACTCTCTCAACCCTTCTAATTGGCTTGAAGACATGTTTAGATGCATTTAAATCAGAGAAAATACTTTAGAAAACTGGGGCTTTGTTTTAGTTGCTTTACCTAATTACATGCCATAACCTGTTCCAGTTTGTGTTTTGTTGTAGCATACTCACGCTTGCACTCCAAGAAAGCTGAGAAGAGCCATATCAGTTTGTTTGTTTAGGCGTAAAACACATTCCCAGTAAATGTCCTCCTCACGCTCGTTGTCCAAGGCATACAACATAAACAGAGGGGGATAGAGGCGTGGCAGTAATACAGGGAGCAGCAAGCCAAAACTGGTTACAACATAGCTGCAACAAAAAAACAGAGGGGGTGGTTTGCAGAGGAAGCCATAAAAAAACCTAATTACCTATAAAAATTATATTAAAATCATTGGAACAAATCTTTCATGTAGCATGAGTCTATTCTAAAGGGATAAGAGTAAAAAAATAAGTACAAATCCATCAAATAGCAACTCTGATAAGAAAATATTATAAATTACCTCCAGTGCTCTTATCTGAAATACTTTTCTGAAGCCCAGGCCCAAGCCTTAACTTGCTTACCCATAACAGACAAAAGCAAATTTTGTTTTAAGTAAAGAACCACTGCATGGACAAGCATAAAATGCTTATTACAACCATAACATGGAAGTTTGCTTATCAGAATCTGTCATCAGAACCCAAGGGGAAGAAAAACCATTGCTTAGATCCATCAGTTGAATATTGTTTATCTTTCTTCCCCCAAAGAAAAGAAAAGGCAACAAATAAAATAAAGGCTTTGTTAGTTTTTATTTGTTTTTCCTTTATGTACCCTGGCTCAGGAGATTCTGATCTGGAATCAGATTTCCCACTGCAAAACGATCGCCTTCCTTTTGGCTCCGTTGTCAGAAATGGAATTGTGCTGCCCTCTTCCGGGAGATCAGGAAATAAGAACCTAAAAGGCAACACACGTAACAGCATTTGAGGTCACATCAACATGCACTCAGACAGCAATAATAATACATGGTGGGCTAAGACAGCACAGCTAACACACATAGAGTACCAGCTCCCTGGAGGAAAACTTAGGAAGGCCAACCCCTCCAAGAACACCTTTCCTTCTTAATATCACTTCCCTCCAGACAAGGCTTCTAATTGTTAGTAATTTGGAGTATTTCTGCTTTCAGATTGGCAGGACATAATTAAAGCTGTAATTATTCTCAAGAATCTAAGCCAGCTCTTCATAGAAGATTGTTCATCCATGTTGGTAAGAACTTTATGGAATACACTGGGATTCCCTATCCTCACTAGTGTTCTATACCCTTTGAACACTCTCTTTACACAGCACCGATATCCACAGACACAAAATTGTAAATCCATATTCCAGGTGAGCTGCTTACAGCCACATTTTGAAGTACAATGTAGGATGTAACACACTAGGTGTAAAGAGTTTTGTTTTTCCATTTCTGACAAAATATTCAATACTCCTTAAAAAGATAGGAAAATACAAGCAACCCCCACATTAAGTAATAATGCCGGCACCTTTGAACTGTACAACACTGGACAGCTAGACAGCTTCAGTACATAGGGCAGCTTTAATGAATTCAGCAGTAGTTTGACTTGGAAATGAGTCTCGTTACCTGACCAGCTGGAAGATGCGTTTGAGGTAGGACTTGATCTCCCTTACGGCCTCCTGCAGCAGTCGTCGATTTGCTCCTACTCCAACATAGGTCATTCTGTAGACAGCCACCAGTGTTTCCACCAGCTTGCCCAAGGGATGGAGAGGAGTATCACAAGCCTGAGACAATGTATATTAATTGGCCAGTCAGATAGGTCAATGGCTGACAAGTTTAAAAAAATGGAATCCAAGACAGATGGATGAGAGATTCAACAACAGGCTTTCAAAAAAATATTACAATTATCTCAAAAATTAGCTACATTTAACAAATTGCCATTTGGATTGTAAAATTTCTGTGTCAGCTAAACACAATTTATAGAAGTCAAGACAGTACAAGAACTTGTGCTACTACTTGGACTAGTCATTTGTCCAGTAGTCTTAAAATTAACATGCAAAAATTAGCAAGTATTTCAAGATGCTTTGCTGGGATCCAACATTAAAGAATGAAAACAGTAACTGAACAGAAAATGACTTTAAGAGAGCATTCATTAGGTATTCAATGATTTTGTTTTAGTTGTGGACTTCAATATATTAAGTGATGAGCAAGCATGAACTATGGATTACAAGAGTGCAAATATGGAATTAATTAGGAAAGCTATTACAAAGTGAGCTTGTCATGCCTTGCCATGCCTTAGTATGTCAGCATTTCAGTCACAATACCTTTATCAAATATTTTTTTATATTTTCATATTTTTCCAGGGTGAAGGCACCAATGTGTTGTGGAATGAACTCCAAACTTTCCAGTGTCTGAGTATGTGAGCGGCTCAGTAATTCCGGGCTGCAGTTTAAAAAGACAGGTTGAGACACACAATGGGGGAAAAAGCCCTTGACATTAACAACTCAACTAGTAATAAACATCAGCATGTCCCTGAAAGGGTTTGTCATGCAGAGCAGTAAGGTTATGATTTCACTTGGGATTTGCTGTTGTTTTAACTAAAACTTTACAGCCGGAGTTTCAAGTTTAGAGCTGAGTGCAATTCCAGTTTCCTTCTCCATCCTGTTTTGCTTGCTGACACATTCTCTAGGAGCTAACCTGTCTTTGTGCTGCCGTCGGTTGGTGGTCAGAGCCACCGCAATGTTGTCCCAAGCCTTCCATCTGTCCCCCTGGCCAGGGCTCTCACAGCCAAGCTGGTTCCAGCATTCTTCAAATACTGCCTTCCATTTCTCATCAGGGGACACTGCCAGGATCCCAAGTTTCCGCCTAATAAAATGACCAGTGGGTCTGTTAAAATCAAATAGCAATGAAACAACACATTCAGCTTGAAAACCACCCATGGCTAATGTCAGTCTCATCTCTCACACTCAGCTTTTTGTTTTACCAAAAGCTGAGAAACTTAACAGGCTCTACTGTGAACCAAGTTTTATCACTAAGAATAAAGTTAGAGCCTACTACTAATACCTACATTAGAGAACAGCAATGAACCTTGTTAGTTTTACTCTTTCTTGCAGCCTTCCAGGAAATGGTACAACAAAGGGCTGGTGCTTATCTTCACCACTGGTATTCATTCAGAAGTCTCAGGACACATTCATGTAGCAAGGACACAGCACAAGTAAGTCCCAGGTATCTCACTGCCCTGGAGCGTACAAGTAGCACAGCTACCCACATAAATACCAAGGATGGGTACACAGCTTCTGACCCTGAAGTAGTAGCTACAGATAATGTTGCAGTGCATGTTAGGGATGTGCTGATAGAGAGCAAAACCAGCTCAGGCATCCTTTCACTGCCAGACAATGCTCAGGGATCATCTATAGCCAGAAGAAAACCAAGAGCTCTTCTACCCATGTATATAGATAAAGATACCTCAGACCTAACATGAAATTTTGGGCTTTGAAAAGCTTTCTCAAAACAAGTGCTGTCAGGGTTAACAGGTCTATCTTGATTTAAATCAAGTGTCAGAAATTGTCAGATCTTTCATTAATATTTCTTCCAGCATATTTGAGATGAGAACCAGCAACACAGGTAATTTCCCCATGCTGCCAGTTTGAGAAAGCAGAAAAAGTAGGCTCTAAGCCTTTTCAGAAATTATATCAGAAGATTTTCAACTTGAACACAGTCAGAAGAGGGTAGATGAAACCCTTATTTCACAAGCAATCCTCAAAAATATGTATATACATTTATTCATAGACTCCCTACTGGGGTAAAAAGCAGACAGCTGCAAAGGCTGCAAGTGTTCAGTTCAGCAGGGAGGCTCTGCTTAACTTGCATGCTGTTGTAGGTGTCAGCACTGTCAAAAGAAATTACCAGTGAAAGCTTCAGGAAGCCAACTGACAAATAATCTATTTAAAAATACTAGAGCCGTGTTTGCCATTTTAATCTGAAATTTCAGAGCACGTTTCCAAGATACTGAGTCCCATACAGCGATTGCTAAACCATTACCTAGTGCTACCACATACCAACATCTCACCATCAACTCTTTACTTAGGTTTCTTTTGCTCAAAGATGTATCAATTATAACTTCAACATGTTTTGCTTTTTTCCCCCCAGGAAATAATTAAGCAAATTGCCCTAAGGCATCTGCTATACAGAGGGGTTTATGTATACTTTTCAAAGTCATCTTTGCCAAGGTATTAAAATGCTCTTTTGCAAATCAGCAACCTTCTATTTTCTTACACACTGTTTGGAAGAGGTGGAGGATCTAGTAAATTCTGTCCAAATATATCTCCACTGGCATTATTAAATGATACTTCATTAAGTTGCTAACAAAGTAGCTGGCAGAAGGCAGACAGGTCTGCGATTAACTTAACTGCTCTAATGGAACTTAAGTCTTTCTCAGGAGCCAAAAAGTCAAGAGCAGCTGTGAACCCAGGCTCTGTCAGCCAGTTCCAACATAAACAAAGTTTGAGACTGCTATAGCACAGTAGCAGCACATCAGCTGTCCTGTAATTTCATGCCACTATTTGCATATTCAAGTAGTAATTAAAGCAAAGAATAACTATAAAAATATGTTTATCTTATATTATTTCACGAGCAGAAAGAAAGAGGAAAAATGTTTTCAAATGTTTTCACTTTTTTACTTGGAAGAAGTATTTTTGACTGGTGTTTGAAAAAAGACAATCATTCTGTTCCTAAGTAATACTGAACCATGCAAGATATTATTTATTATTCAACACTCACAGTGCTTTAGGCTTGTCCTTCTCATTCTCATACAAACTAGGTTTGAAGTAGGTTCCTGTGATTTTTATTCCAGATCCCCACTCTCCACTGAAGAGACCTTCAATATAATCTCCATTTGGCAAGGTCAGTGTTCCCTTGAGAAAAGATAATAAAAAATTTTAACTAAAATCCATTGGGAACCAAATTACAACCTTTTTATTTTCTTAGATGGTTAACAGTTTTCAAGTGACAACTGTAATACTGACCTTTCCACTCAGAGTCCAGTTATCTGAAAATTCCCCCTCATAGACTGTATCATCCTCAGAAAGCAGAATTCCAGTCCCCTATAAAAAGAATCACAAAGAACACAAAGCAGTAGTTATAACAGAAGGGCAGACCACCGATCTAAAGATGCACTTCAGAAAACCTGTTATTAATTCTTAGCAAATAGCAATTTTTAAGCTCTTTCTGAAGTAGTCCTAGGTAAAACAAAGCAGGGATAATAAAAACAATTCTAAAAGCATGGACAATAGAAGATTAGAAGAACAGAAGGTTTCCACAGCCTAACACACGCTCATCTGCCTCAGAAAGCTGCCACACTTAGAGCAGAAGTCCCTAGCCCAGGGTCCGGTGTCCAACTCACCATCATTTTGTTGGTGCTGAAGGCTCCTTCGTAATACAGTCCAAACTGAGTAACCACAACACCATTGCCTTGGCAAAGATCATCTTGCCACATTCCCATATACTTTTCTCCTCTGAAGAAAAACAAAGTGGGAAAAACAGAGCCTAAATAGTACATATCTCTAGTCCTTCTTTGGCTTTACAGCCACATTGACCAGTATAGAAATCATCAGAAGAGAGTCATAGAGCACTTGCTTTGGGTCTGTCAGTTTAGGTTCACCAGCCCCCGGAAATACAAACTCTTTTTGATACAAATAAATTAGAGTGAACTTTCTTTCCCAATTCACATTTCAAATTGGCCATATCCAAGCAAGCTGATGAGCTGAAACAGTGCTGAAAGCCCTGTTAAGCCCAATGCATGCCCCAAGGAACCTGAGCGGTTTGTTTTGCCAAAGTTTTTATTTCTTCTACCTAAAGTCTGATGACTCAAACTAGAGAATAAAAAAATCAAAAGAAACCAAGCTGTTCTTCTTGGGGAATAGGAGGGTGACCTAGAAAGTCATACATGATGTTTTTGAAATATTAAGAATGCAAATATTGTGAAGAAGCACATCATATTGTACAAAGTTTCTGTATAACAGCCTAACAAAGGTCATGATATCAAAAAATCTATTACACAGTTAAAGATTGCTTACAAATAAACATCAGCCTCTTTCAGACTATTTAAAATACCTTTTTTTCTTTATATAAGCACACAGGTATCAGACTAGAGTTGTTTGAAACTTAGTGCCAAGTCCCGAATATTTCCAAACAACCTATTTTTCCGGTTGTTCTGAAAGAGAATGTGACATATCCCCCATGCAATTAATAAAAAATTAACTTCTGAAGGCCTTTTTTCTGCTTTTAGAGGGAAACTAGTGACTGTTTTGATACAATTCTGCTTGTTCCCAAGCATTTTCCTTGAAATGTAAGCAGGAAAAGCTATGTTTATAGTAAAGAGAGTAAGCCCAAGCATTAAACTAAGCTCAGGGGTCTCTCCCAGCTGACTGGCCCCATAAGGTGGCAGGAAGCTTGTCTGATGATTCATCCTGCCAACTACAGAGGCCTCTGCTGGGTGAAGGCCCCTTGGAGAGAGATTCTGTATGCTCAGTTACTGGGATGGAAACGCAAAGTCACACTTGTTCAAACAACTGTTTTGCAAAAATGACAGCAGGCAATAGTGTCTGCAGCTATTCCTTTTTTGTCTGGGCTGCAGAATAAATGCAGAAAACAAATTCTGAGGACACAAAGATACACAGATTACCTCCTCGAGACCAGAAGCAAAACTACATCAAGGCAGCTCACTCATGTTTGAGTAGTGCTGGAGTGAAAAGCAAATGCCACCCTCCTCCTTCACCATGAACTAACACTGCATTTACAAATTCTGGAAGTGAGAGGATTTGCAAGAAAAGCTGGTATCTATTCATCCTAGGAAAATAAATGACTAAAGAAAGTATGCAGACACATCTTGGCACGACAGTGTAAGAACAACCAACCGCCTCTGAGCAAGACTAGGTGCAAAACTGACATGAGGAAGTACCTAGAGATGTTACAACAGCTCTGTTTCAGAAAAACATCTCCCCTTTACATCCTAGACTTTTGCCTGCTTGGCTTTTTAAGTGAGTATTCAATTAAACCAACAACAGTTCCTTGGGCATTCACCAAAAGCTCTTTCCAGAAAAAAAAACCATTAAATTGGTGACTGAAAGATTATATTGATGTGTGCTCAGGGCTCATTTACTGCACATATTTAGTGCAAATCTGTCTCTGAGACCATCACTTCAGTAATCTGCCCTGAGAGGAAGCATCTTCCCTTCACTTCATTGGCAGAATAAGCCAATGGAAAACCTGAGCATGAGTTGAAATTAATGAGCACCATTATCTGCCATTGAACAACCCAGTCTCATAGGCCTGAGATGAAAGAATACTCCTCACATGACTTCTTAATACTTCCAGCACATGCACAACACAACGCCTCAATAAGACACCATACTCAGAACTAGTTTTCAGGCAGGAGTATGACAGAAAACAAGACAGAAAAAAAACAGTGCAATCCCTCCACCATTCACTCCAGGATCAGCACCAAAAAGCAGTTCCTAGACTCATTTCTTTATACCATCAACCCAGAAAGCCCAGCAATAAAGAAGAAAAAAAAAAAAAAAAAGGACATGCGCTATTACTGGTACTCACAAATCAAATGCTTTCCTACTCTTTTTGCAATTTCATGTCATACCCGAGTTTTAAGGATTTGTGGAAGCATTACCTTGTGATATCATCAAAAACTCCATAACCACTCTTCTTATCCATTATCCACTGTCCAATGAACATACTGGGAGAAGAAGAGGTCAGCTTCCCACTGCGCAGCAGCCCGTGCCCGTGCCGCATGTTATCCTGAAAACACCCTTCATACACCTCACCGGTAGCATAGCTGGAACAGCAGCAACAACAACACAGGAACAAGTAAGAGTCTCATCTACTGCTCTGTTGAGGGGTTGGTTTTGGAGTTTTTGATTGATTTTGTTTTGCTTGGTGCTTCCCCCATACAGATAAACCCTCTCTTTTTCCTTCTAGGAATTGCATTACAACCACACCAAACAGCAACTACAGTTTAAGTATGTTTGAGATAAAAGTGATCCTTTAATATAAGTCTTTGGATGTTTTATTGTTTTAAAGCCACTCTCTGCCCAACAAGCAAGGCCATTGGAGTTGATATTTATCTCTCAAAATAAAGAATCCTCTCTTATTGCAAGGTAGCAGCAACATCAGTGCAGACATTAATAACCGACCACTGTACAAGTTGCATTGTGAGCAAAGCAGAACACTAACTACAACCACAAGTCTGCAATGTAAGAAAGCTACACACAGAAGCTTGGTCAGAGCATCAGCCCTGCTCTCCTGCAGCCATGCAGTGACAGCAACACAAGTGCCACAAGTTACCTGTACACTCCATGCCCACACATTTTGCCTTCCTTCCAGTATCCCACATAATGGTCCTCTTTATTCAGTGCTTTGTTAGGCACTCTGTATTCACCATACCTGCCAGTGCAGAGATGGAACACAAGCAGCTGTAACACCAATACATTTCATTAACAGAGCAGATACACATCATGGAGCCATTCTAAAGTCAGAATGCTCTCTCTCATTTTTGTGCATCTTTAACTACAGCACTCACAGATGATAGTTTTTATAAGAGAAAGCAAGATTTGCAGCATCACTAGATGGTCAATGTAGTCCATACTGCATTCTCCTGTTTGATTGTGACATGTTGTAAATACTGCTCTCACAGCCACACTACAGCATTTTTCTCACACCATGAGTCTTTTCAAATCATAAGACTGCTTCTACCTTTATTATTTTCTTCAGCTCTTGATAATTCAAGTACACATTATTCCAGGGAAAGCTGAGGGCATGTATTGCTACAGAAAAGATTTTTTCAAAATATGCTAGCTTCCAATTATGCTCAGTGACAAGGAGTTATTCACAATTTCAGTATGCCTGAAAAGAATGAGATACACAACTATATTTATTGATTTTAATCTCCTGAGGAGATCAAAATCCAGTTCTGATGCTTCTCCTCAGACTATGTCCACCCAACATGACACTGCTGTTAACTATTGAGACTATAACATGCATGCTGAAATACAAGTATACACATTTGATAATTTCAGCAATTACAGCTAAATACTAATCCATTTCTTTCTGGCTGGGACTTGTTTGCAGTATTTCCATCTCCAACAACCCTAAAATCTTCAGGATTAGTTACACTTAGTTACAAATGACCAAAGTCATTATACCAATACACCAAATGACCAAAGACATTATACCAATAGCCAAGAGGAATTTTAAAAAGCTGTCTGCAGTCAGACCCCATTTAAATTTCCCCTCCAACCCAATATTTCGAAAATATATCTTGAAGCCAGTAGGGCTCTTCACATATTTTTATCCTGCCCAATATGTCTGCTCACATATGTCTCCTCACAAGATGCATATAAAAATGCCTTTGGAAATAAGTTAATATCTCAGCCTCAACAGTACTTTAAGCAGATTCTTAGCAATGAAGTCCACAGATTAATTCAAAGCTGTGTAATACATTAAGTTATTTTCAAGTGGTTTTATTTGTTTCACCAGATAACATGATAATGTCCAGACCTTCCATTCAGCCTACTTTCAGTCTCCTCTGCACTAGTTATCTTCATCATCAAGACTACATACTCTCATTAGTTTTCACCCAAACCCTAAAGTCTCAATTCAAGATTTTTTCTCTTGGCTAAATTACTAAACCTTTACCAGAAATACAGCAAAGAAAGCACTAGAGAAGATACATCACTATGTTGTAAGACAGGTCAGTAAGATTCACTGTAAAACCTTTAATTAAAAAGGTTTTGTTGTTTTCTCCTACAACAAAAAGTATTTCTTGCCTGGCTCCAGAAGTAGTTAGAATACCTTACCCATCCTCCAACCCAGTCCGGAAAGTCCCGGAGTACATTCGTCCATCCGCCCATTTTAGGATCCCTCTGGAAAAAATACAAACCCGTGCAAATAAGTAAGATAAGCAGTTCGCTTTGCACCTTACAAATACCTTCTGTGAGTAAGCCTACTTATTGTTACAGCAACCACTTAATTTTGGTTTCAACAGCTCGATTCCAATGCTTTTACCTTCCATGGGGTTTTCCTGAAAGCCACCTCCCATCATAAACAGCATCCTTGAATCGAGGGTCCTTGTAGAAGGTGTATTTGGCACTGCGAGAAATAGGAGGTTCCTGTCTTGGCACATTCCCACCAGCTCCATACAGAATCATGTCAGAAGTCCCTCTAAGGGCCTGATCCACTGCTTGGCTTATTGCCCTCAGCCACTTGGTCTGAAACAGAAAGTGGTTCACGACAGAATTTAGCCAACAGCTGTCTTTGCACCAACTCTCACCTTTACAGCAAGCACAATCATGTTGCTGGCACTGCTCAGTACAGTGCTGTGCACTGTAACACTGCTGCACTCGGGCACCATGTACAGCCAGTCTGCACAATTAGCTGCAGAAAGATTTCATTACTGGGGAATATGCAGGCAATCCTTCTCCCAGTTTGGTTTCACAGTAGGGGAAAAAGCCTCATTTGTATCACTGAAGCCATGTCAAATTTGTAGAAATGCCCACCTTCTCCTGTGGTGTTGAAGAAACAAGAACAAATTGCTCTTCGGGTGTTGTAATCTTCAACCCATTCCTACACAGGGGAAAAGTATTTTAATCTGTGAAATTCCATCCTGAAACCCCAAGGTTTCTTAGAGCATTGACATTGTATTTTCTCTCCCCTCTTCTCTTCTACCCCAGCTAGCACTCCCTTTAAGTTAACAATAAAAAGAAGCAGCAGCAAAGAAGACTTGCTTCCCTCTCAACCACCATATTCTTTCTGATGTTTACACAACTTTAAGAAACAGAAATACATTTTCTGAAACAAGAAAAAAGGGTAGACATGGCTGCAATCACTGCTTTCCACTCCAAGTTCACAATAATTGGTTACAAAATGCTCATCTTCTCTCCCAAAAGATCAGACTATTTCAGCATCACAAGCAAGAATACTCACACATTACCAGCTTCTTCTGAAAGAGCTTCTACCCACAGTGTGGACAAGGGAAAGATATGGTGTGTTGAGAACTGTAGGAAAGGAGAAGGGAAACATCACCAATTATTGACCCATTAACCTGGCCCCATTTTTTCCAAATGTTTTATTTTTTCCCTTTGTTTGAGAACTAGGGAAAAACTGAGCATTAGGGACTCTTCCTACCACTTTGCTTCAAGGAACAGCCAGCAAAAACCATGCCAGCCACAGGGCAATGCAATGAAATGTTAAAAAGACACATAATTTTAGATTTATTTTTACACTGGAAAAACTTCACTATATGAAAAATACGTAATGTTGTTTGAAGAAGAGAAAAGGTTTTGTTCCTGGCTGCAAGCTGGCTCACCTGAGCATGTACCAGAGCATCATTGAAGAGGATGAACCAGTTCACAGAAAACCTTCCCGCATGCTGCAGCGACAAGCCCCGATTGCTGCTCTCACAGATCAAACGCCGCTCCGGCTTCCGCAAGGAGTCCTGCAGGTGGGGTCAAAAGCAAAACGACACAATCCCACTCCTCACTGACTGTGACTTAAGGTCGGTGCTTTAGTCTTTCACAGTAAAAGCCCAACCTTTCTGAAGTAACACCAGCTGGAAAAAACAGGAAGTGCAACTGGGACAGCAGCATCAGTAATAGACACAGGCAGTAAGAGAAAGAGATTCAAGCTGCTAATGGACTAGCCATCATCACCATACCGTCATTTTCCCAGGAAAGGTCTTCCAGAAGCCAAGGGTGTATTCTGCTTCTTTCATTTTTCTGCTAAGATGGACAGCAAGGTTCTCGTAACATGAACTAGAATCCTGCAGCTTCTGGTATTCTGGAGATGCCTGCAGGGCACAAGGTAAGACATAGCTGAGGGCGCTGCTGAACTCCTGTACCAACACCACCAACCAAGCTGCAATACAAGTGCTCATTTTATTAAATCAGTGCATGACAGCTGGTCTGGGTAATAAGCAGAAGAGATAGAATTATTTTCTTGGTCACATGTTCTGTTAGTGTCCTGATAGTTTTTAAAAATCACAAGAAGGTCCCTGAATGTTACAAGGAGAATGATTAATACACAATTACATGATCGTCTTTCTTGCAGCTTAACAAACTATCCCAGAAGTAGTGCTCATAATTGCAGGAACAATACTCTAAATCATTAATTACAATATTGGGCTAAATGTACAAGTAGTTACTGTGCCTGTTTAGTAATCTTTTATTTCAAAACAAAGTAATTATACACATCTAAATGGGTGGTAAAAATCCACCTAATATATATGTAGTGTTTTTTGTAAAGTATTACAGCCAAGAGTAGCTGCAATGATGCCAGATGAAACTGAAAAGCAACAGGCAAACATCAAAACAATATATTTGCAATTAAGCACTCAGGCACACAAACAAGCTCTGGAAGAATAACAAGTTTCTACCTGTCACATGATCTGTGCAGGTGGTGTAAGATTATGCAAATAAATCTACAAGATCTTCCCTGCAGCAAACACAAGTTCGAAGTAGCTCCTCTGAGGAATAAACTAGTTTTAATTACCTGGCATTTATTTCACACAGTTACTTCCAAGCTATAAGTTTCATGTGTTTATTTATTGCATTATAGATAGAAAAACCATCCTACCACTTCAAAACATGTGGCAAGCTTTAGCAAAGTTCTGGCATAATTATGAAGTCGTCCAAATGGCATGAAAAACAGAGCATTCAAAACTTCTACTAGCTGGAGGTTTTCATCATTCTTCTCAGACAGTTTCTGTAACAGCTCCTGGTTTTTACTCAAGAAGTCTCTAAATGATGGGACCATTGGGAAACAGAGGGACGAGAGAAGAAAGAAGACATTAAGACATTAGTGATGTCTTATGTAAATGAGCCCAGATCACTCCTTTTTGGATTATCATAAACCAATAAAAATTGTAAGGGCAAATGCATGCTGCTTATTTATCTATTCACAATTTAGTTTGAGGAAGTACAGCAGTAAAGACATGTAGCTAAAACTGCAACACAAACTTGTTTTTTACTTGTAATTTCATATGCTCAGTAATCATACTGGCTGAAGGAAGTTGACAATGTTGCTCACTTGGAGTGTAACCAATTGCCTTTTTCCTCTTTACCACTTGATTAGTAAAGAACAAACAGGTGGAAAACATCCCCATTGCCTTTATAGTAGTAAGTTTCTAACATTCTTGATTCATGCAAGAAGGCCTGAAAGAACCTTAACTTTGCTCTAGTGCACTTCCCTAAATATACTGAAATAATTTCTTCCCCTTGCAGTTGTTCAAGGCAACTGAGCAGTCCGTTCCCTAACTATAAAAATTATATCCTCAGAGAAAGGCAGGAAATCTGTTCAATTCTCAGTCTGATTTCCAAGAGGGAGAACTAATCTAGTTCAGAGAAGAAGAGGGAAATGATTCTGAAGACAGTACATCAGCACACAAACCCAGGATTTCCTCATTAAAAGGAAAGCACACCTATTTTTCCCTCTCCTTCGCCGTAGGTGTGTGCTCATCGGTGCTGGCACATAGGACAGGTGCACTGAAACACATCCAGCTGGGAAACATTTAAACCACAAGTTGCAAGAATCAGGTGAGGCTAAGAAAGGAGGTCCCAGGGACAGCAAAACACATCAGCGTTCACAGCAGACTCCCTAAGAATGCTACACAATTAGTGAGATGCCATCTCGCACAAAATACTGTACCTTGTCCAGGTTTGCTAGTGGTATTTAAGAACTCTGTTACTGAACAAGCCTTAGGAAAAAAGTCTTCTTCAGAAAGAAGACTTTCTCCTAATTTTAAATTTATGCCTCTGGACAGCTTGCTATTTTTAATTTTGAGATCCTCACATGGAAGTTCCTCTGTTAAAAAGCATCAAACAATACCAGACAACACTCACTACAGCTTGTCTACTCTTTTAGAGGACATGCTCAAAAACCTGTCAGCTATGGAGACTTCCATTGAAGCTGGCACGTTTTTGAAAGTCAGGACGACGTCTAATGCATTCATGCTGCAGAACATCCATAAAAGATGGGCTGACACCATTAACCATTCATTTAAGACAGTACCCCTCAGGGAAGGAGTGGGGGAAATTCATCATTACCAGCAAAGATATTCTTAACTTTCCTCTGCAAGAAGCAGGACAAAACTTGCATGACATCTCTTCCCTGAAGTGTTATTTACCTAATGAGACTCTGGTTGCAGTAGGAGAAGCTGTGACACCCAGCAGTGACAACTGAAGTGATGAATTCAGCATTGGGTGATTTCACCCAATTGGGTAATTGTATCAATTGTATCAATTACAAACAAGCTTATACTTGAACTAAGATTTCCTCTAAGTCACCCTAAAAATCCTGACCATTGAAAAAAGCTTCTCAGTGTGTCTCAGCAGGGTGATTCTGCATTTAGACTTTGATCCTCAGAGGGTAGAATGTTCTTTGTCCTAGGTACCTGCATTTCCAAGAACTTCCAGTACCATAATTTACACTGCATTCAAAGCGCTCCATAAACGTTAACTGAATTACTCCCAATTGCAGAATTTGTGAAGGAAAGGCAGCAATTCCACAGACAAAAATTACCCTCAGTACAACAACTTCAAAGCACTAGGGTGAGAGACCCAGTGTCATTACTTTATTTCCCAGACAAAAATTCTATAGAAATGAGAAAAAAGCTTTAGGATCTAGAAACCTCAACTGTACTGTCTCAGGCCTTAAAATACAATTCCTTCCTCACATTTACAGAATCTATGCATGAAATAGAGCAAAGAAACCTTGAGAGGTAGAGAAGATGCATATGTAGAAATATTATTTTTGCATCATTTTAAAGCACTTCCATAAACTTAAAGAATTCAAATAAAATTAATTCACCTTATCTATGTAGCTAATTCTCTTTGGTATTTTCTTAACAGCAACATTTGAAAGAATAAACACTAACACTGAATAATGATGAACATTTAACCTCATTTATCTAAAGTTCTCAAACATCACTATCTGAACTCTATGTTTCTTTGAAGGAGTTTCCAATAACAAGCCTTTTTTCCTCCATTCTCCACCTTCAAGATGAACTAACTCAACTCAGCAGCATTTTAACCTAAATTTTTATCACAGTGAAGAGAAGGTAACTTTTTATCTGAAGGAAAAGGAATTAGTGTACTCAAGTCTGCTGAGAGCAAGTCTGTGCATGGTCATTACTACACACATACACTCTCCATTCTTTACAGTTCTTTGCTAACTGATAAAAATGTCCAAAAAATGGTAAAGGTTTGCTTACATTGCTGGCTTTGCAAGGAGCATAAATCCTCCCATTACAAGGAAGTTTGTTACTGAAGTACAATACCTAATATAGGGAAGAAAAAGATCTTCAATTACAAAATGAAAACATCCCAGAAAGCAGCAACTGTTGAAATGTCCAAGAGTTTATGATGACATCTGTAATATCATTTACTACACAAGTTATACAGTACTTGAGCAACACTCAGTGTTACTGAACACTTGGCATTCACCTTCCACATGCAGCACTGAACATGCATTACTGCACATTTCTACTGCCATTAGCACAATGCAGAGGGTTTACTTTAACTTTATTTCAACCTATTTCAACCATTTAGTACTACTAGCTTCTAATTATAGTCAAGATGGAAATTTCAAAAGAGGAATTTTCTCTTTTCCTGCTATTCAACATTCTATGACTTTTCCCCATCACCACTAAACAAAAAAAAAACACCAAAACCACCTTTCTCCAAGGGAAGAGGTCTCTGCTTAGCCCATTTAATAGATTATACTTGTGTTGCCTGACTGATCCTTGAAAGGTGTTCATGGTGTAACGCTGAGGTTCTAATGCCATACACATAAAAACATGTAAGCAGTAGGGAGCAAAGGGGAAGGGCAGAAGACAAGCAATAGTGAGAATAGAGATTAGGTATTTCAGTCTTTGAGGAAGAAAAAATTAAAACCTTCTATTCTGAGTAATGAGAACCAATTTTGAAAATCCAGGTTACAAGAAAAATTCAAGTTGAAGACTAAGTAAGAAAATCAGAAAATACATATTTAGAATTATGAACAATCTATATGATAAACAGAGATGGAAGCTTCTTTTAGGGTGATACAGCATAAGTTTGTCACTGACCTAGCAAAAATGTTACTAGTTTTGCCTGTGTTCAAAAAAAGTGCAACTAGTTGTCCATTCAAACTGCCACTGCGTAACAACTACTGCATAACAACTGAAGTTGATAATCTCAAAATTTTGTTTCCTTAGATATTTTCAGATATCTGGTAACCAGATAATTCAGATAAGACACTTTTAAACTTCCTATTAAGCCATTATTTTTCACAAAAAAAAACTGTAAGTATGATGAGACTTCCATCACATTTAAATAAAATTGTCCAGAAACTAGAAGTTACTGATGGGAAAGACAGAAAACAGGTTGACTGCATAGATCTTCTCTCCCAAATGCTTTAAGTCAATAAAACCAATAACTAGGAAAATCCAGACTTAATTCTGACTACTAAAGTAGCTCCAGCTTTTGGGTGACAGGCGTAATGCCAGCTGTTCAGCAGGTATGAGGACAGAAGAATTTTCGTCTGGAAGACAATCTTTAGTTAATGACTATTGAAAAAGCATTTTGTAACCTCAATAAACTCCCAAAGGTAGCTTTAATTAGCATTCTAGCAATGGTAAGTCTTACCACATTATACTACAAGATCCTTCATAAGTGATGAATATTTAGGCTTATAGGCAGCAACCAAGGAAGAGTCTGTACCCAAAGTTTTACACAAAGGAAGGTGATGATGTCCATGTGCTCTGCTAATGAAGACTTGGAAATGCTTCTCACTACAAAATGAATCCATTTGTGTAAAACTCTTCATACGTTTCTAAATCACAACAATGCAACAGTTACATAGCTTTCCTTATGACCTACTTTCCCTTAACTCAGGGCTTGTTGCAGTCAGTAGATTAAGCTTGCAGAGACTCAAGATGAGAGGGAATTGGATACTTGCTCAGTATAACTATCCAAAAAGAGACTGGAATGCTTCAGGATGGCCAAGCTCCTGGCTTCTTTTACTCCATGAAGAAAGCTACTTAAAGAAGCTCCATGTTGACCAATGAGATAGCACAGCTTGCTGAACCTGCTTGCCATTTCCTGCAACAACTGGATTGTATTTGCATTGCCCAAATTATCTGAAACAGACCAGAAAGCAATTTAGCTTACCTTATGAATGAACAGCACCCATTAACAGAGAAAATCTCAACAGGGTGCTGTTTAGGTGTTTAATCAGCACTTTCACCTCATGGCTACATTATCCAGAATCAGAAATTCGATAGTTTTAGACTAAATACAGCTCAAATAATGAAGGTATTTCAAGTGAAACCATTAGGAAAGTGCAAATATTAACAGAACAAACACTGTCAAAATGCAACTGTCTTTTACTTCTTCATCCAAACAGGGGAGAAAGCAAGAGCTTAGTTTTATCTTGAAAATATATTATTAGGTTTAAATTTTGTATAACAGAAATATGTTGTGGTAGGGGAAGCAAAATAAAGGAAAATATTAAAAGAAGGTCTTACCTAAACCTAAAAGAGGTCTAAGAACCTGAGATTTGATCTCGCTCAGTTTGAAATAAAACCTTCTCTCAGTAGCAGCCAACTCATGCAAACTGGCAATATATCCCATTACATTTTTGTCAACTAAGGCCAGACAGTTGTCACCACCAGCTATCACATTGCTTATGTACCCTATCTGAAAGATGAAAAAGAGAAAAGAAAAAACAGCAGCTTTAATGTTTTTCTTTTTACACTCCAATTTAAAAATAGAGTAATGGAAATAAAGCATATTTTGAAGAGCACTAAGTGATAGTAAGCATAAATTACGTTCAGTGACAAACAACTTATTCAGTACTGGCTTAATACAAGAATGACAAATATTGAAGATACATTCATAGCCACTGCTTTTCATTTTCCTCTACATTTATTTTCTTAATTGCTAAATAGAGGATTCATTTGAAACACTGAGCCAAAGTTGTTCAACAGGCAACCAATTCTTATACGCAAGAGCCTACCAGTGACCCTTGAAGAGAAGGGAATGGCTAGCAACAATCTTACAGAAGGCATACAGGTGTGTGTCTGTCTGCATGCACAGACATAGACCCAGTGTTTAAATCTCTGCTCCTCCTCAAAACACTTCCCAAACAGCTTTTCTGCTCAATTTAGGGAAATAGCAGTGATACCCAGAGGAGCTAAGGCAGAGACACTCTGTCCTCACTATTTCCTTTTTGTCACCTTAAACTCATGTTGGTCTGAAACCACATACAAACTGGAAGAGACCATGCAATCAGAGTTCACACCGCTACCTCATGGCACATGTAAGATTCAGCTTCATGAAGCTGTAGGGGCACCTCCTGTCTCCCATTAACATCAAATGCACATTTTTGCTCAGATCCCCCTTTGCACTCATGTGAAAAGGAGGGGTAGGGAAGGAGAAGGTGCAGAACTCACAGGGACCTTCTGCCCAGTCACAAACAAGAGGCAGAATATCAGAATGGAGTAACAGAACAGAGCAGCCAGTGGCCTCAGCCAGCCGAGAGACAAGAAAGTGAAGAGCAATAGCACTGAAGACTGAACACAAAGATTGATGAAGCAGAGCACAATAAAAGAGTGCATTTCTACAGCATGCACAGGTGGAAGGAAATGGACACTAGAAACACCTCCTTGTCCCTCAAACAGAAGGGAAGGCCAAGAAACAGGCAGGGGAGAGAACAATACTAACTCAACCTCCTCTCTGCCCCCCACCCAATGTGCTCCTCATTTGACTACTAGGAACCAACCATGGGGCTTGACACCCTTAAAGCTCATCAAGCCATCAGCACCATGCTGTTTCCTAAGAGCACCAGTATGATCTGTACTGACTTAAAGGAAATAACACTCACCTTACTACAAGCTACTAACAAAACTGGACTCTTAGTACAGCTATTTTCATTCAAATTATTTTCTGTTGTCTCCTGGCCACAGTAATATAATCCAGGTTGGAAGTCTTTCTCATCTGCTAAGAAGAGAGAATAATCTAGTCCTGCTGCTGTAGTCCAAATACCATCACCGCACACCTAAAATTCAGGAGGAAGGAAGACATTAAAAATCATCACCCAAAGCTGGAAGGAGAGAAAAGTACATAACTCTTCTAGTCACACATGTACATAATACACCTGCCAAGACAAACTATTGCAATGACCAGTCAATTTTTCAACTTCAGTGTCTCATAACAAATAAACTCCTTGCACATATACTGAAAACTCTTTCCAGTTTTCTTTCTAATGGCTGATTTTTTTGCCCAGTTACCAATCAGTTTTATTTTTAAATAGGCATCAAGTGAGTTTGATTAAAGTTGGAACACTATTCTCCCCTCTACATTTAACTGGGAAATCTATATAAGCTTGGGAGACAGTTAATCTGCTGTACATTAATTTGCATAAGACCTAAGCAGGAAAATTATGCAGCTAGCTTTCCATTAAGATAAGCACTAGAAAACATGGGAAAGTCTGTGGTCTAACCCAAAAATTGTTATTTTGCTATTCACTCAATGTGGTGAAAAGTTCAAAACAAAAAAAAAAAAAACACTGCCAAAATTCTGCAAAGCTCCGGAAATAAGGAAATGAACAACAAATGTGGCCGTGGTCCAGCCAAGCTAAAAACACTAGAAACAACTGTTTAGAATAAAAACAGAGTTCTGAAGTATTCAAAAGTTTCAACATTGCAACATCAATATCAGAGAAACCAAGCATAATGTAAAAGTGAAATCTGATAGGAAGATACAACCAGTCACATTTCTCAGTTCTGGAACTTCACTGTGGTCAAAAACCAGAGGAAGTCTGTGTAAATGATTTATTGGGTAGATTTTCACAAGCTCATCTAAAGATCATTTCACAGCATAAGCCAAAGACAATCAAGGGCTCTATTATTAAATAGCACATAGATCCATGAACAGGCCCTTCTCAGAAATTACTCTGCATTCACTTGTAGAAGAGACCCTGAACTGAAAGAAGAACCACACAGATAACAAAGTACCTTTGCAAGACGAGGGACGGTTGTTGGGGAGTTCAAGTGGCCAAGCTGGCCAGAGATATTACTGCCCCAGGAATACACCTGCAAGAAGCAGTGCTGAACATTAGAATGTACATTTATATACACGGAAACATACTGAACTGTGGTAGTACAACACATCAAGTGTGCAAATGCACAAGTCAAGGCTATAGGAGTCATGTACTGAGAAGCATTTCCTTAATTTTCACTGCCTTCCTACATTCTGAGATTCTCTTCTCACATTCAGAAATGGAATGCACCAAATCAACTCACAGCAATTTTTAAACATAATGTTAATGGTACATGCAGAACTTGGGCAGAAATACAATTTACATTCCACACTACTTCCATGCTGCCTCCTGCAAATGGGAACAAAAGTTTAGAAGCAAAAGAAAGTAAAAACTAGAAAAGACTGAACATGCTAATTATGTCAGAGAAACAATAAATGGTAACAATCACTTATACCTGGGATTTGGCAGTGAGTGCTAAGGAATGATGGCCGCCAGCAGAGAGGTGAATCACTTCCTTACCATCAAGGCTTTTCACACACAGTGGCTGAAGCCTGTCAATCCCCAGAACCCATAAGGTGAGGGAAGAGGAGTAGAATGTGGGAAAGAGAAAAAATATGATCAGAGGGACTGTTAATGCAGAAACACTCAAAGTTTTATTTCCTTCCCCAAATCAATTTAGAAAAAACAAAGATATATGGAACCTTCTGGCAATAAATCAGCTTAATCAAAATGGTCAGGAAGGGCAAAAGTTCATGACAGACCTCACCCCAATTTGGACAAAGTCAAAATATCACCAAAACTGTTACTGATTACAAAGGGTAAAATTGGAATTGATTGATGCCCAGTAACAATACAGCACAAAACACGGTACTTGGAGAAACTTAGGTCATAACACCCAAAAGAACAAGCAGACACTGCATGGCAGATGTTTAAATTTGAGAAGCTGAGATAGTTCAATACTCAACATTTTCTAGCAATTGACTGAACAAAAAAACATTTTTCAAAGAAATCTCACCTTGGCAGAACATCACCATGCCCTAGCTGTCCTTCTTTGCCCTTCCCCCAGGTCCACACCTCTGTTCTTAGAGAAGGCAAAAGAGCATCAGCTTCACCACTGTAGGTTGGAGTCAGAGCCACAGTCCTCATTTTTGCCCGTCCTACCTTCCGTAAGAGCCTTGGGGAAACTGAGCAGAGGCCAAGAATGAGAAAAATTTCTGATCATTTTGGTAAATGTATCACTCTGTGTGTGTTACACAGTAACAGCACTACTTAATAGCAAGTGATCAACACTTCTTGAAGCAGTTTTAATTCAAGCTTGAGAAGAAAGGTTGCAATAGAACGCTAAGACAATAGGTTATGGGTACAAAGAAGGAACACAGGTGCTAAAACCAGGTAGATGTCAAGTAGTTTTTACCAGCTGCTAAAGTATAGTAGACATATGAGAATCATGCAGTTATAATGAAGCAAATGAACCAAAACAAACTATACATTAAAGTGTTTTGAAAGAAAATATATCCTTGCAGTCAACAGAAGCCTTCAATACTTCCTAAACCTCCCCTCAAATCCAAGATCAGTATAAAACTAAACCATATACACATTCAGAGCAATTAACAGCACTAAAACCTGTGAGGGAAAAAAGTCATTAACGTTGAAGTTCAGCAGTGGGAACTGGAATACTTATAGGTCCCTGGCTCAAAACGAGCTCAGTGCAGTGCAGATTACAGACCACACAGATTTTTATCTGCTACAAAACCAACATGAAAGATCATTTGGCAATATGACTCCTCCAATGTGCTTGCTTTACCTTAATTTAACAAGAAAGACCATTTGTAAACCCACTGTTTTTAGATTTCTTAGCATTAAGTATCTGCTAGTCTTCACTCTCTCCACTGCTTTCAGGCCCTAAGATATAATTTAGAATTCATACACACCTTTGAGAGATCATTAGATTTGTGTTTAATAAATATTTGGGGTTTTTTTTCACTTATAAACCTCCACATTATTATAAGTTTTTCTGTGTTTTTTCCCCAACATGCTTGTTTACCTTGTGACAACAAGCCAGGCAGGGAAAGCCTTCGACTCCCTCCTTCAGATTCCTCTTCTCTAATATCTACTAAACTGGAACTCTTCTTCCCCTGCATGGATTCCAGCCTGACTTGCTCTTCTCGACTGTCCTTCAGAGCTTCGGGCCCCGGGGACCTGCTGCCCGACTGAGATCCTGGCTCACTCGAAGATGTGCCATAGAAGTTCATGACTTTCTTCAGAGACAAGGCTCCAGCCTCATAGGTGGCAGCAACTCTCACCCCAACCGCTGAGGCACACGAGGCCACCAGGCTGTTCAGGGTGGATGTGCTGCTACCTGGAGGGCCAGGGATGCAAGCACTGAGCTGTTCCTCTTGAGATGGCTAAAACCAAGGAGAAATGGGAAACTTTCAGAGCAGACAGCACAGAACAGTAGGATGATGATACACATTCATTATTCAAACCATGGGCCAGACTGAACACCATGTAATGTTTATTGTAACGCATCTATAATTTACAGTAAACATATATAACTGTATATAATATAAATTATCTAGGTTTTTTATGCTTAGGTGTACATCTATTGCTCAGAATGATTTTTTAAAGGTAGCACCAAGCAACATTTCTAAAAGGACTGGGCTTTGTCTGTTGCACCTGTCTTGTAGCTCATCCATAAGAGACTGTAAGTCTGGTGTTTTTAAATACCAACAAAAAAAGGATCTTTGCACACAAATATGAAAAGGGATATAATTTTAAACTTATTACCAACTTCTTTGCCACCAATGAAAGTGCATCAGTGAGCATGCTCCATTTTAAGAGAGACAAGTTCTCTTTTCAATATGGTAAAAGGTAAACAGCAATTCATAGGTTCATTTTGCAAGGCCTATCTTAAAACCAGACTGGGCTGTGTCCCCTTACACCATTGTTGTATCCATCCAAAGCTTAGTCAGTAATCATCAAGTCACACTAGGGACAAACTGACTGAAGGCAATTATTAGCCCCAGCACACCATTATGTGTAACAGCAATCAGCTGACCCACCAAATAAGAAAAAATGCCCAAAATAACCTCTGACAAATAGTTTGAATATTAAAATAAAGACAGCCAAGTCCCATTTTCCCATCTAATACACAGTGGAAAATGGTATTATTACAAGTACGACAGCTCATTTTATTCCACCAAACTAAAAACAATCTTTGACTTCTTTAAAGCTTAGGTTAAAGGACTGGGATTGGTTCTATTTACTTCATCCTATTTCTAAAAGGCAAATCTAGCAAAACAGGAAAGAAAATTTCATTTGTGTAGGAAAGCAAAGAAAAATGAAATACTAATGCTGAAACACTACATTAGACCTTATCTCTGCTCTTCACCTGTATGTCAATTGTGGAAGATTCAGTGAATCAATTCCAGTCTTGATTCCTGAAACTGTGCAAGGAAAACAGTGCTCTGGAAATATGCCAGGAACAAGGAACTGAGAAAGGGAGCATGAAACTATGTGCTTCAGTCATTTCTCAATGCTGGAGTTCTTGCAAGAGTCTGAAGAGCCCACAACTGCTAGAATGCATTTGTAATAGCAAAAAGCAAAAGAAAGAGCAAATGTATTTACACAACATTCATTTCTATAAAGGAAGTTTTCCTCAGAGTAAGAAAGTATAACTTGCTGAACTACCAAGTTACTGGACAGATTTTTAAACTATGGGGGTTTTGTTGGCATCAGAGGCAGTAACAAAAACCAACTATTTTTTAGGTATTGTGAAATTTATTTCCCAGAGGAATAAATATGGAGAAAGTTTTACTAAAAAATATAAATTTATGACTGCACAACACTTTAAATTACAAAAGAAATTTTCAGAATTCCAGTGTCAGTTTTGCAAATTAGGCCACAGAGCAGTAGGGGTCCTCACAGGACAGTAGTTAAGTAAGGACTGCCAGACTGCTCTGCAAGATTCTGGATTAGTTTTCTGTCTAGTAACTTTTGGATTCTATCTTCTTCCCTTTACTCCTAATTACATTTCCTTTTCTTTTCTCCTCTCTAAAAACCAGAAAACAGTATTTTGTCAGGGAGCCACAAACAGCTCTTGAACCATCACGTCAAGCATTTTCTGATGCTTACTAAGAGATGAGTACTTGACTGTTCTGCTATAGCATCAAAACAGTGTTGTTGAATCATTTTCCAAACTACACAGAGTAGTACTTACACATCTCCCACTGCTTTTTATGAGTTTGTGTCACCCTACATTATTAACATTAGAAACATTTTGATCAAACCTTTTAGCAATTTGCAATCCAGAATTTTTAACTGATTGAGAAATTAGATGGATTTGTGAGGGATTTGTTCCAGGTACAGAAATTAAACCTTTACCTTAAAGGCAGTACCAGTACCAGTAAGATCCACTGAATCCTTCTGCCCCAAACAAATTGAAACCCATGCATCAGGAAACAAAGCATGGAAATTGGCTTATGTGGTTCTGGTACTGCAGAGCATGAGGAGAGATTAAAGCACTGTCAAGGCTGCCCACAATGAAGGCTCACAAATGAACAACAATGAAGGACAAAAAAAATCTTCAACTTAAAAGTTGAGAACCATCAGTGAAAAAGCCACTTGGAAACTATAAAAACACCATAGTTATATTAAAGTAAGTTTTTCATTTGTAAAAAGAGTAATGTTGTCACATATGCAAGAGAAGTTACTGCAAATTATAAGCTGTGATTAGTGATTAGGTACTAACCTGTTCAGGCTCAGTACAGATGTTTTTATTCAGGCTCTCCTTTAATGAGCTATCTGACAAACCAATTAAGTACTCTTTCACTTCTTTTTTGTCCGAGAACAGAGTATTTCCCAAACTAGAAATTCCACTATCTTCCCGTCCATTGCTGCTGGAAAGGCCACTTGGTCTCTCAGATTCTAAACCAACAAGCCTATGTTGTTCCACAAGTGGTTTCTGAAAGTCTTCACTTTGGCCAGCTGTTACACTTTTGCCTCCGGGGGTGTCCGATGATGGACAGAAAACGTGGTTTTCTGGCTGGTTATCAGACAGTGCTACACCCAGTGGGCAGCAGTGACTATCTGAAATGATTACATGATCTTCCTTGTCTGTCATGGTAATGAGAGGCTGACTGCAGTGATTGCATCTCTCTGGGATAGGCTTCATTTCCTGCACAGGGAGACATTGTACCAGAGCCAGGCTGTGGTAGGCTCCACAAGCAATCTGGAGCACAACACGTCCTGCCAGGTGCTCTACCTTCTGTGGCTTTGTCACTGGGAAAGTTGTTGTTATGAGGCCGAGCTGGCAGCCACTCCCCCAGGCCCATATCTCTCTGCTCAGCGATAGTGCCAGCGTGTGTTCCTCTCCACATGCCAGTTGCAAAATCCGTACTGATAGCAGAGGGCTGGTTTCGGAATCACAAATACTGACGAGCTGGGGCTCTGGCACACACGGCTGATTAGTAACTGCGCACTGGCCAGCAGAATTGTCCCCCCACATGTACACCACACCGCTCTCTGTCACGGCACCATTGTGGAAGCTGCCGGCTGCCACTGTAATAATACGATGTCCAAGCAAAGTATTTTCTAAGACAGGACTGTTAACACATTCCTCAGGTCGTGACCTCCAGGGCAGCTTTCCGAAACTGTAGACCTCTCCACCTGGGAGGGCAGAAAAAAGAAAAACAAATCCTAGTATGAGTGTAAAACCAATTATTAAACCAATGCAAAAATATGAAGACTGCTTCAGACAAATAGATATGAATTCCTAGCTTAGTCCAGGCTCAGCAAAACTATACTTATTGATATAAGAAGACTGCTGGTTGCTCTCTGTAATTGCCACTGTTAAGTTCTACACCTCACATTAGTGTTACCCTATGCATGCATGTACTGTTAAAATAAGTAATGCTTTTCTGCTAAAAAATCAATTATATTCCAGTCATGTGAGTTAAGTGTATTCATTGGTCCTTTCTAATTTAAGAACATACTAAGGACATACAAATGTGTGTGAAAAGCACAAAGTACAGTCCTCATCTTTCCAAACACAGATCTAGTATCACTTCTAAAAGAAAAAAACTTGACAATAACTGAAGATTGCTATTGCCCCAGATCATTACAATTAAGATGTTTATTACCTTCTGTTAGAAGTAACCCATGATGGATTCCAAGGGCTGCCTGTAACACTGTCTTTCCACTGAGGCCTGGAAGCCTTTCTGGAGTCACGGAGCAGGAACCAGCCTTCCAAACATAGACCAGGCCTCTCTCTTTGGCTCCTTCTGCCTCTTCTGAGCTACAAGGATTGGATGAAATTGGAACACAATCAGGATGAAGTTTTCCATGGTTCAGTAATGCCTATGTAGGAAAGGCTTGGTAGCTCAGACATTAGTTTTACCTTCAAGCCAACATATTTAAATTAGTATTATCAAATTGTAAATAAATGCTATTTAAATGAAGAAGTGTCTTTTGTTTGAAACCATAAGCTTTTTTCTCATTTGTACTTTTCCATGTACCAATTGCTCCCATTAATAGAGTGTTTAAAACATTACACCTGTAAGAGCTCATCCTTTATACACTTTCATTTCTACCTCTAGAGATAAAAATGAGGTTTTGATTGTTTGGGCTTTTTCCTTTTTTGTAAATTCTTAATGAGTGTCTCAGATTCAAATGAGCCAGTTATTCAAATCAACTGAACCATGAAAAAAAAATATCCTGAAAGAGTGTGCAATTATCAGGGCTTGCAGGAGTGACTGGAACTATGCAAACTTCTACACACTGTGGTTTGAATGCTCAGTCAGCAACTTCTCCAACTCAGCACAAAGAAATTCTTCGGAATTTTGACAAGCCCACAGTTTTAACAATTTGCTGAATCCCTTGATTTAAATACAAAAAGTTATGTTAAGCATCCATATAGACTAGCTTAAATTAAGACTAGACTTAAATTAAGTTTCCTTAGAATTTTATATAGACTAGACTGTTATCCACTCAGAAAGAAAAAAATAAGTTTAGCTCCTAATTTGACAACAGCCAAGTCACTCACTCCCTGCATAAATCAGTTCTTGCAGCTTGACGTGAACTTGTGGAATTAAATATATTAAGATGACAAGGGAAGCTTTGACAGAATTACAGTCTTTGTCTCGAAGACAAGGCACAAGAAGTAAAATGTGCTGGGAACCTGCACCAAACCCATAAAAAAGCTATTCTGATACACCACACTGCAGGCAAACACATGCAAGTAGCCCTATTCCTGCAGGCAATGGATTTGTTAAACTATGTATTTTGTTAACTGTGGTGCAGAGGATGAACATCTTTACACAATCTGCCTCTGAAACATTCAAATTAAGAATAGCTAAGAAATCAAATTATCTCTCCTAGCTCCTGTGTCCATCCCAAATATCTTTGTTTTTCTACAAAATGGAAAGAAAAAAAAACCCAAACTTAAAAGGTGACAGTCCTGAACTCTTGTAAAATTCAAGTAAATAGTTTATTCCATAAAGCAAACAGATTTAAAATGCAGAGTCCACCTCGCATTTCAAATACATAGGACTTGTGTTTAGAATAAAAGTAAATTAAAAAGAAACCAATCAAATAATGTATAAATAAAGAAAAAAAAAAGGCTTAAAAATTTAGTATCACTATAAGGATATTTCACCTAAGATAAAAATACAGATTTAACACAGATAGGCAAAGCACTCCAAAGAGCACAAAATGATAATACTGAGAGTTTTCATCAGCATATTGTACATCAAATCAGTTCAATGCCCAATATTTGTGCTTTTATCCATTTAACAGGTCTTCAGAAAACAGTGTAAAACAAATTTGGACATTCACATAACAGGATTTGTGACAAAAACATCTGACCTCTATCAAGTATCTCAGTGCAAGAAACGTCTACTGCAGGGCTACTGATCCAGAATCAAAATTCACAGGTGCAGGTACCAGACAGGATGTACTGTTCACTTGGGAATGTTACTTTCAAGTTTGTAGCCTGTGGCTATGGCTCCAGAAATTACAGCAATCAGCTTAAAAAAGAAGTTGCTGTTCTAGCAACTTTAGTGTTCCAGACACAACTGAAGCTCAGTTAATAATCTTCCCTTTAGTGCAAGTTTTAGTACAAGTTACATAAAGAGTATGCTGATACCACTTAATTTTCCAGGATGATCATGAGCTGGCCTATTTCAGGGAGCCTCTGTGGTTTCACCTAGCTGCTCATTCTCACCTTCTTTCCTGTGAGTCCATCTGTCAGTGGCAGCACTCCATCACCACCAAATTGTTCCTCTTTCAAAAGGAACAATATAATTTTCACAAACTGAAAAACATAAAAACCAGCTATTTAATCACAAATAACATAAAACAATAACAACAAAACCCAAAAAACCTCCAAAAGTCTAGTTTCTGCATTCAATAAATAAACACTTCCACACTGCCAGGATGGCTCAAGTATTTATATTTAGTTCACTCACACTGAGCTGGCAGACAGAAACTAAACAGCCAGACTCATCCTAACAACTCAGCTCACACTGGGTCTATTGTCAGGACAGAATGAACAAAACCTCGTTCAAAGGCAGAAATTCACATCAATCTCTCTATACAATTCTCATTACACCATTCAAAAACCACCAAATTGATTCATTTTTAGTCATAAGACAGAATTCAATACTCAGCTAAATTTAAGGTGAACAGAATTGCATGAGCAGAAAATGATTAGGAGCTGAATTTGTAACTTAATTCCTGAACCAAATCACACATCACCATTAGCAGGTGCAATTCTGTCTGGGCAGAAATGCAGAAAGCAGAGTCCAAAACATTTCTTCATGCAAGCTGCTAGCAGAGTGCGCATGGAGATAAAGACAACCATGGAAGGCAAGGGGAAAAAAGTGGCTGCTCTAGCTACAATTTCATCCTCTCAGATTTTGAATTTTTCAAGTTTACTCTCATACCTTTCCATCCTCATGAAGATAACTTTGTATTACTTTTCTTGGAATAAAACAAAGAAACAGTTAATCTTTGTTTCTTATGATCTGTTTGGCTTCTTTTAGTATTAAAAGGACTGTGATTTCTCTTGATCTATTGCCTCACGATATGAAGTATTACAGATTTTAGTTGCATTAATACATGTGTATAATCACATTTATTCAAAGTTTCACATATAAATTCTTTAGAGCTGTTGCTTTATTACAGTTGATGTCTGAAACTGCTGTCTGAAACTGAAACACTGTAACAAAATCAGAAAACAAATTAGTTAGTATAAGAATTAAGACCCAGAATAAGTAGGCTGAAGCTTTTGGATACAGAAATATATATAGCCAGTCATGAATAAAAGAGACAAAACATATTCAGACCTGTAACTCTCATACAGATGTTTCAGTGCACACTTGGAAACAGTAATCATCATGTTGATAAATAATTAAAATAACTAACAAAATCTCCAATACTTTCACTGGATTGCTCTGAATAATGAATTACCAAGGAGACCTTCACATATAGAAACAATAATTCCAGTCTTTCAGATAAAGGACCCTAAAAAGAGTGATTTGGGCTTCAGAGTTGGCAAAGAACAGACCTCAAAAAGATAAAGATTTGATAACATGGTATTGTGGTAAGTCATATACACCCTTCTCTAAAAAAAACCCAAAAACCAGAGCATACTTTCTAGGAACACAAAGACACACTAGTCACCAGAAAGATATGCTTTCAAGACAGCCTCTCCTTCCTCAACTACAAAAGAAAAAAAAAAAAAGAGAGAAAAAATTGTAAAAGTTAACTTTTAAAATATTAACAAAGGAAGTCTCACAAATATAAGGGAACTGTCATGCAATGCTTCAGTAGCAGAGGTGTTGATGAAACATCAAAGGAAAATGGAAGCACATTTTTGGAACCATAACTTGCTGATGTGTTCTTGCTCAGAGCAAATAAATTTAGGGTTTTCTTTAGCCTACTCAAAACCACTTAACCCTACAATTCATTCTCCTGAAAATGCTAGCACCTCTCCTTTGTGAAGGACTCTAGCTTCAAACAAAACAACTCAGTTGGAGTTGTTCAGTGGATCACTGAATCAAAAAAATAAACACTTTGACAGAATAACTGAGGTATCAACAAATATACCATTTACATTGCACATAGTTACTTGAGGTTAAGGAACTGAGGCTTAAAATTCTTGACTTCTAGAATTTATGGACTTTTTTTAAGGATTCAAAGAATTTTTTTCATTTTCATGAGCCTGAACTGCAAAAAAAAAAAAAGATTTTGTTACAATCAGAAGGTTACATGACAATCACAATAAAGTTAAAGACAGGCATTTGATTAGCTGTTTTGCACGATCTCCCTTCAAGGCCAAATTGAAAAACTATTTACATAATTCTTAAGTAAGAAAGCTGCAACAGTGGCGAATTAGAAACTAAGAGCATGATATGATGGCAGTGACAGATATTCTTTTCTTTACAGAAGCTCACACTTCAGGTTGCATTACCAAGCATTTATGCTTAAAAGGGAAACGAGAGTCAAACTGTTTTCTTTCCAGAGATGAGACATCTTTAAGACATTTTGCAATCACTTTCAAGTTCAGTTCAAGCTCTTATTCACTCCTAGGACAGCACAACATTATTCCCATTTCACAGCTAACACAAAATACAAGTTGCTTTGCCACAGCTACAAACTAAGTAAAGTAATCGTAACAGGTTTCTTCCTCCCAACAGAAACATGTAATTTCCCTTGCTTATTCTCACATTACATCTACATTGTTTCCTTTCCACTAAGATTATCAGAATTGTTACTAAATTTAGCATTCATGGAGGTGAACATCCAGGCACAAAACAACACTCTTGCATGGAAGTGATATGAGCACCTTCACTGCTCTGCCCATACTTTTACTGTTACATTTTTCTTTCAACACTCCAAGTGGAAAGCAGCAAGGAGTGCCAGTTATGAAATGGATTTGTGCTACAGACAGATGGTCACTGGCATGACACTGATGTCATACTCTCCACTTACAAAATTAAAGGCTAATTCTCCAGAAATCAAACGCTACCACACCGTAACAACTGCCATGGTTGGGAATGACGTGGAGCAAACACTTCTCTCATTATCATGGACTGTGCTCTTTGCTGACCATTTTAAGTGAGCACCACAGGTATGAAGGTAACCTTACATTCACTGCTGAACAGCAACAGCCAGTGTGCCCCCGGCTTTAAGAAACGCTAGAACTCCCATGCGCCTCACCTGCTTATTTCCCTGCTAGTCAATAAACACTGCAAATATTTCTATAGCTTTCATACATGTTTACTTACGTATTTCCAAACACATTTTTAATACATTTGTTGCATCACATTTAGCAATAACTTGCAGGACCAAGACTGTGTGTTTGTCATACAGAATTAGCTACTCAGGTTCTGAAGAGGTGATCTCCAAGCTTCCTCGTGCAAAACAGAGTTGTCAACATCACTGACTGTTGACAACTGTGGCTTACATACAATGTGTGACTAGTTAAAGAAGCACTAACCACTGCTTCTAGCATTGTGTGATTGAGACCTGCTCAGAACAAAACAAAACAACTGGCTACTGAAAGACGGTAGCGATTCCTTTGCATGAGGGCAAGGGTGCAAAGCTTTTAATGCCAGTTCCAGTGAATGCAGGATAGTAGCAAAATAAAGCAGTAAAGAAGTCAGGGAATAAAAACCAACACAGGTGAAAATTATCTGCTACAGCATGTAATTAACTTAAAATTTACCACACTCGAAAGAGACAAAAATTTCTGAATCTCCTTCTGCCCCTTTTTCTTTTGAAATTACACCTTAATTTCGCACATTCTCATGCGCTTTCCCATCTGAAGACCGTTCACTCTGCAGACACTGAAAATGGTAAGTACAGCTAGTTTACATAAGCTGCGGCCCTACAACAGCAGTGATTAACTACACATCATCTACGACCACTCCGGTTGCTCCCCTGTTTTCGTTCTGGAAGAGGAGGTCTGTGACAGTGACAGGACACTGTGTCACCTGTACAGGATTCTGCAGCCGCAGCAGTACCACCACTCAATACGCTCCAAAAGCCGAACTGCATTAACCCCCGAGCAAGCAAGGCACGCAAAGGGACAGCACTTCTAAACGCAAGTGGAAGGAGATGAAGGGCATGTCAGTTACAGTTCGGGGGTCTCTTTCCACCCAGAGGGAGGGGACCTTGCAGACCTGACAGAACTACACCTCGAGATCTCTGCTGAACCAGCCCACCGCAGCACGGTTAGAGCGGGACACTCGGGGTCCGTCAGAGCTGCTCTTCGGCCTCTCCCCAAGTCCCAGGGCGCAGCCGGGGGCGGCGCAGGGCCTGTCCCGTGTCGCCGGTGCCGCCGGCCGCTCCCGTCCCGCAGCGCAGGTGCGGCAGGCGCGGGGAGCGCGGCCGCCCTCAGGCGCGGCTCCCCCTTCCCGCGCGCAGCCCCGCGCGCAGCCCCGCGCGCCCCGCACCTGTTGCCGCGGCGCCGCCCGCAGCCGCGCGCTGCCCGCAGCCCCTCGCGCCGCCCGGCTGACTCACGCGGGGCCGCGGGACGCGCAGGGGGCGGGGCCAGCGCCGCGCGAGCGCCGACGGGTCCCTGCCCGGGACAAAACAGGCAGAGACCGGAGCGACACGTGGGTGTGCGTCAGGAAATACTCGAGGCGCAAATAAAGAGCCCGGGGCCGGCCCAGGAGGGATCGGTGACAGCGACAGCGCCCGTCTGGCCCTTCCTGCTCCGCAAACCCCCCGTCACTGCTGCTATGACGGGGAGCGGGCCTGTGCCACAGCGCTCGGAGCAGGCCCAATGTAGAGCTTCCCCTCAGGAGCGGCCGGTGGGAATAGGTGTGCTGCCGCAGGTGCGTGTGTGTGCACGCGTTTGTGCGAGTCATGCACACACATCTATGTGTGGTTTTCCACAGACATCGATTTCACAGAATACGTTTAAGTATGTACACATAAATACACCATGTATGTATATACATGTACATGTACATATACATGTACATGTGTATGTACACATAAATACACCTATGTATGTATATACACACACACATACATACACATGCTATATATCTATATATACATATTGCTACATGGGCATATATATGCGTTTCTATTTGAGCAAGTTTTGTAAATTGTGCTTTTAAGGTTATGTCACCTCTTAGTCGACTATTTTTTATGTTGCCTGAAACTTTCATTTAAAAACCATAGTTCCAAAGACACGTTCAGGCTCTCCTTTATAAATTCTTACATTTTTTAAGGATAACTATTAAACATTTCTAATAGAAATATTTCTAATAGAAATAATTAAACATTTCTATTAGAAATGTTTAATAGTTCTATTTCTATTAGAGTGTTTCCTCCACTAACTGGAATGGTTACTCCTTTTTTTTTTTTTTTTTTTTTTTTCAATAACAACAATCATCAGCTATAAGCATGCTTTCTTCATTTGTCATCTCTGGCTACCTGGCAAAAGTTGGATTACTTCTCTTTGTGACAGTATTTCCCCTCTACTCCCTGACATGCAGAGGCTGGGTGGTTTGGTTGCAACAAGACAGAAAAATTGTTCCTGGCTTCACAAGACATTTTTGGTTTAAATAAATAATTTTTGCTTTAAATAAATAATTATGCTCAAGGAAAAAGTGTTATTCTTGGACATCAAAACCGTGACGCAAAGGGAATATTTCATGTGATGCATTCAAATGAAAACTGAAGGACCTAGTGAGTCAGCAGAAAAATACCACAGGACTATGACTGCTCCCTCAGCCCTTGTCATCTTCCATGTGTGGGTTGGGTGTTAGTCCTAGGAAGCTGCACAGTGAGTCCTGCTCATGCAGGACTATGAGGGGACTTTTGGCTGTCCACATCCAGGCTAAATGCACTGTGCATTCCCTGCTCTGCAGTGGGCAGGATTAATCAGTTTGCTCTGGTTATTCTGACATATGGACGAGACCATCAGCTGCAACTCATTGCATCCCTTGGACACGTCATCCAGCAGGGACAGACAGCTCCCCACACTGATGTAAATGCCAAAGCAAGGGCAGTCAATGTACAGCTCCTGCAGAAAGCACAGCTCAGCCACAGTGCTCAGAAAACTCACCTGAGAGCCCAGAGGCTGAAGTCTGAAGCCTAGAGCTGCTACAGGCAGGGAGGGAAGTCAAGGCCTGTTCCTGTGTGAAACATATCCCTTCATTATCCAACTTACTACACTGAGAGTTGCCTAACTGAAAGAAATGTGTACAAGCAGAAAGTTTGGATTTATTAATTCTCCCACTTCAGGTATGAAAAATGTTGGCTATTTTTGGAGGGCATGTACCAAAGGAACTGAAATCAATGGAACTACTCCAGAGGTGCATTTGGACTTTCAAAGGAAAACTGCAGAAATCACAAGACTCTTTGAGGCAGAGACCTCATGCAAATCATATGAGCTGTTATTACAGACACAGAGGGATGAGGAGGAGCAAGGAGAAAAAAAAGAGATACAGTTTAATTTAAACAGGACAACATGGGGCACATGCTGTGTGTAAGTGCTGTCAGACCAGGATGCAGCAGCTGCTGTTCAGAGAGAAGGGGCTCCCAACAAATCCAAGGCCTTCAGCACATGGAAGCAGTGACTACAGCAGAGGTATTTAATATCATATTGTGATACTTCTGCATTGAGATAGGGTGCTTCCACTTGTGGGAGTGCAAAGCTGTCACATTTGCTTCTAACCAGACAGCATCAAACTTTGCAGCTTCAGGCTTGTGAAGCTACTGAAAGAGGAATCTGTACCTTAGATGACAATTAGTGCCTTTGATGTGATGAGCAGGGAGAGAAGATTGCACTTCAGCAAGTTCTTTGCCAATGAGAGATTGTAAAACAGGGAGGCAGCCAACAACTTGAAACCTGCTTGCCATTCATTGCTACCTTTTTTATAGTTGTGTAGTGTACAGCACTGTTATGCTGTACGGGCCAAATTAACAGGCTATGTAAATTATACAGTGGTGAAGAAGGAGGTGAGGGATGAGGGATTAAGGGGGAGAAGAATACATAAATGTATTCCTGAATTTTCACTTCTGCATTTGAGTTTTGGTCCCTGACCTAACAGGTTATTTAGAGATGAATAATTCAATGCATTTAGTATGATGCTGGCAGAAGTACCCTCTGCAGTTAAGGCAGCTTTATCTTTGTGTGTTCTGAGTGAGTGCTACCGTTTACCAACACAGGAACACACAGACAGTTTCCCCCTTACAGCCAGTACTGGAGATCTATGACTGGTAGAGAGAGAGAGATGAAAATGATCTGCATTGCTCAAAGGCACTGCAGTCAAGAAGAAAGAAAAGAAACTCATCAGTAGAATGGTAGTTTGCCAGTGACACAGTTTGTCCCCTTTTCCTATGCCAGCTGTTAGATGTAACCAGAGCATCCCTTTCTCTACCCTCTCTGCAGCCCCTGCAGCTCCACACCCTGCAGAGCTGGAGGTACAGCACACAGGGATCTTGGAGTTACACCAATTCTTTCCAGTAGCAGGATGTTGTGGAAAGGTTCAAATGGGTGAGGTGCAGCATCCATAGAGCCAGAAAGGAGATATTTTATCCTATGGTTATTCCAGCCATGAATCAGTACTTAATTACTGAATGACCTGCTAGTAGCTTCTTGTTCTACCCAGCAATCTAAAACACATTTTCTTCATGAAGCAGAGACAAGGCATCCCGTTTGGAGCTGCCACATCCTATGTACATCTAGAGAAGCTGTGTGAAGGATCCTGTGCAACTGTGTACAAGGGGATCAGCAGGTGAGCAATGTTGCCTTACCAGTGCTTGCTGAAAACACCTCCTATGGCAGACAAGACAAATCAAAAATCCAGTCTTGCCTTTAACATTATATTTGCAAAGCTCCATCCCAATTTTTCAGGGAACTTCTCCACTGCAGCCATGGAGGCACCACTAAGACACTTTGATCCACAGCAGTGTGCCAGGAGATTGTCTGGCTGAACCAGGGAGGGAGCAAAGGTTTTCCTTGAAGTGAGGGATCTCTGCATAATTGAAAAATTGGGCGTGAGGTCCTGCTGTCATCACACAGGGGCGGGAAAGCTGTGAGAAGGTGGAGTGGGGCCACTGCTCAAAACCATGCTCTAGCAATACCTGGACAGCAGCACAGTGCTTCTTTAGCCAGGTGGGCTGGCTCTCAGCTCTCTGCTAATGAACACAAGATGGAGGAGGTTTGTAATTGCCTTCTGAGCTTGGCCTGAGTGGGTCAGCAAGCCCTAGAAATTTTGCTTGGGTGTTTGCTTGGGACACAGTTAGTGTTATCATGCCGAGCACTGAGAAGCTTCATGTGACTTTCTACTGTGACCTGACAGGATCAACAGCCAGGTGGTGGCACTGAAAGTGATCAGGCTGGAGGCAGAGGAGGGAGTGCCCTTTACAGCCATTCGGGAAGGTAAGACAATAGAGAAACATCACTCTTGAAGAGCATTTGTTTTAACCTGGAAAAGCTCCATGATGTCTCCCTCAGTCTTTTCTTGCTTATTCAATGTGCTGGCTGTCCTTCTCCAAAATTCTGTTTCCTTATCCTCTCATGGAGGATGTCTTCATGCTGGGCTGGACAGGCATGCAATGGACAGAGCAGGAATCTCTAGTGTATGCACTTGTGAGAGATGCATCAATGCCTGTGATAAGTGCCAGCTGCAGCCAGAGCATGTTCTTTCTAGTAGTGTCAGGGCTCCCTTGCACCTTCTGTTTGCTGCCTCCTTCACAGCTGCTTTCTCACTCCCTCTAGAAACTACACAGCCCTCTAGAAACTACACAGCCTTTGCCACTGCTGCATTGGGCAGCTGTAGACTTGTTACTACAACCATGGCACTTCCCTAGCTGATACCTGGAGCATCACAGATCCCAGCCTGAAGAGAGATACTTTCAATAAAACTGATGTTTAAGAACATCTGTCATTTCAGTCCAGTGAGAAATTCTTCTTATCAGTCAACTTTGTAGAGCACTGGGCAGATTTCTCAATTTCTTGGAGAAAGAAATGCTTTTATGCAAGTGCTTGATTTTGGCTGAAAGTATTTACATTTCCCTACAGACTAAGTTCACAAGCCTGCTTGACTGAGGCTTCTGTTTTCATCTGCTCTACAATCCCAAGAAGACCATAATCTGTTTTCTTCCATACACAGAAATATGCAACTGTTGTGCCAGTCTGTTTTATGGTATTAGTGAAAGCTATCCGTGTAGGACAACACATGTGAGGTTCTTTTTAGTTTTTACTGCACTTGTGAAACCAGGGTTAATCTTGTGATGGGGATGGAGAGTCAGGGACCAGCTGTGCCAGCTTTCACAGAGCAGCATGAGCACAGAAGGACTCTCATAGCAGTCAAGTCAGAATAACAAAGAGAGGTCACTGAATCCACTCCAGGTTTATAACAGTAATTAAGACAAGAAAGTTTACTAAGTCCTTAGTCCAATTCTGTGTGAAAGCAGAGACACACCTAAATGTGCCTCTTTAAAAAATGGCTTGTGATATGTTTTCTATACACTCATTTGCTGTGGTGCTTTTGCTCTGCATTTACACTCGTAGCCCACCAGTAAAATAAGCCTTAAAAGCTTTATCTGCATTGAACTAATGATGCGCCAAAGATCAGCACCCCTTTGACATGCTCTACTGGACAGGCCCAGAGTCTTTACTTCATTCATTATGGGAGAAAACAAGGGTGATCCTATGAAGGGTCTGCTTTAAGTAGGTCTTTTGTGTACTGCTGAGCTTTGCAGCATCTGACATCTCAAATTTACAATGTAAGTCAGTAGCAAAAACAAAGCACAAGATTTATTAACGCGGTGCATTCTCTGCTACCCTGGAGGAATGCGCTCCCCTGACAAAGAGACGCTTCACCCCAGGAAGCCCCGCAGAGGCAAAATGCGTTTAAAGCTCGGTTCTGGCAGTAGCACCTGACACCCCAGCAGGGGGTTGTAGAAGCAACAAAGTGAGGAGCAGTTCCCAGAAGCCCGATTGAGGCACAGGCGCTGAATCCTCCATTTTACTGTGGACTCTCTGTGCTGCCCCTCTGGAGCAGCTCCGGTCATATGGAATTTTTGAGGTATCACAGAGTCAGGTTATCATGTTCTGTAGCAGATGGGCTCTAGCCAGAGTATCTTTACTGGGTTCATAGGCAAGTATGGAGCATGTTTAATATAATAATAACCATACTGCTATGCACTGGGAACATACTGTGGTAGCTAAGTGGACTAGTATCAGTAGCCGAGGCAGTTTAGCTGCAGCAACCCCAAGCTCTGTGCAAGAACTACTTTACAGTTCAGTAGTTGTGCTGAATCAGGCATCCCTTACTGCTCAAAAGTCTCAGAAGTGACACAGGCTTGGGCCACAGCTCTGTCATACAGTGTAACTCTGGCAGTAGGGCTTTTAGAACCAGGTGAAATTGTTATGGTCGCAAAAGGCAAAGTGCTAATCCAGTATCAATTTGCTTTGTCCGCATGAAACTCTTCAAATATCTTTTTCAGATTGTGTGAAAAACAAAAAAAGCAGCTTTTAATTGTGACCAAAACTCTGCCTCCCACAGCTGGCCCTTGCTCTGTATTGTGTGCTTCAGCTAATTCAGCTGAAACAAGATTGTATGCCCATGCCTTATTTGAATGGAATTTGTAGCACTGCATAATCTAACAGCAAACTAATTTGGTTTTAATCAGCAACAAGAAGTGGGTCTGGAACAGCTCTGAGGTTATTCTGCTATGTCAGAAGCAGAACTAAAATCTCGAGTCAGGGACATCTGGTTTTTTGGGGCTTTGGGGCTTCTCTCTGTGTAGTTTGTGTTCCCTGTCTGTGAACAGCTGGGTCAGATTCTTCACTTGTGCCAGCAACCTACAGGCAAAGTAATGCCAGCTTCACCTCTTCCCCACATTCCTCCTCTGTACAGAGTTACTGCTATATTGTCTCACTAAGGTAGCAAATGATTAAGCTGTGCACACTGAGAAGCTGAGTTTCTGCTGAGAAGCTCCTTTCATACGTGTTCTGGCTGGAGCCTGCTCTAACACAGCAAACCCAGTGCACAGCCAAAAGGCTCAGAAGGCTGCAGGTCTTGTCTTAGCATAAGTCAGTGCCCTGTGGTCTATATGGGGCCAGAGACTCTTCCACGTGCTGCCCTCTACATCACCACACCCTGGATGTGACAAGGCTTGGCAAAGGCATGTCAGGACCTAAGGACCAGGGACACACAGTTGCAATGATGCTTTTAGATAGTTAAGCTGAAAGAAAAGTGTGCCTAAGTTTTATAAATACAAACAAGTTATTATTCAAGCAGTAACTTCATCATCTCTGTTCTTAGAGTTTTTAACCAGAGACAGTAACCAATATGCACAGAACTAAACTCAGAATTTAGCTTATACCTACAGCAATTTCTTTTTGCAGATTTTTGCTCTGTTGTTGTGAAGCTGGAAACTGGTAGAGACAGCTTTTCCCGGAAGTCCCTTGTAAGGGCCCTGCTGAGGGCACACACCAGGAGGCAGATGGGAGAAGAATAAGAAGCTCAGTGACAGGCTGGAGGCTACTGCGTTCTTCTTCTGGGAGCTTCCAGGTCCTCCCTCTCAGTATTTACCTTGAAGAAATTACTTCTCCTCAATTTATAAGCTGACACATGGGAACTGTGAACCGCTATTTCTGACAGAGGCAAGATCCCACCTCTGAGAGATGGATGGGCTCCTGCCAAGCCTGAAGCACTGATGCTTGCTTCTCTGCAGAGCTGTTCCATCCTCCTTCAGGCTCAGTAGCTGCTACTTCTTACAGAACTGCCAAGTCTGGACTATTACTCCCCAGTTTTTTATTTTTGCTGCCTTGTTTTGTGCACGATCTCCTTCCACTTCCAGTAGCAGTAAAGTTGATCTTCCTTTTGTGTTTTCCCAGCTTCTCTTCTCAAGTGTTTGAAACATGCCAACATTGTACTGCTTCATGACATTATCCAGACCAAGGAGACACTAACATTTGTCTTTGAGTACATGGTGAGTTGATGTTTTTCTAGCTTCCTGTGGAGATAGTACTGGGAAGTATTGGAAAGTGGCTGCAGAATGAATTTACTGCACTGTAAGACATCTACAAAGAAACAAGTCGTAATGCTGTAGTGCAATGATTGATTTTCCTTCTTGATCTCCTGCTTTCCAGCCACACAGACTTACTCTTTTCTTTCTGCATATGCGACAGCTGTATGCAAAAATAATTCCATGTCTTGTGTCCACTGGGGTGACAGACATTATTTACCTCCATATTTGCCTTGCCAACACAATAAAAGTACTTTTTTTGAGCCACAGCAAGGATAGGAAATAATGATATGAGCTCACATCCCAGCTGGGGTCAGATTTGGCGCTGACCCTAGTGGCTTACCATGACCAAGCTGTGAGCTGCTCTCATGGGGCAACCAGGATACCAATAAAATTCTCCACTTGAATCTTGCTACTTCTCCTGCTTTTGCAGATAGTCAACCAAATGATAAAGAAAGTACAGAAGCTATGTCTTCTTATTGCAGCTTTATGGTTAGTTCCAGCACAGGTATGAATTCTGTTAACCAGCAGCTTCAGGTCACAAATGCTGGGTGAGATAACAGGCCAGCCAGGTCTCTGATATGGCCCAGAACTTAAGCACATGCTTGTGTGCTGCATCAGACCAGATGTTCACCTAGGTGAAATAGGCAACTTTGTAGCAGTTGCATATTTTTCCATTTACAGAAGGGGCATTGTTGGTAGAGGCATTTTACAGGAGAAGCTTTGCCTCAAGTTCTTCTCTTTTATTTAGCACACAGATCTAGCACAGTACATGGGCCAGCATCCTGGAGGACTCCATTCATACAATGTTATGGTGAGTTCCTTAGAAGACTCATATCCCTTAAGGCATGAGGAAAAGTTATTTTCCACTATGTATGGTCACTGTAAATTACTTACTAATATATATTTGTTACATATATGACAAAAACTTGGGAGAAAATCTACATTTGATGATATAACAAGCTCCCTCTCAGTCTCTAAGCCTTTTTTCAGTTAGCCCCTCTTCCTATTTTCTGAGCCTCCAAGTGGACATTTAGCTTTTGTGAACAATGATATCTTGTGGCAAGGACACCTATCTCTACTCAAATTTGCGTCCTTTTACTGTTACAACACATTATTCGTCTCTCTAATTAAAAACTCTCACATCTCACTGTCTTCTCATTTGGAACTATCTTCATATTTGCAGTCATTTAAGTCCCTTTTGTTTCTCCCATAGCTTTTGGGATTGCTTGACTGGATCTGAGTACAACTGAACATGTACCCTTACTTTATAAATTGATGTTATAATAGTATCCTGCTCTCCTTTGTATGCATCTTCACATTTAATTAACTTTCAGGACTGCCGTTGCACGCTGGCTTAAGGTTTCAGTGAATGCCTGGGCCCTTTTCCTGAGCAGCTTCAGTTAATTTATCTTACAGCTGTCAACAATAACTTTGTATCTTATCAAACTGCCTATTCATCTGGCTTTGTCAGATCTCTCTGAAGTTCCTCACTGTCACTTGTTATCACAACTTATCTAAATACTTCTGTCATCTTCAAATGTTGCCACATTGTTCACATCTTTTTCCAGATAGTTGTTAAGCAACACCAATTCTAATGAAGTTTTTTGGGGCCTCAGATTTTCAACATCCTTAAAGCTCAGATACATCTGAGATGCAGTGTAGTAGTTTTGGCACAGATCTCAAGGGTTCTGCTACCAGACATGCTCGTAAAGCACATGGAGCACATGGCTGTAATATGTACTCACTGGCAGTTCTGTGAATAAACACTAGCCAGCTGCTCTGTTTTCCTGTCCAGAATACTCACTGTCAGCAGGAACTGAACTGCAAAATTATTTACTGCTCCTTCAGGAGGGTCAGCTAGCTTGCTTCATTTTTGCTAGCAAATGCAGTTTGTTTTTTCTGAGTGATTCCTATGGAATATAAGTATGTAGAATGTTACAGGGACAAATTTCTGGTACAAAAATGACCTATGGGTGTCACTGTTTTTCCTCCTCTTCAGGTTAAACCTCTGGTGAAAAATATCTTTTTTCTGGTGAAGTCTTATTACTTTTGCTGTGTTTTGTTTCTATCCACTGTCCAACTTCATACCTTGTTTCAGCCCAACTTATTTTACCCCAGGCTTATTTAGACTACGATGATGGTGGGAGTTAGATATTTATTTATTTGCTTCCTTTTTTGCTTGGTTTTCTTCTTCCTTGCTTGCTTTGTTCATCATATCTGATTTGCTGTATTTTTAAAATCAGGTCTTCATGCTTTCTCCCAGCTTGAAACCAACAGTTCCTATTGCCAGGTCGGTCAGTTCCCTGCTCCACTGGTGGCATGTGCAGCGGCCATGGAACCCAGTCAGCTGGTGCCATCTGGTTCAAGGGGGCAAACCTTCAGCTCCTTAGGCTTTCATTTTGTTTGGCTGTGTGTCTTTGTCTCTTTGTCTTGAGCACTGCAACCAGCACAGCTGCTGTTCTGAAAGCTGGAGTCTGTATTTTGGCAAGCTGACCCTGCTCCTGCAATCAACAGTCCATTTCTAAAGAAAAGTTAAATTTCCAAAATGTGTGTTTATGGACCGCAGTTAAACTGCCCTCCTGGCCAAATATTCTACTCTGAAAACCTCAGAAAGCTGTAGGGCAGTCATAACCCACCACAGTTTTCTCCTCCTCAGCCAGCTCTACTCATTTTTGGGATTTTTACTGGTTTCTTACTTGCTTTGTCTCTGCTTTGTTCCAGGGTTCTCCTAAAGTTCAGAGTTAATGTATCAATGCAAAGTCACACAAAATCATTTCAGTTTTTTGTTGGCTTTTCCCAGCTCTTCATGTTCCAGCTTTTGCGCGGCCTGGCTTACATCCACCAACAACACATTCTTCACCGAGATCTGAAACCCCAGAACTTGCTCATCAGTTGCCTCGGTGAGCTCAAATTAGCCGACTTTGGTGAGTCACAGTTTGGATACAGCTGTATATCTGCTCAGACCAAAGCTGTAGCATGCATATAGATCTGTATTCACAGCCAATTAAGGCAGAGAAACATAACCTTTTCTTGAACTTCAGGAAACTATTTCTGTGGTCAGTCCAGCTTTTCTTGTATTTATACTGATAGGTGCAGGGATTAACCTCATTTAAGTCAGAGCAATTACTGCCATGTAAAACTTGTTCAAGAGAACAAAGAATCAACCCCTCTCTGTTCAGAAAATAATAAAATGTGTAGAGTCCACAGCAATGTGTGACCCAAAAAGCTTTCTTGGCATTGGTTTGGGATAACTGCTTTAATCTCAAATTATAAAGCCCTGCAAAACACAGCCTATTACTTTATTTGGTCTGCCCCAGAAGTATATTCCAGAAATACTTTCTTTGTCAATTGCTTGTAAGCTGCATTGAGATTACTTGTGTTTAAAGAGAAAATAATGTCCTGTTTCCAATTATTATGATTTATGCACTGTACAGGTAGAAGGACTGTCCTAACACACAACATTTTTTTGTTGGTTTGGTGGGGGTTTTTTTGCAGGCCTTGCTCGTGCCCAGTCCATCCCCAGACAGACATACTCCTCTGAAGTTGTGACACTCTGGTACCGTCCTCCTGATGTGTTGCTTGGAGCTACAGCATATTCTTCTGATATAGATATCTGGTACTGACCAATATCAAAGCATCTGGGGTTCCCTGGGAAAAATTATTTTCATCTGAATTAAATTAAATCAGCCAAAGTTACAGTAGATACTGTTGTAAGTAGAAGAATTTACTGTGAGCAGTAAATGTGTGACCAGTGTGGAGTTTTGTAGAAGTTTCATAGAGGGTTCATAGAAGTTGTTGGAAATGATGTCACTACATGTCAGCCATGGATTGATACAAACATCATCTGATAATATTTATGAGAGATATGCATCTTGTCTGGTAACATGTATGGAGCATTTTTGTGTTTTGCAACAGAACACTTTTGCTCAATGCAAGTGTATCTGTGTAGTCAGTTGAGTCAGTAGTAACTCTCTGCAGAATTGGCTTTGTGGAAAAACAATGGATCCACAACTGCACCGTCAATTAGGTGTGAATGTTAGGCCTTGGTAACAGAATGTGGCATTAAAGGGTTTCTCAATGACTCTGGAGTTAGAAAGGTGTCTGAGATTTTAATTATTTCTGTGATATTTTGTCCTTCTTCTCAAAGACCATGTCTCAGATGCAGTCTGTGTTTCACTCAGGAGAAGGGCTGTGTCTGTTAAAGCCTTGTTTCCATATGAGCTCTACCCAAAAATCTTGATGTATTTGGGAATCAAAAGGAAACAAGCTGCACATTCATAGACAGGAGAGGAGTCTCTGAGAGTGGGCAGAAAACAGCAGAGGATGAAGGCTTTGCAGGGTCCCAGCGGCCTTTTGGGCTGGCTTGGATGTGTAGCTGGGCTAACTGTAAGGTTCATCAATATTCTGGCTCACTTCTGCACCAGCCTGAGCCCACTTCCAGCAACACAGTCCTGACATGGTCATAGACAGTGTGCAGCTCATGAAGTTGCAGGAGACCTTCCTTATTCTGGCAATTTTACACCTGTAGATGGTATTGCTGCTTCACCCTTTCTTCAGGCCAGTTAATCTTCTGCTTGTACCTGTCCCGCCAGGACTTATTCCTAACTACTGCAGAGTCAAAGGCTGGGAAAGAGTAGGAGTGCAGCAGGCTGAAGAATGTGTGAGATGGCTGGCTAAGTTTACAAACAGCAAAGCTCCAGGTCTTCACAGGCTGTATCTCCCTCCAGAGGTCTGCAGCTTATCAGACACTCCAGTGACCTAAGTCTGGAGGGTAGGTCAGGGAAACGGAAGTTTTTAGATTGTTTACTTCCCTAGGACTGCCGCTGATTTAATTATTTAAAGACTTCTCTAAGGAGGAAAACCTTGCTAAATTCTAATGGCTTCCAGCTGCTAAGCCAGTCTAAATAGTCCTGTCTACTACCCCCACTACCTGTCATTTTTCCCTCCAGACAGTCTCTCAGAAATGTCTGCTGAGTTTGAAGAACATGCCTGCCTAGCAGGTTAGAGGGTTTGTATCAGGAATAAGCCTGTTGATTTTTTTCCCTGAAAGCTGACCCCTGTCCAAAGCCAGCTATGCACAGAAAGCGTGTCATTTCTGTCTATGCAAAACCAACATCCCCACTGCATAACTCTGCTCTGGTGTAATGAACAGCAATGTAGGAGTGGTGTACAAAGATCCCAGCTCTAGCAGCACAGTGCTCTCCATCCCACTGAACTACATCCACACTATAGGCACCTTTGTTATAACGCCTCCTTATAATAACAACATTCAAAGTGTTTGCCCTAAAGAAAGATGTCATGCTGAGAGAATAGAGAGTACTTCAGTGAGCTCTATTCAGTAACTTCCTCTAACAAGAGTCATTTATTATCTTGATGTACACTGCGTTTAAGTTCAATTTTTGTCTATTAGGAAATAATGTGAATTCACACAGATGTTACTTGTCTATTGGGAAGAAAGGAAAAAAAAACCCTACGTCTTTTGGATGCTGCAATTTACATGAAGGCAGGTCAGAATGCCCTTGGTAATGGCATGAGACAGTGGGTGTCAAAGCCTTGGTTTAAAGAAACCAATTATAGCAAAATAAAGCATTATTGCAATTCATGCATAGTGTGCTTGAGCAGCAATACTGTCAGTGGGAGGCACATGGGAAGTGAATGAGGCCTTGAATAGATGAAGAAAGAGATATAGAAGGAGACTTGGTCACTCTTGGACTAACTAGAAAAGCTGCTTTAATCTCTCTGTATCTCTTTTCTCTTTCTTTCTCCCTCACTATCTCTTCAGGACTTTAGAAGATTCAATTAAGGGATTTCAAGGAGATTACACTGCATATCAGAAGGCCTTTTTTTTCTTTTTTTGAAAAACACCAAGTGCTTTAATGCCTGCAAACATCATGAGTGCCTTAAGATGTCTTCTTTTCAGTCAGACTTTCCTTGTATAATCTTCCATTTAAAAAAAAAGAGAGAAAAAATATCACAGTGATCTTCTGTGGTAGATTAATGTAGAATAGGAATTCACATGCAGTCATTTAACATGGACCTGCCAGGCTCACGACAGCCTTCTCCTGAGCCTGGTTCACAGTGCCCCACTATGCCAAAGTGGGAGATATTGGCTAAGGGCTCCACTGTACAGACCAGGCTAGGTCATGAACAAGAGGAAAGATATATTTCTGCTTAAATATAAAATTGCCATCTCCTAGCGCCAACACAAACTCGCAAACATGGAGAGGGAACTGTGGGATGCTGTAGAGATATCTTAAATCTTAATCCTGATGAGAATCTTTCCATTGTGTGATGCAGCACTGCAGACTGAAGGCAAAGTGCAGTGTTCAGACCTTCCCCAGGGATTGCAGATGGATACAACTGTACTGTCTGAATCAGCTCTGCTTATGCTCCCTGAATATCCCTGTAACTTCTCCTACTACTTTAACTGTCACTGTTTCTGGCACTTGCTAAGATATCATGTTTATGCCTCTTCCCAAAAGACCCCTCCCTCTGCCCTATCTATTCCCAAGGCAGTTTTATAGGACTGAGACCCTATTAGAAACTTATAGACTGGAAGGGGTAAGAAGACTTGAGAAATTAATATTAGAGGGCAAAGAAGGAAAAGGGGGAAAGCAAAACAACCCCAGGTCTAAGTATTTAGAAACATTTAAAAGTAAATTATTTTGAATCATCCTCATTATCAGAAGGATCCTCATAATGCTGTCAGAGCTGTCACTGTAACTCTCAGAAGGAAAGCTGAGGCCTCTTCTGCAAGGCTAATATGACTACCATTAGTTTTCAAAGTTCCTGCTCTTGCCAGTCTAATGGCCCTTTCTAGCCAGGATATCAGAATGCAAACTGTGGTGGAACACCAGCATCACTTGTTCCAAAAACACGGAGAGTTGTTTCTCTTCCCCCTACAAATCAAGAGTACCTAAATTGCTTTGACCATACACAGTTGAACTTGTGCAATGCAATCAGCCGATTACAGCAGCCCCTGTGGTTGCAAAATAGAGTGAGCCATTTGGGCACATACATCAGCTGTGAAAACAGTCTTGGTATGACACTGGGCTCAGTAGAATCTATCTGTGGGCTCCAAAGTAATGTCTAATCATGTGGTAGTGCTATGAAACACCAGAAAACCTCTATGTTGCAAAAGCTGTGGATTTAAGATCCGTGATGCCTGAACTCTGTAAGAGGATATTAGACAAGCAGAGAAGCTCATCTCACAAGACTTGCCAAGGTTAGGGCACAGGAAGCTAAGGGAAAGTGCAGCAGAAATGTTTATGAAAACAGTGTTAGATATGGATCTGCAAACAGGCTGGCACCACCTGGTGTGCAAGGATGACCAAAATAAATACCACAGATGAGCTCCATGCCAGGGTTTCAACTGACCACAACCAGGTGGGAAAGCAACTACAGTATTGCAAAAACAAGGTGCAAAGGGTAACACAGGAGTACAGATGACCAGAAGAGATTACCAGTTATTGCTAAGCAAGTGAAAATAATACTTTCATAGCTTTTAAGACAAAGCTGGGTTTTCAAGAGTTGAGCCTAAAGGACTCAAATATGATATAACCAAAGAAGAATGAGACTGAAACCTGAAGAGTTGCAATGGGACTTAGTGAAAAGACAGAAAACCTAGAAAAAATTGAAGGAAATTATTAAAAAGTAAATGAATGGAGTTTTACACCATATAGTAAGAGTTGGGAATAGTTGCAAATAGGCAAGTCTACCTTGATCACAACTATTTAATCATTTATGCCATGAGGACTAGTCCACCTTAGTAAAATCAAGCAATTTGGCATGTGTTGGGTTTTTTTTTTAAGCTGTCTGGTTTGTTTTGGCACAAGTGCAGAGCAGGGGATGACATAAAAATAAGAATATTTTAACTGCTGTTATGACCAGTTTTTTTATGCTATGAAAACTTGCCTTCAGCTTTCCAATGAAGAGCTAATTGCTTCTGAAGGAAAATGGCTATGGTAGTTAGTGCCTCTGGGTTCTTTCTGCATCTAACATATCCTTCAAGCCCATGAAGCGTGTAGTAAAGATAAACCTCCCTGTTTATCTTTCCTACTGTAAGTACTCCAATTTTATATCCTTTTCTCATGGAAAGTCCGTCCACAGGCTTCTGTCATGATCCTTTTTTCACCTTTTTTGTAACAGAATTAATGGACAGAGAAACTATTTCTTTTGGTACTGGAAAAAAAAAAAAAAAGATAGTGCTTTAGTGGGCTTCTTTTCCAAGGATATCACCTGTCTTGTCTTGCTGGAGAAAAGTGATTTTTTTTTTTTTTTTTTTTTTTTTTTTTTTTTTTTTTTTTTTTTTTTTTTTTTAGTGGGTGGTGCTGATGAGAAAAAAGAGATGGGAAAAGACTTGTATGGAACCCTGACCCCTTTGGGTTTTTTTCTGAAATCCTGGAGGCATGTGAATGTAACTTATCTTTGGTCTGCTCCCATCCTGTTTCACTTATGCTCTTGTATCAAGATTTCTGCATTTACAAATCAGAATTTCTAAATTTCTATTCCAACAATTATCTCTGCCTCTCTCCCCTCCCATCCTAACAATCCTATTATATATAACATTTATGGGAATGAGTTAATACCTTGGGTTTCTTGCAGGAGTGCAGGCTGTATATTTGTGGAAATGATCCAGGGTCAGCCAATATTTGCAGGAACTTCTGGTACTCATGAACAGCTGGAGAAGATCTGGGCGGTGAGTAAAATACACTCTGAAATGGAAGAGAAAAAGAATTCATTGCTTCAGCCTACTTAATTTTGAAATCCTAAGCATAGGTCCTGTGAATAGCAGAAATAATTTGGTCTAATCTGCCAAGTTCATAGCAGACTTTGTAACCCATTTTATATTTGGCAACTTTCTTATAGACACAGGAGTAAATCAAATTACTTCCTTTTGATGTTTGTCATCTCATCAAAAATTTAAAGCCAATTAAAATGACATCAAATTGAAGAAAGCATAAAAGGTGTGCAGGTACTGCAAATTCTGTAGCTTCTTTTTAAATCCATTACTAACTGTAGGATACAGCACACCACATTCTCACAAAGGAGCTCTAATACTGCTCCGGAACTACCTTGAAAATGGCAAGACCCTGAGATTTGTCAGAGATCCTTCTTCACTTTAACTTGGCACATTTTGTATCATCCAGTGCAGCTCTAGAGACTGATTTGGCATAATAGAAAGTGTGAAATTACTGTATAAAGTGAGAAAGAGCAACATATTTGGGAGCTTCCTAAGTTGTTTTTTCTGATGGAGAAACAGTAACCCAGAGCCACACTCCTAGAGTGGTTTAGCAGAACTGAGGCAGTCAGCAGCACTGACAGCGTTCCTGACCCTGGTACTGACTCAACAGCAAGGTCAACCTATGCATTCATCTTAGGTCTTGCTGTAGGTATCACTTGGTCTGTTCAGCCTGGAGAAGAGAAGTCTGAGAGGAGACCTCACTGCAGTCACAACCTCCCTGTGAGGGGAAGAGGAGGGGCAGGCACTGATCTCTGCTCTGTAGTGACCAGTGACAGGACCCGAGGGAATGTCCTGAAGTTGGGTCAGGGGAGGTTTAGGTTGGATATTACAAAAAGGTTCTTCACCCAGAGGGTGGCTGGGCAGTGGAAGAGGCTCCCCAGGGAAGTGGTCACAGCCAAGACAGCCAGAGCTCAAGAAGCTTTTGGACAACACTGTCAGGCATACAATGGAATTCTTGAGGTATCCTGTGCAGGGCCAGGAGTTGGACTCAATGAGCCTTTTGGGTCCTTTCCAACTCAGCAGATTCTGTGATTCTGTGTCTGCCCTTTCACATTTCCTCCCGAGGATTTACTCTTATGCATAGAGTGCTTCTGAAACTTGGATTTTCAAAGTAGAAAGTACAGAAAAAATAAAATTCATTAAAATAATGAGAAATTACTTCATAGCCATTAGACTGCTGCATTAAACATCTGACTGTAAGTCAGATTTTTCCAGCTTAACCACTTCATGCAGAAACACTCTTGTTTGGTAGGGTTTTCCTCTCTGGTCGTAAGTAGGAATGTGATAAAAAGTCAGGTAAGTGCATCCAGTTCTTAGACTTGAGTTCAGTCCATTTAAATAAATGCTGAATTTCTCTTTCATAGAGAGTGGGGGGAAAAAAGAATTATTGGGGGAAAAAAAATCGTACTTGGCCAATTAACAAGGTTCAAAGCCAGGGCAAGGTCAAGTTTATCAGAGTGGGAATGAAGGCTATCCTTACACTTATGCCTCTGCAATCTTGGGATACATTTCCTGTGGTTTTGCATTAGAGGGTTATAGCGCTATCATAATTTCTCTGGTATTATAACTAATACCATGATTAACAGGATTTGTGCCACGGAAGGCAAAAAAAACCCCTTATTTAAAAATCATGAGGAAGTTTAAAGAGCTATGAAATAATTAGTGCTTTTCACAGGAGGTTTTATGATATTATACAGCCTGGAATGAGGCTCTGTGTTAGACCAAGATTTCAAAGCTCCTTAGAGGCTTTCGATGTCTAGCATGAGATATTTTGCTGAGTGTGAGGTTCAGAATGGGGATTCCTACTGTTTTCTAATAGTCAGTTCCTTTCATGTACTACTAGTAGAGGCACCCTGGACTGATAGAGAGACCATCTGCATTTGTGTGCATGAGTCTATATCACCCAGTATGCTCATCTCCATGTGGGACTGTTGGTTCACACGCCATATAGATACTTGGTTGGAAAATCTCCCTTCTGTGAAATGTGTTTGTCCAGTTGAATCATCAGGACTGACTGGCTGTCATTTTACCAAAAATTGTTCTAGAGGCAAGTGCCACTTAAAGCAGTCTCCATCTCCCATCTCTATACCTGGCTGCTCATTGCTGTGTCACCTCTCACATGTGGGGCTACATGAACTGAGGACCCTGCAACCTTGTTTTCTTCCTGACTTACTCTAAATGAGAACAGCTTCTTTGCCATTCTCATCCTCTGGCTGCACAAACAGTAGCCCTAATTATCACTGGTACGCATGAAGGCATGGCACAGGAGCAGGGCCAAACATGAAGGGAAGGCTGGCAGTGTTGGTAATGGAAGTGTGGCATGAGTGAATGAGAACTCCAGCGTCTCCAGTTTGCTCATGGCATGGAGAGCAAGCAAACCTGACCAACTCAAGATCCATGATTCCAATTTTAAGAGGCCGGGCCTAGGATTTGCATGCAAAAGCTCCATCTTATTGATTAACATCATGCTGAGAAGGACTTCATGTGGGCTGGATTAGGCTACAGAATGCCACCAGGGTGCTTCTGCTGCTGAGCCACACATTGTGCCAAATGAATGACTACAAGGCTCCTCAACACAAAATATACAATAAGACTTCCCAACAAAATTAAACAAAATCAGCTATGTTGATTCCTTCAGCTAAGTCATCACAGGAGAAGCAGACAGTTAGAGGGCAGAGAGAAAGAACAATGATTTACGCCATCTTAAAGCACTTGCTGAAATACAAGCACTGTAAAAATGTTTCTGGCTGAAACTGTGTCTTCCCCAGCAGGCTGAACTGACCTGCACCAAAACCTTTCACTACAGACTGTAGAGAAGTTGCTTTGTTTTTTCTGATGACATGGACCAGAAAGTTAACATCTAGATTTAGGGTGGATACACCACAGGTAAAATAATTGTCAGAGTATAATTCATTTCAAATAAATAACTGTAACACATTGTCTGATTTGGCAAGGAATCTACTAAAGATCCCGGGAGGGGGAAAAAAGAGAAGAGAATGGAAGAGGAAGAGATCACTTGCCCCATTACATTGGAAAATAAAAAGAGATGCAAGTTTACAGGTTGGAAAATCATCTGTTGTAATGAAAAGGCTCAGAAAATGCAAATATAAATTCATACGGCATTCAGTAATTGGTGCTCTGAACACTTTCACTCCTCAATGCAGTAAAATGTAATATTTGCTATAATCCTTGTGTAGAAAACTATTAGCACACACAAATAATTATTTGTTTAAATTCTTCACCAAAAGAAGCAGAATGCTGAGCTGACCCTGGTAAGTATGATTTTACTATGCACTGAACTTACCCAGTTTCCTCTGATGCCTGTAGAACTGATGTTTGACAGCTCACAAAAAACCTTGAAGAATGAGGACCCACTGAGCAGGGCTTCCTAGAAAGCTAACCAGGAAGCTCTTTTTGCTTTCAGGATAGCAAAAAGAGAGCAAATTCTGGATTCAAGTTCAAATTCCAACTCTGTGCATAGAGAGTTTGCTTTGGGCAGACTTGTTCTAGTCACATGATACACACACCAGTCAAGAAAGCATCCTCACCCAGGGCTGTCAAATTACCCGTGGTGCCAGACAACTTCCAACGTCCCCAGCTGGCTGAACACTGTGAGACACCTTCTCTTTGGGGAGTTTTCAAGCTTCCAAGGCTGATTTTACAGGTGAGCAGAGACAAGGATCCTCCCCCTTAGTCTTTGCTGTGGCAGGCTGAGTCCATAAACAGTTTGGAACCGTGGGCCACAGCAACCTGCTTCTCTTCACTGCTAATGTGTGCCAGCAGTGAGATGCACACCCTGCTTGTGGCTGTCTTCTCCAGACAGCTGCAATTGTCACAGCTGTTTCCTAGCTGTGAGTGAGAAAAACAATCAACTACCTGGTGCTTTACAACTACCACAAGCTGGCTTTATATTTCTTCCTTCTTTAATGTATTTTTTTCATTGATGTGTGTTTTCTTGCAATCTTAATACAAATTTTTGGGAGGCCAAGTTCCCCATGTCATATATCTCAGCTCACATTTTAAGGAACAGGAATTGTCTATCATATGCAAAGGGTAACTAATGTGAGACAAGTCTAGTGTTGGAGAAGAGAAAGTGAATAAAAACCCTGAAACTTTTCATGTTAAATTTTCACTGCTTTTTAAGAAAACCTGATAATTCTGGGGGTTGTCTGGATGAAAGCTTTGAATGCTTGGAGCTAGCACTACTGATTTATACTACCATTTCACATGCTCTGAACTATTCTTAAATATGTGGCTTTACTGCTTTAGCACATATCATCCATATCAATAGGCACAGGGTACTTTGCATGAGTTAAGTAATAATAATAACAACACTAAACATCCACAATTGCAGAAAAATAGATATGCTGAATCTCACACATTTCAGAAACTAAAATGAAGTTGGAGGAGGCTTTACTGGCCCAGACTTTGCTCAGTGAGCAGCTACTACTGAAGTCCACAATCCCCAATAAGGGCCAAAGACACTGCTGAAGCTCTGTATCCTTCAGAGTGAGGCTCTGCACTGCTTTCTAGCTCCAGCTACCAGACTTGTCTGCCAGCTTTACTTTTTTACCTCAGAAGGCAAGGGTTTCTTAGAGCTCACAGCCTGTGCTGCTGCTGTACATACCAGCTGCTGCCAGTGCAGGTGGGCACAGAGCCCCACCCAGTGCAGCTCTGGTGTTCGAGGACACCTTCAGCACTGAAAAGGGCTCAACTGCATGACCCCTGGGCTGGCAAACACAGGCAGCAGTGGCACCTGGCAGTGAAGCTGTATATGCCTTCACTGATGTTCCCAGCAGCAACAGCATTCAATCTCAGCAGGAGCCTTTCTACTCCATAATCAGGTGCTAAAATGTCAGTGTCCTTTATGCACAATGGTAGATCCAGCACCAGCCAGGGCAGTGTAATTCTGCATTGGTTTACAAGGAAGGTCAGTCACTCTCCACTGAGAGAGATTCCTCCAACTCCACACCAAGGCAAAGAATGGGCAGAAAGAGGTCATTGTTCTTCCCACTCTCTTCTTTTGCAGGTATTGGGGGTCCCAACTGAAGACACCTGGCCAGGACTTTCCAAGCTCCCCAGCTATAACCCAGGTAGGATTTAACTCATGAGAAGGTCAGCTTTTTCTCTGAGCCACTAGCCACTCCATTGTTGGGTCGGTAATTCTTATTATGAAAAATCCTGTGCTTCAGTGTTACTAAATCCCTGAGCTACTTAATGACAGTGCTGTTGTAGGACCTACAACAACACTGGAATTGGCTTAGTTTACAAACAGAGGTATGTGTGTGGCAAAGTTGCCTCACTGAGTGCTGGTGTGTAAGTCTAACAGAAGATTTCATTACTCAAAGTCTCACAGTGTATTTAGTCTCCACTCCTCAGTGGAGTGGAGCAAAGGACCAATGTCTTCTGGTTTAGACTGGAAAAGCTGACAGACACCTGGAGATGCAGTTTATCTGAACTTTCCTTATTTTTATGGAGATTGGTTTGGGGACCTTTAAACCTAAGCTTTAAAGGTCACTGTCCCTGATTTTGATGTCGGCAAGGTGAGAAATCTGTGATTTACAAAGCTGGATTCTTTTATTTCCACATGAGCTGGTAGAGAAGTCTGTGTCCTGAACTTCAAAGGGCCAGTTGTCTCTTATTTTGATGTGGGCAGGTTGAGAAGTATGCTTTGAAAAGCTAGCTCAGTCACTCTCCCTCTCCCTCTCTCTCTCTCCCTTTCTCTCTTTCTCTTTTTGTTTAATGTTTTCTCCTGGGAAAATATATTCAAGTGTCAGTGAGGGGGAAATGATGAGCACTGATTCTCAGCCTCTCAGCAGGATCATTCTGTAAGAGAAATATTAAAGTGAAATATTAAAAACCCTAGAATGTGAAATTCAGCTACCCACAATCTAGCCATTCTCTCTCACTTATACCATAGGAGAGTGGTGGGGGGAGCCTATCTATCTGGACAGGGAAAAAAAGAACAAGGGAGGAGAGGAGGAGGGAGAAGACGTGCTTTGAGCAAGAGGTTTACAGGTTTAGTAGAGCATAGTAACATCTTTTCAAAGAAGTGGGTGTTGCTCTATGACCCAGTCCAAGATGCCCCTCCTTTGATTCTGGTGCATGAACACTAAACAGCCCCCATTTTCACATGGAAGCCGAGATTGGCTGAACAATAACGTGGCCTCACAGTCGAAAGGACTGGAATCTTTCACACAATTAGCTGAGACACATTAATCAAACCAGCGTGAAATGGGAATGTGTCGCTCTCCACAGCAAGTTTAATTTGGATAGCAAGCAAGCACAGAGCAGACAGCTGGAGGAAGCATTTTCTTCTCTAAGTTGTAGAAGGCCTGGCTGGATAGTCTACAAGTTGAGAAGAATAGTCTGGGAGATACAGAAATGCTCATGTATGGGAGGAACTAATCACAAAGAATTTTTTTTATGCAAGTCATCTGCTAATACAAAGCCACAAACATACAAACTCTGAGTGACGGTGGTTAGATATCCTCGTGCTATGTAAAGGCACAACCTAGAAATGCAAGCATTAAGGCTATGTTAGCAAAGACACTTGCACAGACAACAAAGAATGTGAGTGCCTCGAACTGCTCTGAGTAGTGATTCCCTCAGCTCTGTTTTGTCTGAGTAGCAGTGCTGTCCTCTGCTGCTCTGGAGGGTTCCAGTGGCAAGGCTGGGAAGGAGAGGACAGGCACCTGGACAGCAGGGCAATAGCCCCAGTGAAGTTGAGTCATCATAAGCAGTTTTCATGTCTGACTTGCTTTCAGACTTGAAAGTTTCCCTATTAGACTCCAGAGGAGCAGAATTGACCCGTGCTGTGCTGTGATACTGGGGTGCTGGTGCCTTTTGTGGCTGGACCAGGCAGAAATGCAGGACTCAGAGGACACTTCTGTTGGAGCATCCCACGGAGCTGGCAAACACATGAAAGATGCTACGTCAGTGTTTCGGCAATACCTGTGTTAGCTGGAGAGGCAATATCTCTTTCCCCTCTTGAGAGCCTAAGGGACTGCGAGCTGTTCCAGCCACATACAGGAACCAAGCACTTGGCTCACACCTGGATTACACAAACCAGTCTGGACAGAAGAAGGCTAGTCTAAAGTTGGACTATTTACCCTACTCATGAACTAAATCAATTCACTTTTTGATGAGACTGCTGGTAAAAAGACAAATTAATCTCTTTGTTTAAAGCTAAATGCCATTTATATGCTTCTGGCACTTCCCCTCTCTTCCCTGAAGCACAAATGCTGTTCCCCCACCCAGGACATGCTCAGCCCAAATACAATCTGTGGAGTCAGCCTGAGAAAACCTTCTCTCCTGAGCTTATTCCCAGACCATTTGTGCGAATCTGGGTGCCTGGGTTGGTTCAGATAAGCAAACAAACTTTGGAGCTCTTCCCCAAATCTGATGGTTTGAATTCTTTTAGCTAGTCCTATTGATGTTCACACTGAGCACAGGCAGCAAACAAACAAACAGGTTCCTGCCCGCGGCAAGGAATGAACACGGGCAAAACAAAGCACTGAGGTGTGATCCTATTCTCATTGAAGTTGATGGCAAAACTCCCACTGGATTCAGCAGCGTAGGCTCAGCCCCAGACTGAGATTGTTACTGGAAGGGTTCCTGGGCCAGGTGGGTTAGTAGGAATCTTTGAAATGAAAGCTGGAAACCTTTAGATGTTTTCCTGTCACTGCTGGGCTTGAACACATCCTGCTGCACTCTGAAAAGGATACAGCATGGGTTGTGGGGCCTGTGGGGCACACACAGGGCAGCTGGAGGAAAAGCAGCTCCTCTGCCTCCTCTGTGGGCAGCTGGCAAGGGATGAAATGTGCAAAAGCATTTTTGACTAACCTATGCCCCGGTGTCTTGCACAAAGAAGTTCAAGAACAGCCTCATGCCCATTCCCTACAGTTTGCCAAAGTCTCAACCTGACTCCAGGTGAATGGGAAGGATGGGTGAGTAACCCATTCGTGGCCAGCCCTACAGCTTGTGATGTCACCTTCTCTCTGCAGGAGAGACACTTGGGGTAGGGAATTATGTGCAGTCACAGGGCCTGCAAGCAGGTTGGAGAACTATTCCTTGGAGAACATTGGGAGAGCTCCTGCCCCACATCTCAGTAGACTCGCTGGCCGTCTCCCTGGCTCCCCGGGCTTACCAGCCCTACCCATAGTGACAAGGCTTTGCCCTGTGTTTGTTCATTTGTTCTGTTCCCTCATTTTGCTTCCCCTGAAAGAGGCAGTTGCAGCTCTGTTAACACTATTTTTGAAAGCTCTCATGCTGAGTGAGCTCAAATCCTTGCATTAATCTACTGCTGTGTTCATTTCACTGCGCTGAAAAGCAGTGAGTTTAAATCCCCTCTAAACACCATCGGTGACACCAGAAGGCCAGTGTTTTGATCCAGCCCCATTAATGGTTACAAGTTTGAATCTAGACAGCAGGGGTCAAGGGCAGGAAAGGATTAGGAATCACAGCCCATGACATTAAGCTAGTGCTTTTGCGAAACTGGGAATACTGGAGCGCCCAATGTACCAAGTTAGTTTTTGCTTCCTTTTTCTGACATTTGGATTCCAAAGAGTGGGAAGCAGTACATATCTATCTATAACATGGTGAACTGAGAGTAAGCTTTACTCCTTGATTTATTGTACAGGCTGAATGATGAACTTGCCTGTGCCAGGTAATATCATCTCACAGAGCAGATGCAGGTTTCACATGAAGCCTTTTCAGATGTAGCAACGACTTTCAAAGAAATCCTAGTTTTTCCTAGTATCTGCAGGCTTTGGTATGCTGAATGAGATTTAGAAGCTTTCCAGAGTCAAGCTGTGCGCCCAGGTACGTGTTTTCAGTGTCTGTTGCGTTTCCAAAATGTCACCAGCAGATGGAGGCAACAAGCAGCAGACCCCGAAATGCAAACTTCCCATGACATTTGTGAAAATGCAGATGAAGTCTGCATTCCGAGGGCTTTGGGCTTTTTTTGCAATCTCACTTTTTATGTTGATGTTTCATTTAACACATAGGTGGTTGAAAACTGAATTCTAAAACGATAAAATTTTTATTGTCATAATAAACTGCATGTGGCTTTGATCGCAAAGGGAAGAGCAGCACTGTAACTAACGTGCAATGCATGCTAGCCAGGGTGTAGGGAAACTTCCCGTCTGTGTGGCAGTGGGCACAGCCTGCAGTTTCCGGCCTGCCACACAGACAGAGCTCTGCTCCTGTCCTGAAGCCACAGAGATTTCACTAATGAGAGAAATTTTCTCTGTGAGCCTGCAACCCCACTGCCTTCATCCAGCAGCACTTGGCATCCTCTTTGTCTCTCTTCATCAATTAGGAAAGTTTAACTTTTGTCCTTTGGCTTGCTTGCCTCATTATCAGTTCATTAGCCACTTCCACCTGGGTTTTCAAATAGGAAGGTATTTCCTCATTAGCACACTCTACCTTGCATAAGGATAGAAAATAACAAACCTACGTGCTACCTTTCAGATCTACTCATAGTGTTAAAAAAGCCAATCAGCCCTACACAATCCCATCATTTTATGTCTAGATCATCATTGTGAGATGATTAAATCACTAGTTCATCTACTTTTTTGAATGATCTAAATATTCTTTATCTCTTACCTTTATGGAGTAGCTGTTTACAGTGTTTTACAATTTTAAATTGGTCTTAATCTTACAGTAGGGAAAATATTCACTGCTCTGTTTTTACCTTGCTCAACACAATGGGGCCTCGGCATTCTCTGAGGATTTGTCTATATGGGGTCAGTCAGGAGATTAATCTGAACTGATTTAAAGTGCATTACTTAACTGCATTAATTCCTTGAGCAGAGACACACTGTTTTCTTACCCATATCTTCCATTTATAATCAAAGCTCTGTATACTTAAAACTGCAAATTTGGCAGTCCTCACTCAAGCTGAATTCTTCACTGAGAGATGTGTTTGGACAGGGACAGGAATAGGTGGCTCACTGGCTCTTACACGACCCCTTCAGATAATTATTAATCTCCAGATTACATAAAAGATAAATTTAAGTTAAGAGGCTCGCTCAAGACCGCAAACTCTATAATTCAAGTATTCCTCCCAGTTCCCAGTAAGCAAGCTGATATTTCTATTTCAAATGTAAAGAAAATCCTATTTCCTTTTTTGGAATGTTATTCCAAATACAAATACACTGAAAATACACTCTGCAAAAACAAAGTGACATTTCCCTAAGATATCATTGAAACATTTTGCCCTATTGTTACCAATTGAACATGCATTTTTAAAATTCTGTGTTAAACTCATTAAAGAATATTAATGTTAAAAGATTTCAGTACAGTACTTAAGTAATCTTGGCATTTTTACTAATATTTAATGAAATTGATATATTGTCATAAAATATTTTCATCTCACAAATCAAATTTTTCTGACAGAAAGTTACCACATCTGAAAGTTTTTGGCCAGCTCTGTGAAGAGGCAAAAATTTATGCCTCATACAGAAAATTTTTTTTTGCCTTTCCAAACAATTTTTAAAATTACTTTTCTTCTATCAGGAAACTTTACATTGGTAATTTATTTCTACACTTTTATTACAATAAAGGGGGCAAAAAAAGGAAAGATGATCAGTGAAAATGTTACCAGTGATCCAAGAGGAGTCTTCTGCCGGTCTTGGTGACTTATTTGGGAAGGGAGTATTCAAGACACTAATATATAACTTCTATATATTGGTGATATGCAGTGTCTGGCACATAAACAGCCGTGAATCCCATCCCAAATTATATTCCCATTTACTGCTCTAGAAACTACCTTAATATTTGGGTGTAGGAGAATAATTCAATTCTGAACTGTTACTTACCCTGTGATAGGTTTAAAAACCTGCTTGCCTGGTTTAATGGTGCAAGATTGCTGCTGGAAAGGTCAAGGGCTGGAAGTTCAGTCATTTACACTTTTTAAGTTGCCTGTTCATCAAGTCAGACGCTGAGTCTGGCACTGTGGAAATGGCCGTGCAGGCAAAAGCAGAGGGGACTCCCACCTGGCCTGCAGCAGGCAGCTCCTGTGCCTTAAAGAAGTGCCTGGTGCTTCCAGGCAGGCAGGGAGGGCAGATGCTCTTGAAGGGTGCAGCATTAACCCCAGCTGAGCTCTGAGTCTGCTGGCAACAGACCAGTGGTGCTTGCCTCCTGGTGGTCTCACTGCTGTGGGGAATGCTTGTCCAGGCTGAGCTGGAAGAGGTGGACACCACCCTTCCTGCTCTCCTTCCCATGACTAGAGTGCCACTGTTCATTCTCTGCTGTCAGAAACAGTGCTCAGGAAAATGTAGGTGGGTAGAAATTGCAGCCTTTCCGATTGCAAAAAAATCTCTCTGTTCATCAGCTCCACAGGGAAATTTTCCAGGCTTAAGCCATTCATTCGTATCTAAGCCTGAGAAAATTCATGCTTTACAATAAAGCATTTGAGGATTGTATTCCTCTATATTTACCACAATGTTTACAAATATGTCCTTGAAAAATATCAAGAACACAGACTTCACAACACTGCAAACTCTGCTAAGTTCCAGTCTGATAGAGATCACAATAATCAGTGAGTTACAAAGCCTCTGTAAGCATGGTTAACTGGACAAACAACAAACTTAGTGAGAGCTGTGGGTAAGAAGAAAGTGGGATCAAAGTGCTTTGTCTCCATCCCCAGTCTTACTGCTGCATCCATGTAGAAAAGCCCCATGTACCCATGGGGGCAATATGTGAATCTCAGCAGCCCCTTGGAAAGACAAGACAATTGACTGTGGATTCAGGCCTGCAAACTTCTTTTTGCTTCCTTTGTGTGAAGGCTTTAGGGACTGATACTGCTTTTATTGATGTCAAGGCTAAGACTCACACTGTAACAGGAGGAGGTCCAAGGCCTGTACTCACAGATATATGAAAGGAAAGGGTTACAGAACTGGAACAGCCTATTAAGATCAATGCAGGTACTCAAGTCCTATAGGAATAATGTATGTTTATAAATAATAAGATAGATTCTATAGGGCCCTTTGAAATTCTGAGCACATTTTTTGTAGGGGCTCAGAGAATGGGTTTTGGCTTGATTTTCATTTAATCTTGTGATTGCATATTACACTTTCTAGAACTGGTTGTTTCCAGGAGACCTCAGAGACTCCGAGTCATCTGTGACAGGTAAGGTACCTATAACAGCAATGTCAAAATTGCCTCTGGGTTTATTTGTTTCTTTATGCAATCATTTAACTTGAAGTGAGCTCTTTTGGCAAGCTCAGGAAGAGCAGGATGGCTCTGTAGTAACAAGCAGATCTAACATCAGTTAAGCAACTGATTTTGAGAGATTGCAGCAAAGGTAGACACACAGTGGGTTTATTATTCTCAGAGGAGTAGTGATTATTCTGAGATAAGCAGTGATTCAATGACTTTGTGTGCAGCTTTTTGTGGGGCACAGTTCGATTGAGAAGGTCATACTTTCCCAGGCCCTCTTGCCCAGACTGAGGACAGACTTCACACTGTCCCAGTTTTCATTTTTGAAAACAGACTGTAGGAATGTTGCTCAACAGCAGTAAGGAAGACATGCTATGACAGCATTTTCGTGAGACAATGAAATAATCTTGTGATTAGCTAGGAGGGGAAAAATCACATTCTTAGTGGCCAAAGCTATGAGATGAAGGCCATGGTTACACATGCAGCTTGACCAGACACACCAGCACTGCTGAGTCACTCCCTAATGTGCTAAGGGAAGGGAGTATTTTTTCAGGCACACACACACATGCACAGACACACACAGAATGTATATATGTATCAGTGAAAGAAATTTATAATCAGACAAAATGCTCTAACCTAGCTGAGGGAGTCATTCAAATCAAATCCCCTTAAACTGATTTTGAGACACACAGCAGGTTTTATAGATATGTAAGAAAAGACAAGACAGGATTTGTCCTCAAGATTGTGTACATGAAGATGTCAATAATCAAATATCCTTTGAGGACACAACCACATTTTTCATTGCTGTATTATCTGTTCAGCTGATTGCTTGGGATCCAGCCCTGCTAGGAGGGAACTGTGCTGCTCTTCAGATGCTGTTCTAAATGGCTGAACAAACACGCTAAAGTTTTCAGCAAAGCACAGGTTACTGAAATGCCAGCCATTGTCACGCACAGCTTGAGAAACACAGAAAGCTCAATATGTCCCAAACCCTCATAATGCAGGTCCTGGAAGAGAACAAATCCTCTCTCAGCCTGAACAAAGAAATAAGTATATTCCTTGTGACTGTGCTATATTGCACTTCTGCTTTTTTGGCCATAATCCTTTGACAGACCCCATTACAGGCCAAGCCAAGGGGCTGGCCTAGCACCTCTGTGGCAGAGCTCTGGGCTGCATGTGGGCCAGCTCCAGCTCTACCTTAGAGTCCTGGTCATTTGGCTGCCATGGCCAAATAACTGCCTTGGAATGCTCAGCCTGGGAGAAGGAAAGAGCTGCTTCATACAGACCACTCAGCCATGACTCTCCATGAACAATTAAGAAATCAAAAGGGAGCTCTCCACAGAGCTTGGCCACCACCAGGAAGCCTGAGCCATGTTGGGAAGCATGGAACTGTGTTGCTGCCCAGAGTGGGAGCCTGCAGCAGCAGGGACCGGGGGCTGAAGGTCTCCAGTAAGACTGTGCTATGGCAAGGGCAGCCTGTCATGCAGCTCTAGCAAGAGGCCTCAGACAGGATGCTTTGGCTTCTTGTCCCATCCCTAGTGCCCAAGGAAGCAGGGGCTTGAACTGTTTTTCTGGAGGTGAAAAATCAGTAATTATCTACCACAGTGAGGCCAGATATCTTCTACAAATTTGTTTCTCAAGATCTCTTTCTCTCCTTCTGTCTTGGTGTTTTTTCCTCTTCTTTTATATTTTACATTTTATCTCCTCCAAACAAAAATGTCAGCATGTTGAATGTCCTGTGTAGAGAGGGGGAGTGCAGGAGCAGGGGGATCCCAGCCCCTGATGTCACTTGGAGGGGATGCACCACTGGGGGCCAAGGGAGGAAGCACAACAGGCCATGCTCTGAAGCTGAAATGTGATCAGAACAAACAAACAAAGTAAAAGCTGTAAAACTAAATTACTATTTTATTTGTTTCCTTGTTGGTTTGTTTTCGCTCTTCCACTTCCTTGTCCCCAGCTGTGTGCTCCTCTAGGGAGCAGCCACTTGGCATTGGTATTTGCTGGGCATAGAGCATATGTGTATTACATTTCTTTTAAGCACTCATCCTGAGAAACAGATTCTTCTCTTTGAATCCCCAACACATTTTAACCAGCTGCACTACTGGTACTGGGGTAGGAGAAGAGGAAATGGTATTTTCTTTAGGTTTATTAGGTTTGACCTCTAGTCTTCTCAGTGGGCCAGTCACGTTATTTTCTACATTTGGATTGTCACTGTAAACTGGTACCACCAAACTCTGGTATTACAGTTACAACATGTAAAACATAGTCTCCTCAGCATCATTTCTTTTTCACTTACAACCTTCTTTTTAAAAACCAGAAATTGGTTTTCAAAATTGGTCTGTAAACATGAGTTTGAGCTGAAATCCTGGATGCACATACCCCAACATAGTCAAACTCAGATGGAAAAGCAAATTTCCTGCAAAGCTATAAAGCTGGGGTGGGTTTATCCAGCTCCCCTGTGTCCCTCCACTATCTTTGCCTCAAACTGAGAAGGGCTGGGTCATGTTCTGGTTCCAGCTTTCTGGCTCGTCCTCATCTCCTGTGCTATTCTTTCTTCTGTTTTCCTAGGATGAGCAGGGTGCCAGCAGCAGAGAATTTGGCCTCCAGGATGCTCACAGCCTTCCCTCGAGGACGAATCTCTGCACAAGATGCGCTTCTTCATAGCTTCTTCAGCCCTCTGCCTCCTCAGCTCTATCAGGTTCCTGCTGGTAAGTTACCTCTCAATTTCATCTCACCAAGAAAGGGCTGCTGCATGTGCTATTTACTGTGAGTTTCTTTTCTATTTTCAAAGTCTCTGCCATTCAGCTGGATGTCTCTCTTTTCTGCCTGCACTCCCTTCCCCCTTCTATAACCTGCAAAGTTTACATCCCACGGCAAATTTGACAACTTGTTTTTCTGTTTTCTTCTACTTGACCACTGTGTTAATAGAAGGGGACCTTGATGGGCTGCTACCATGGCTCTCTGCAAAGCAGAGCTGTATATGCTTTGACAAGCCATCTCCCCCATTCTGTAACCCCAAGGGCCTGGACATTTCCCCAGCTCACACTGTGTGTTCAGTGTAACTCACCCACCGTCCCTCCTGATGTCCTGAATTCCCATCTGCTCCGCATGGTGTGCTAGCCCCAATTCCCTTGGACTGCTCCTCCCACTCCCTTTTGATGTTGAGACAGCTGTTCCTTGTACCCTGTCACACCAGTTCTCCCTCAGTTTTACCTGCTTTATTTTCTTCTTCCCTTGCTCCCTTCTCTTAAGCACACAGCTGCACACACAGTTGTGCCTCTCCTGGCCTGAGCTGACAAAAAAATACAGGGTCTCTCAAGCTGCAGTTCTGCTCCTCACTAGGGAAAGCTCCCTCCTATTGGGCTGCAGGCCAAAGGGACCTTGCATTCCCTGTTGCCTCCTGGGCACTCTGTACACTAGTTAGTTTGGTGATGTTTTTTAAGATAGGGGCATTTAAGGAAAAGTCTTCATGGACTGTGTTGTCAAGCTATTGGAAAACCAAATTTCTGCCTCCTGCGACACATCCCAAGTGGAGGAGCAGTGAGCTAGCATCTCTCCCAATCCCCCAAACTGCTGCCCTTCAGAAGGTGCTCTGTGTGTGTATGTGCTTGAGTGAGAGACATCTGCATTCCTTTTCTGTTCACCCAGCCACAGAGCACAAATCTACTTTGACACTTTTAGAAAAATGAAAAGATGGAATCTCGCAGGAGCCTGCCTGTGCCGGGGGGGGAGGAGGGGAGCACGCACAGCAGGAGGGAAGTTGACTTTTCTTTATACATATAGGGTTTTTTCCATGCAGAGTTTAAATTATGCCTGATAAAAGGAGTTTCGTGGATGTTTCAGTTCTTTCAAACCCTCCTGGCTTCCTCCCAATTAAATGAGGTTTGTCAAAGCCACAGGGCTCTGCTGCTGCCAGAGAGGCGGACAAGCACTTCCCGCAGTGACATCTCCAATCCCCAAGGGAGAAGATGAAAGTGTCAGTGCTGAGAGAGAGAGAGAGAGAGGGAGAGGAAAAAAACAGGTACAGAGACAGACAGTGTGAGAGAAAGGGAGAGAGTGAGGAGAAATAGAAGGAATGAGAAAACAGACTGGCATAATGTGTCAATCTCTCCAATATGCTGGCAGTGAGGGGACAGATTCCTTTCACCTGGATTTAGGCACCATCCCATATTTATTATCCCCCATATTGCAGCAAGAAGTATCGTGTGGACAGGAAACTGCATGGCGTTATCATAGCAACCAATGTCTTGAGAACAGAATCAAAGTGCACGGGGCTGAAACAAGTACAGTACAATCAGGCAAGACCATATTCATGAGTGACTCATTAAGCCTGTAAAATTTAGGCTATTCTGAATAATTCCCCATGTAGCCATTCCTATTGCCATAATTGTTTAAGACATTTGCTCTCTTGTGTCACTTTGGCATAACACTCTTTTAGAATTTAACTGTATCATTCTAAAATTCTTGTTGCTATGATAACAGTGCAGATTTTAAATATATTCTGTTCCCACTTTGTTCTGGAGGATGCTGGCTATTAGTTGCCATCCTCTGAAAGGGAAAGTTAAAGCAGAAGGGCTGAATGTGATCTGGAGATGAAAGGTGAAAGAAGAGGGGGTTAATCCCAAGGTGTGTGGGAGAGTAAGAGGGGAAACAAAATTTGAAAAAATAAAATGTTCTCATAAGAAATTATTCTCTGTTTTTATGAAATAACTGTATCCATAACTGTCCTTTTTATAAGTTGTTATGACAAGATGGAAGCTAGAGGATATTTTTCAAAGGTCAGTTCCTGGGGAAAAATAATTGGAGAAATCACTGTTTCGAAGTTAAGTACCCCTCCAAATAGCATGTTTCAGATTCCTAGGGGGAATGTTAATGGTTAGAGGCTGGCTGCTGCCCCTGGGAAGGGGGAGAGGGAGCACAGGGCTCTTTGCTTCCTTGAGAGCAGCTCCTACAGAATGGAATAGGTTGCTGTTGCTATGCTCATCTGAGTGCAAAGTGCTGGAAAAAAGAGTAGGCCGTGCTCGAAGGGAGGAAGAAGGTTCTCTGTCCTCTGAGTGGGGCTGGCCCACAGATGGGCCTCTCCTACAGCTGCTCATTCCTGTGCCTGTAGCTTTGGGCAGGGATTCCTGAGGCCTGGGTTCAAACCTCGCTCATCATCTGGGTGGCCTTCATTCTACATATGCCACCAGCAGTTCTGGATATAAAAACAGAAAGAGGTGCAGGGGTTTCTTCAGCTTTCCTTCAGTATGGCTAGTAGCCTAGGGGGTGGCAGTGATGACCTTTTGTAAAACTGGAGCATTTGCTGTCCTTTTTCTGGCCAGAGCCAATCCTGAGACAATTATCTTTGTGCCCTGCACTGCAGCAGCTCTGATAAAACTTCATTCTAACCCTTTGCCACCTGCTAAAGCAAAATGTTTTCTGTCCAATTAATCCCTCCTGGAAGAAAGATGAGATCCTTGAATCAAGAAAGCATGAGCTGTGCTCTCAACTCAGTGTCAGTCCTGAAGTGCAAAAGGGCCTTCTGAGGAGGTATCTCACTCTGTTGTCAGACAGGTCAGACACAGTAACAATTGCAGCTTATTATTCTTACTTATAGATTTGGTTTGTTTTCCCTCTCTTTTGCCCTCTGATGCTTTAGAGCAAGCAGGCTTGCAAGCAGGGAAGGTAAGCAGTGGGATTTGGGGTTATCAACAGTGCACTCCCAAGAAAACACACTGCAAGAAGAGCTTGGGCCAAACCACACAGGCACAGGGGCCAGGGAGGCCAGATCCTTTCCCCACCAGCCCAATGTCCAGTCTCAGGAGACATCTTCATCTCAGTGTAGGAGACATTCAACCCTGGCCATACCCTTGGCACAGCAGTCAATAAATTCCAGTATGTGCTCCATGAGGAGGATTGTGTGTTGCATGGATGGGATCCTGGCTTTGACTAGAAGGTGCTTGCTCTTTTTGGGCACAATTGGTCTCTAATTGTTATCTCCTCCAGCAACACAAAACCAGTGCACTAGATGATGAAGATACTGTACCATTTCTCCTGAAACAGCCCATTATTCAGCCTTTCAGAGACAAGGAGGAGGAGGGAGGCTTGATGTTCACAGTCATTTTAATGTCTGCTGCGTCTAAACTAAGACAAAGCAAGTAAGCAAGTGTGGGCAATGAGGAGGTTAAGGTTGCAAGCCATTGCCTACCAAAAATCCCAATACTGTTGGGATTAGCCAGCACTGGTATATTATCACAGGGGACATATAAAGAAGAGCTGGCTTTCATCATCCCTTGTTTGGGTTGGCTGGTTTCCCTAGGTTCTCCTACATAGCTAAAAGATTCATATAGTCACTTGATGTTTTTTACCACTCTGCTTTGCGACCTCTATACACAGCAAATAGATATCCTTCACTGTAAGTCACATACAGACACCTAGAATGTTCCTACCAGATGTATGAATCCGGTTTATAATGTGTCTTAATACAAGAATAAACCAAAGCTGGTGATGAGCAGGAAATCAGCTGCCCCTCCTAAGCCAGAAGTATTCTTATCTGTGAGGTGATAAAACAAATCTTCACTTAACTCAGGAAAAGCACCCCCCACTTCACCTGGTATGATCCCCACAGTGGTGGAAGATCTGCTTGCCTTCATACTGACAGGACATGAAAGTTTTGTATTGTATTTTGTATTGTGTCATTCAGCCACCACCCTAGGAAAGAGCTGTTGCAACATCACAGCAGATGCTTGCCAAGTGCACAGGGCTCTGGACATGTTGCCCTGTTGAAGCTCTTCCCTGCATGCTGTCCTGCGGCAGGCATTGTACTAGGCACTGTTTAGGAGCACAGTGCAAAGGGGAAGATGGGAAAAGGAAAATTTCCTTTGCTCACTCCCTAGCTCCTGCTCTTGCAAAAGCAACTGGCGCAAAGTTTGGCCCACATGACTTGTGGAAACAAAGTCCTACAGACATGGATCAAATGCTCTGACTCCCATTGATCTCAGGCCAGAGAATCTCCATAAAGGTCTTATTGTTCAGGGAGACAAACCACTCTTGGGGGGAGTGCTGTTAATACTATTCGTGGAGGCAGACTCTATTGCATCAGAGGTTAGCAGATGTTTTTCAATGTTTTGTCTAATTGTAAGTTATAGCTGAGGTTTCTTTAACTTCCTTTTTCCCTTTAACACTCTTAAATGCAAATCTGAAAAGATTTAGTTGTCTTGTTTGCTGTGAAAAGACATCCAGACTGGAAGTCTCACACAGTCATTTCCCATCCTCAGGTGCACTTCTGACTTCACCCAGTTATCAGCAGAAAAGAGTAAATGTGGAGGCAGTGATCAGATTTCTAAGGCACAAAAGTTAAAGCTAAGTTTGAGATTGTGACAGCAAGCAACCATGAGCATAGGAACTCAATTAGCCTGAAAGACAACTATCTCATTATCTTTCCTAAAATGATATAAATACATAAGAATATAAAAATTTAAAATAAACTCTCTATTGACTGTCTAGATGACTGAATTTCACTGCTCAATTTCTTTAAACACCCACTTTAGTATTTATTTATTCTAAGCGTGAAGCAGCTACGATAATTAGACTGTCAGATTTGGTAAGTTAATGAGGAGTCACTGGAGTGGAAGGTTTTGCATTTGTGAGATTGCTGAAGGAGAGAAGCTCTGTGCCTTCGCTCTAGCTCTTTTTTCTTTTTCTTTTTTTCCCCTCTGCTGGGTGGGAAGGAGAGAGCTTGGCAGTGTGCAGATCCATTTGAATCCTTTTGATTAGCGGGTTACCTTCCTACCACTGTTCTACCAAATAGTATTTTGCTGGTTGCTCCAAGAAAAAGAAAAAGAAAAAAGAAAAGAAACTGCAGATGAGATTTCTAGAGAAGAGTGTCTAGATTAAAGAAATAATTTTCCAAAAACAATCAGAAGGAATGCAGCTGTGAGAAATAGGATCTTGAATTAGTTTATATTGCAGCTAATGTCACAGGAGAGCATGAAGAAAGTAGCATAATGAAGGAAAAGGACCCTTTTGCAGCTTTCTCTTTAACCTGATTTTTCCACAGGACAATCAGTGCTCACAGTTCCAGGGGTGAGACTGCAACCTGAAATCTGTGACCTGTTTGCATCTTACCGAAAAGGCCGTGTCTCAGGAGGTTCAAGCAAGTTTTGGTAGAAATCATGGATGATTGACTAATAATTCTTGGGTAAGCATGTAGTTGCCATTGTCAAAGCTGCTGCCATCACCCTTAGGACATGTAGTCCTTCATGTATTGAAGGTGGGAAAATAGACTTGATACTTGGGGCTGGATGATCACATTCCAGGGTGAGAACAAAGTGGGAAATCTCATATTCAGAGAGAAGAGATCAGCAAGCCAATGGCCCCCAGTGAACAATGTTCAGTGGTATCATGGGAGGTTTGGGTTTGTTTTGTTATATTGCCAAATCCCAGACCAATGCCCTTTCCTCCAATGCCTCCCCAGTCAAAGTATTGCTTCATTTCCCCATTGCTTAAACTGACCAAATTGCTTTGTTCTCATTTGTCCTTGCTTACTGAGTTCACATTTCATAGCTTACTTGTTTTGATTTCACATGAATTAGAACCCTAGCAGAGCTGGGCAAAATCTCCTTATCTTGTAATATCTTTGGTTTTAATTAATCACTATTTTAATGTCAGGTTTCAAAACTATGCTTCAGCATCAGTATTTTTCATCTTTTTGTTACAGAAGACCAAAAGCTTGCTTAAAATCACTGTTATTAAAAGAAATGACCAGAGATTGTCCTTTTATTATATCCTGTCTCTTTGTTTACTTTGTGCATTTGTTAGCAGCATGTGTCCTGTCAGTGTCACTGCTGGGTCTGTGCTTGCAGGGCAGACCTGGAAACTGATTTTGAAGCCAAATTAGTTTGACTGTCTTATTGTCTGCCAAGCTAAGAGGCAACCTTAGGACACACCTCAGCTACCCATCTGTGCTTCCAAATGCATGTAGATGACCTGTATCTGCAATAGGATCAGGTCCCAGCACTCAGTGCCTGGTCTGACAGCTTCTCTACCCCTTCTGCCCTCATCATGTAGACAACAGCAGACAGAGAGGCCAGCCTGGAATCCTTTTAAGAAAGACCTGACATTGCCAGTGCTGTGACCAGATTGGGTTTTGGAAGCAGCCTGAACGCTTTCCCTGCTCACCTGCTCAGCTGAGTGCAGACAGGATGGCTTTTCCCTCTCTGTGATCAGAGAGGAACTAATCCTGCCAGAAAAGCTGGCTGTCAGTTCCACTAAGGCTTCTGGGACAACTCACTTGAGTAGGGCACTCATGCATCAATGTTCAGTGAACTTGGATTGGGCCCATTTAAAATTATTTAGAGAGCATTTCACAAATACATCATTTAAAATTGCAACTAGTAGGAGAAACTCTTAACTTTTTTTGCTATATATTAACCTGTCCTCAAAATGATTGTGTCCCTTTTTTTAGCTGATTACAAAGCATGCTAAACAAGCTTAAATGTCAACTCAAGTTTTCTTCTGCAGTTCATTGCAGGAAAACATTCTATATGTGATAGTGTTCATATTATTAATTCTCTTTTTAAAAAAGGCATCTGGATTCAGAAATGCAAGCAAAGTTATAAATGAAACAGTAAATTTTTTTTTTGTCATTTTAATAGGCTACTAATGGAAAGCAGGGGCTTCTGCATGCTTTTTCAAATCTAATGAGAGGCAGATAGGCATCTAAAGCACAACAGCCTCACACTGGCACATGAGAGAATGGAATTTCCTGGGAACATAATGAAACTGGCCAGCCTTCCTTCCTTTGCCAACCTGAGTTAAGTTACAAAAATAGACAAAACCAAAAAACTAAACATACCAGGCTCCATCTTGAATCCATGGGCCCTGAGCAACACAGCAAGGGACAAAACATCATCACAGATTCCTCCTTGTTCTCCTTCTGGTTTCAGGAAAAGATGAGATACTGTCAGTTGTCTATCCCAGGGTGATATATACTCCATGCCAACACTCCACCCATTTTCTGCCCTATTCCACCCACCACTTTCCCTCTACCTGCTGAGGAGGAACATATGGGTCATTGGAATCTGCTACTGTTCTCATTCTGCCTCTCAAAAAAAATATTCAGATATCTAATGCTGTACCTCCTACATGTATGTGATACTGTACCAGCTAAGTGTAATTGAATATACAGGAAGAGAAGAGCCTGTTTTAAACCAGCTTTTAACAAGCAGAACAACTGAAGGCACTAGCCCTGCTGAATATTTGTAATTGGGAATTATTTTTCTTTTTGATTCAGGTCTTAGGCCATGGATTTTTCCCCTAATAGAATTCCTCTGCAATAGGGGCAAATTGTACCCTCCCTTACACCAAGGACCTTTGAAATAACTCCTTATATTGACAAAATGAAGAAAAGTCTTTGAGATTATAAAACAAGGACACAGTTTGAGGGGTGGGGTGTGTGTTTTTCAAAAGTCACCTTTCAGTAGAAGGGAATGAAATTGTGCAGATGTCCTGTCTTTTGTTTTTCAGAAAGCAATGTCAGAAGGATTGACTTGGCAACGAAGAGGTAACAGCACAGTCTGGACATTGGACTTGCAGAATATACTCAGCCATGTGTCACTTAATAGAGAGCTCCCTGGACCAGAAGATTGATGTACAAACAGGACAGATGGGGACTGACAATTGAAAGAATGTAGAGGCTCATCCAAGGCTTACAGAGACCTGTCATTCCTGGGGTATGCCTACAATCTCCTTCAACAAAAGAGCTCCTGAGGGAAGGAGGGGATTAGTCAAAAGTTGAGTGAAGTCTCCAGGGAAGACGGTTTCTTGGATAGAGTTGTCAACAAAAGGAATTGTTTAAAACTATTTGTGATAATTTCCTAGAGGGAGCTTCTGCCATTACTAACAGGATTACCAGCATACTGGTTCCACACCAGCAGAGCATTAGACATGTGCATTGCAGACTGGTTGCTTAGAGCTGAATTCAGGGGTCTTATACACCATCCCAAATGTGTGCAGGTGTTGATGAGCAGAGGGGAGATGGCAGAGAATTAAGATGCAGCCAAATGCAGTTCATTTTTGGTCCAGCTGTTGCAGAGAGTCCTGGCTCATTAATGAGTTTTCACGGTGTTTTAATCTCCTTGATCTCAAGGCTCTGACAGACCATAAGAAGGAAAGCTAATCTGAGGTGAGTGCTGATGGGGATACATCGGGAAATCAGAAACCTCTTTCCCAACTGCAGTTACTATGAAATTTCTCATAGAATTCTTCCTGGAAGAATTGGGAAAGCAAGTAATTCACTGTGTTTAAGTACTAGTCTGCTTGGTTGCAGTTATCTTGGATACTTTTTCTTAGCTCTGGGACATAGAAACCAGTAGCCTTGGTGCAACCTCACAGCACATCTGGGAAGAAAAGGAAGACAAAGATAAATCACTGAGGTGCAGACATACAAACCTCCTTGAATATTTTTATTCATCTGAGTAGTGTCACTGGCATTGCTGGGAGAACTTCTTTGACCAAGAATTATGCAGAGTGTTGAGGCACTGGAACCAAACCAGTCAAGGAGCTATGGGTGGCAGCCATAGAAACAGCTGAAAGGTGAGCTTTTAGTCAAGAGAGCTGCATCTCCAGCCCCACTCCAGTCCATCATTTACCAAATACACACTGCAGATCTGGGCAGGAAGCAGCACAACAGTTTATGTTCCCCTTTGCCCTTGCTACAGACATAATTTTAGGAATGTATAGATTAGCTACATTAAGGGGGACATAGACTATCTGCAGGCACTGCTCAGTTAAGAGGACAAGATTTTCATTAGGTTATGTTCCTTAAAATTCTCTGCCTTGATGAAAAGGCAAGCTGTGTCCCAAAAGTCTTTCTACCTCTAGATTGCATGGACTTGGATCTCCCAAACATCAGCCACTCTCAATTACCTGATCTCCCTTTGCAATACTGAACAGAGCAGCTGTACATGATGCCCAAGTTGGGATAGGGGTTGTTTTGCATTCCTTTTGCATTCTTGGAGATGTCGGGACAAAGAGCAGTGAAGAAGCAGGATCTCCAGGGCCTGCAGTAGGATGGTTGTGGCTGAGTGTCTGCTCCTAATTGAGAGCAACTGAATGTTCAAGATATGCTAAATGGAAGGATTTGTTATACATGGGCAGTGAGGGATCTAATGATGAGAACTGAGTCATTTTTCCTCATGGTCTATCCAGAGCATCAATTGTAAACTTCTTCTGCCCTAGAGCAGTAGGACAGAATGGCTTTGCTGTTTTACATAGCTTCCACCCTGTAATGGCCATGTCATTGCTAAATTTAGCCATATGCTAAATTGCCAAAGAGTCAAATGATACCTTATAATTCTGTATCTAGAGGGACAGAAAGCGAGGATGACCCTGGATATGCTGCAACCCAGCAGTCTTCTGTTCATTAACTCAACATTGTAGACCCAATGCCTAAAATGCCACATCAGAGAGAAACTGACTCCTAACCACTCCTCTCCTCAACTAATGGGAATACTATTTACATCAGGAGTACTATCTCAGTAGATTTTCCATCCCCTGGCCTGCACAATCTCAGGGGCAACAGCCTTCGGGGAAAATGGATGTAGTGTTGTAATGAGTCAGAAAGAATAGGTAACAAGAAACATGTCTGAATTCATGTACCAAGTTAGTGCCACCTAAAAAGGCACTTCTGCTTCCCCCACTTCCCTCCCTGCTTCAAGCTTTACATTCTTTCTCTTTTTCTTTCTGGCACCTTTGTAAGCCCTTGAAGAACTGATTTAACTCACTAAACAGATGGAAGACTATGAACTGTTTTGCTGAGTTAGTTTTTCATTGTTTTAGTGAGCTGAATCAGATGCAGGGAGAAAAGTACCAGACTTCATTCATGGATGAGTGGGGAAAGGAGGAAAGGAAAATCCATGAAGTTCATATTCTCTTAACTCCAGCCTGCTCACATCTGGTTCCTGTGGTGTGATCATCCCCTGTCACATTTGAATGTCTGATGTTGTTTTGAGATAATAACTGAATGGGTTCTGGCAAGTAAGTGCTTGGTACTGCTGTCATTTATGTGGGCCCATCTCAAATCCAAATGTTTGCTGTTGAACATCTCACAAAAAGTCCCAGACATTAGCAAAGAGGTGCAGGACTGACCTTTCCTTTTTTTTTTTTTTTTTTTTTTTTTTTTTTTTTTTTTTTTTTTTTTTTTTTTTTTTTTCCCAGAAAATACTTTCTTTTGGCAGGGGCAGGATGCTTTGGTAAAGCAGGTGAGAGTTTATAAAGTGCATGTAAATGGAGATCATTGTGCTTAAGGGTCATCAAACTGTTTCTTCTCACCACCTAATAAAAAACCAAAAACAAATATGAGGTTTTTGAGAAATCCTTTAACATCCTCCTTTACATTAAGAGAATTTAACATCAGACTTAAATATTTGCTTTAAAAACATCTGGAAGTAAATGAAATAACTTCTTTCCCAGACTAGGATTCTGTTTTGTTTCAGCCTGGAGCAAGTTTGTTGGCCAAATTATATATGCCCAAGAAAATATCCAAGGGCTTTAAAACTAGCAAACCCCTGTCTGTAACGGTGCAAGTGGGCAATGCTCTTTAAAGTGTGTGTGGGGGGAGGGAAATGCCAGGAAAATCCCCTTCACAAGCCAGAACTGCATTTGGGGAGCCCAGATGAAAGCTCTGATGCGGGTCATGTGACAGGTGTCACTTCAGTAATGATATTGGGGCAGAGATAAAAGTCCTTGCCGGCTGGTCATGTGACATCGCTTCATTACTGGCACAGCAGGTGGTCGGAGAGACTCAATGCCTTTATTTTTTATTATTTTTTAAATTTTTTTATTCTGTGATAATGAGAAAATGTTTAAACTTCCATCCCTGTGTTTAAACACTTCTTCATGCTGACAGCAGCAGGAGATCCCTTGATCAGCTGTCAGATGGGAAAGTGCAATTTTTCTGGAAAGTAAACAGCGTGTTTGCCAGTTGGAAATCATTTTCTGTTTGTTGGGACTGTTAGTCGTGGTGTGATGGAGCCATGTCACAGCATCTGACAACTCGGGAGTGGGGAATAGAAAACAGGCTGAGAAATGGGGTTTAGACTCTGCCTCTGATAACAGCAACTTGAGATTTTTGACACTTCGTTATTGTTATTGTGTGGAAAAAAACACAACTTAAGGGGTTGCTATGAAACTTTTAAAGCAGCAGCTCAGTGCCAGTGTGAATGTATGGGACATCCTAAAAGAAGCTTCTGCATTTTAATAGAAACTTTCCTAGGAGAAAAGCAAAAAGGACACAGAGGAGATGAGTAGGTGTGGAGATGTGTGGGGGTGAAGGTGGTCAGATCTCATTCCTGGCTTACAAGAAAAAACAAAAAAAAGTCTTATTAGAAAACTTTACATGGTTCTGATGTCAAGTAGGCTTGGGTAACCCACTGGAAATTCCAGGTAAGAAAAGGAAGGCAAATGTGGTCACAGGGTCATGCAAAAGAGCTCAACCCCACCCTGAGCCTAGCTCAAATCAGAGTTGTTATGGTCTCCTCCGGAAGTACCCTGGAACCCAACTAAGTTAACTATAAATGCTAATCACATTTTTTTAAATTTTCCTGTTAGGCAAATACCTTCCCAAAGTCAATTCCTGTTGAGAAAAAGGAGCTATAGATATTATACACATAATTCTAATTAAAATTAGGGTTTGAATGTGCCTATGCAGAGCCATACACAACATTTTTCCTAGGCAGACACAGACAACATCTTATGTGCAGAATCAACAAATCAACCTGATTTCAACACCGGGAAAGTTAATTACTCAGAGCACGGTTCGAATCACTAAAAAATATTCGCAGCAATTACGTTACATGAAATCCTTGGTAGCCTCCCAACAAATGCTTTCATCTGCTGGCTGCACTGCCAGGATTCTGCCTTTTCCTAGAGATCCCAAATAAAAGCTTCCTGCCTGTTACAGCGGCCGGTAGCTCACCGGCACCCCAAACGTCCTGGAGCCGGTGCCTTGGCTTCAGTGCCCGGCTGCAGCTCTGCTGGGGCCGGTGGGGCTGGGGGTGGCTGCCCGGCTGCAATCAGGGCTTGGGCCCCACCAGCAGCAAAAACCAACCCAAGCGAAAAGATCAGATCAGAATCTGGCCCGTTGTTAGCAGTCATTAAAAAACATTGCACTTTTAATAGGAGCTTATTCAATTAGCAGACTAACAGGCTCCATCAGATAAGCTGGGGATTTCCCCGGGAATCTGAGTCACATACGCTGAAGCTGCTCTGCACTGTATGGTTAACCCTCTCCATGCAGAACCAGCATGAAGAGGCCAAATCCCAGGAAAGGGCTTAATTTTGGGTTTTTAAAGGAGAAGAAGGAGCCCTCCACTGCGCCTTGAAGCCCCCGGAGGTGCCAGTGCCGAGTGAATCACACACGCTGGAAGGACCCGGGAGGATCATGGCACCAAACTCACTGCTGCAGACTCGCCTGATCTCCGATAAACACGCTGACATTTGGCAGCCTGAGAGCTTCACAGTCCCATAAGAGGCTTCCTAATTAGAGCCTGGGTGAGAAATAATCCACAACTTGAAGTTTGTCTCTAGCTTCCTTGCTGTACTTTTTTTCTCCTCCCTTTTTGTGCCTTTTTCCCTTTTCAGTGTTTTCTCTCACACATTCTCAATACATCCCCTCCCCGCAGGCGGAAGCTGTTTGAAACACCAAGCAGGATAAAGGGTCACTTTTGCCTGTCCTCTCAGCTCAGAACAGCTCCCAGCAAAAGCACCCCTCTTACATTCCAGCATTGCCCTTGAAGGAGACAGAGAGATAAGGCAGGGGAAAGGACAGTACATGGTGAAGTTTATAATGAGGCAAAGTAAAACCTGTCTGGAAGAAAACCAAGCCAGTCCCATTCATTCCTAGTCAAGCAAGTAAGCCAAAACTAGTACTCCTGGCAGCAGGAAAATAGGGACTCTGGGGCTTTCGGTCTGGATCCAACCCTGAACTTTGCTTTCCTCTTCAGCAAGTGCCCCAAACAAGTCATGGCATCATGAGCCCTTCAGCTGGAGCCAGGATCTGAATTTAGCACTGTCTTGAAAATGTACAGTACCACGATGCTGCTGTATCATAGTAAGACATTCAGCCAGCTGGTCATATGATGAAATATACTTTTTAGCAATATGTACTGGTACACAGCCTGACCTTTTAAAGATAAATCATATTCTACTCATTTACCCCATCACATGTATGTTCTCTGAATAGTTCCAGAATAGTTCTTCAAATGCAATAACCTATGGAATTGAGATTATATCAATATTGACTATGACAAGTATGACTCTTTTACCGTATTTATCTCTTAGAGGATTATTTGCTGATAGTGGGATTGTTCTCTATTTAATATTCCAAAGTCTTTTCCAGGTTAGTGAGACAGGGCAGCAAGGCTTTTAAAATACAAGTCATATACACTGCAACAGCTTGGATACAGATACAAACATCAGAATTCACTTTTTATTAGAAGGTTGTTCTCCCACACTGTTGTCCTCAGTGAATACCATATGCCCTGGATAGCCACCAGAAACAGGCAGAAATTGGGATTCTCCATTCTTGGCCATACATTACATCAGACAGATCTGTATGTTACCAGTTAGCAGGATTCCAGATGATGACATGGGAAAAATAGCTACAAGTAGTTGACCATTAGCTCTCTCCAGAGCAAACAGACTTCATTCAAAATATGCACTTGAAGCTATTTCCAGGACAAACATATTTAATGCTGAGATACACTGGAAGATCTCCATCTAGCATCACTAGAGTTCAAAATGCATCTTACCCAGAGGACTGTAGATCACTGGGGAGTACCTTTCCTTGAAATTTCATTTTCAGGGCTTGATTATGATTGCTGATGCCCAAGTGCTTCATGTGTTGCAGATGTCTATGTATGGTGTAGCTGTGAGAAAAGAACTCTGGTCCTACACCTTTGTACTGAGGAGAACAACCCTGCACAAAGACCAAAAAGGACCATATGATCATCCTCACCTGTAATGTCTGTACTGCTACAATGCTGAGGAAATTGTTTATCAGAATGGTATTTCCAACAAACAGATGTTTGTGAAGTAAGCAGAGATACCTCCTGAGGATTTAATATTTATAAATTCTCTGAACAGATTGTAGTTGTGTGTTTTCGACCATCCCTCCCTATAAACTGAAGTATGGATTAGTATTTATAGATCCCAGCCCACCTACTTGCTTGGAACACCCCTGAAGCTGTGGGAAATGTAGCTGCATTCAGAGCCAAACATCATCTCCGGGGTCCACCCAGCATCATGGCAAAATTCTGCCTTTCAGCATGGTAGAAACCATGGAAAATATTAGATAATGTACTGGACCTAAAATATCTGGCTCCATTCCTGCCCTGATATTTTTTGCATGACAAATGAGTATAGACATGACAAAGGAAGAGAGCACAGAAAAGGGGAAAGCTCTCTGGGAGGATTGAGTGGGGAGGAGATGAGGCAGAGCTATCCCTGAGTGACTTGTTCCTTGGGTACCTGTATTTCCTTGTGGCTGCAAAGTGGGCACAGGGGTCAAAAGAACACCATTATACACTCACATGCCTGTTTGAGATGGACCATTTTAAAATTCAGAAAAATCAGATGTTAAGAGCAGGTGTAGTAGCACAGGAGAAAAGAAAAACTGTGTTTCTTTCCAATTAAACCTCACATTTCCTGGGTTTAGAATTTCAGTCATTTAAATCTATTTTAGACTAAGTCTTAGAAATAGAAGTTGGCAGCCTGAAGGAATTAATTTTTTTATAATTTAATTTTAAGAGATTAACTCAAGTTGATAGATTTAGAGCATATTTTAAGTTTGTTGGTTTCAGATGTTTAAAAAGAAATTTAAAATAAACAAACAAATTCCAGTAGAAAATTTGGCAAGGGCTGAATCCTTTGGGCAAAATTTTCCCAGGAGAAACATAGATCTCTGATAAGCAACAGAGAAGATGCTGTATTTCACAGCTGCAATGCAGATCTGAGACCTCTCCAGAGACTCCCACACGTTAAACAGGGATTTCTTTAGTTTAAATGCCAGATCCACTTTGGTCCCACTGAAACTCCAGAGGGGCATTATCTAGGAAAATGGTGCATGTTTAATCCACTTTATCATTAATGCAAAGAATAGACTCAATATTTGTGAAAATCAAAACCATGTGTTATGGAAGGTCCTTCATATCCTGAGTGGATTAAGCTCTATGTGCCAGCCTTGGCCTGGCAGCTGGGCCATAGTTTGTCTGTTTGCAATGTCTCATGACAGGGGTCTGTAATGAAGCAAGCATGAGCCAGACTGCTGGCCTGACTGGGCACTTCCCTGAAGGTTGTGCTGGAAAATTTACTTCAGTGACTAAGGCTGGAAGTGTCACAGGTGCCAGAGGAAAATAACAGCTCTTAGCAATGAGTCTCACTTTGGCTTCACCCTTCTCATCAGTAATGGTTGTTGCATTTTTTTTTGCAGAATTTTCTCTGCTAATTAAATCTGGGCCATTTCACACTTTGACTGGATTTAAGACAAAAAGGCTGAAAAAAATTATGTCTCTGAACTGAGCTTTTGGGTTTATCACCATGTGACAGTACTGCCAAGGTCAACTACCCCCATGATGAAGTCTGGGAACAATTCTTATGAGCTAAACACGATGGTGTTGCTCAGATCACCATGCTGATGCTGGTGAGCTGAGGCTGAGCTGCAGGACATGCATGCTGCAGTTGGTGAAAAGCCCCAAGATAAACCACACCATGCTTCAATGAGTAAATGCTGAAGGGTTCTCACTTGATTAGATGTCTGTTTTATACAAAACCCTCTCAGAGCCATTCAGGTGGATACAGACCTGGAAGATTTAATGACATTGAAAGAAGATGGTTTGCAAGAGACCTGGGAGCAGGGATGCTGACCATCCATTGTAGATCCTGTACAAAAAGACATGAAAGACAATTGGAGATAGCTGTGAGCCCCAAACTTGGGACCATGTTTGAGGCTCCTGGAAGCAGAATGAGGCTGTCTTGGGGGCTGAGTGAGGAGGCAATCTGAGAATGTCTTGGAAGGTGGCAGAGAGAAACCCAGGTAAGTAGCTGCCCTGCTGGCAGAGGAGGAACCTTTATCATTTGGACATGACCAATGCAGACAGACAGGTTGCTAGCCATCACCACGTCTTCAGGGAGCTGCCTGCATGTGCCCAGGCTGCATCACAGTCTCTGCCAGGGCAGGCTTGCTCCACTCAATACACATGAGGAAAAAATGGGAGGCCTGGAAGGAAGCAATCTTTGAGCAGGAAGGATTGGACCCTTCACATCCAGCTGTGCCTGAGGCAAGTGCAAAGACAAGGAAGAGGACCCTGAAGGGGCTGCTCTGGGGGCATGGCCTGGGGGGAAACAGCCCCTGAATTTGACTCTATCCTTTTCTACACTTTCATAGCAAGCACTGCTATGCCAAGTCCTCTTTGGTTTGTACAAGTGAGGGAGAGAGAACATAGCCTCATCTTACAGATTTCCACCCGCCTGCCCTGTGGCTCCAGGTAAAGTTTTGGAGCGAAGTGGAGCAGAGAAACCTTCTCAGCCGTGAGCATCTCTGGGCAATGCTCACTTTTGCAAGGGGTGCAGAACTTCTGCAAAGCTGCATGTCATTCAGAAGGAAAAGCCACATCATCCCCTTCAGTTGAACATTCTGCTTCCTTCAGACAGATCATCCAGCTGATACTGAAAGGCAAACTTAGGTGGCTTTTTGAACCCACCCAGCATGATCACCACATTCACCAGGCCTCCAAACTGCTTTCAAGGGTCTGAAGATATCTTCCATTGCTAGTATGATTACAGCTCTAATGAGATTAGGAGCAAGCTGTTTCTTCTAAACAATGGTGCTATCTCATTCTAACCCATTTAGATTATAATCTGCTCTTCCAGATATTAATATTTTCATATTAATGTAGATCCTTTTATCCCTGTAGCTTAACACTGGTTTCTGATTTATTAAATAGCTGGCTCCCTCTGGACTAGAGGAGCACGATGCTGTGCTGTGATGAGCTTAATAACTCACTACTCCCTATTAGTAAATCACAGACTAGTGCTTCAAATTTGCAGAGAGAATTGGGTTGACTTTCCCCTCAGTCCTCGAAGCATCTTAGTCCTGTTATGCAAAACTACCTACTAACAATCTTTCTTAAATTAGCCAAGTGCTCTAATATGGGTTCAGCCCACTTGAGTGAACTTCTACAGCAATTTGGGGAGTGAGGGCAAGAGCAGAGTTAACAGATTTCACTGGCTTTTTCCATGAAATGGTGCCAGGACACTCTTCTGGAGGCACCAGCAATATAACATCCAGCAGAATTGGTGTATTTATTATTTTAGAAGAGCTCATGTTTTTTTAATATCTCCAGGTTTGAAGAAAAGGTTGAAAGTAAGGGCAGCCTATTTGCATTGTGAATAAAGTTATCTGCCTCCTCCACCCCTGCCCCTGCATTCCCAACCGGAATATGCAGAAATAAATGCCTTCTAATGATCCCTGGGGGGCTGAAGCTTTGATATGGATCTTGCCCGGGGTATAGTGGTTGGGAGAAGTTCTGCCAGACTGAAACCCACATGGAGTGGGGGAGTAGGCAGTCTTCCTCTGAGTGGGAAAGAAGGGAAATTGGATTATCTTGAGAGCAGTTGGTGTTTTTCTGTCTTCAAGAATTTACAGATGAGAGGCCCCAGCTGGGAAGTTAAACTCAGCCCTCTGCAGACAGCAATGTGTGTTTTCCTAAATAAAAGAGATGATCCCATCCAAGTTCTGGAAAGTTTCTTTTCCTGCTTTGGCTTTGTGCAGGGCAGGTGGGTAGAGAAGCAAATTTGCAGGATTTGAATTTCAGTTTGGTGGCTGCTGAAAATGTTGAGTATGTGTGGCCATGTGTTTGTAAACACAGATTACTCTTTGGATGTGACATCTGGCTTTCAAGGAGCTCCCACAGTAGGCAGAATCACAGGAGTACACACTTCAGTTCCCTCAGACAAACCTATTGTAGGACACTATTTTGTAGTTCACAGCACACTGAATAAGCCAAAAAAACCCCAAATGCAGCTGAAGCCCCTTAATAGACAAAACCTGTTTAAATGGGCTGCTTTCTGGGAACAAATTGTTGAATAAAAAGAACACTCTGGCAATGGGAAAGTTTTCTGCATTGCCAAGAGGTTCCATAAAAAGACTATTTTATAGCGTTAACCCATTCCCTGTAGAAGGCAGAGCAGACCGCAGAGGATCACATGCTGCCTGGGAAGCAGCAGCAGAGAGATGGAACACAGCAGCCAGAAAGGGTTCACAGCCCTGGGCAGCGGCTGAGGTGGGCTGGTGCCGCAGGGATTCCAGCCATGATGCCAATGCCAAACCAAGCAGCTTTTCCCCTGGGGTGTAGACACAACACCTTCCTAACAGAGGACATACCAGGAATGTTGAGCAAGCTCCCAGGCACACAGGATGTGCCAGGGAAGGAGCAAAGGGAAATACCAGATTTTTTTTCCTCACAGAGAAGGACAGAGAAGATAGGATTCTGCAAGAGAGCTATTACAGACATACAAGGCATAAAGTGCTGCTGTTGTTTTTCAGTTTTAGGATGCCGCACAGTAAGTTTCCTAAAGCTCCAGCGTCCTTATGCATCAACTGCAAAACCCCAGTAGCAGCATTTTGGGAAGATTTGCACTGATTCCTCGAGAATTACTGAAGGGTCTTTGAGAGAAGCATTTATTCCCCTTGCTCCTTCTGTGCAAACTGTAGGTCAGGCCTGGCACACAGAAGAGCACTCTGGTCAGGCTGTGGCATACCCTGCACGATCAGCTATGCTAGCATGCTATCTGTGTAGCACATGGTGAATGAGCCCAGAGAGCTCATCCAAATAAAAAACAACTCTAGGAAAAAAAAATGTTTATTTTTCAGTTGGATTGGTTCCTGCCCTGGGTCACTGCACAGCAGGGAGACTCCAGGATGAGAGCAAGTGCCGAGGATGGGATCTGTAAACTGTCAGCCAGTAAAGGTCCCCACCATCACCACAGCTTTCTACTCCTCTGTGTAGTAGATTAGAGTTCATTTTATGTAGGGCCTTTTCTTTCACCCCGAGTTTAGTTTTCTAACAGTTGCAGAGATGTGATTCAATCTACAACAAGAGCTTGAGTCTTATCTCACATAACAACCTTGGAGTGTCAGGCTACATCTCACTGTGGCTTGCTGCAAGGATCCCAAAAACTTCAAAAATTCTGGGGGGGATTGGGACTATGTGGCCTTTAAAGGTCCCTTCCAACCCAAACTGTTCTGTGGTTCTACCTCCTGCAAATAGACTTGTCCATTTATGTTCCACCATCCAGCAGCACTGTGTGTGTAAATCCAGTTGCAGGAACAATAGAACTCTCTTATTAGCATGCTGTACAATCCATACATAGCTCTTTCCTTTTCAGCTTGGTTTCTGGTCACAGGGATGCAGCAGCTCTGCTTCCAGCTCTGGGAGTACTGACTATTGGGCAGTGAGTGTAAAGGTCTGCCCCATTCTTCGCTGCAGGCCGAAAAACACCGGTGAAATCTCATGAGGCACCTTCTCACCAGGCTGCACGAGACTTGTCTGCCTTGTATTGCAAGTGGGCTACTTTTAGCACCAGCTGCTTCAGTACCAAAAGGTGTCATGGAATTTTAATGGCCACAGATGGCCACAGCTTCTGTTTTATGTCTTATCTGAGTCCCCCACCCTCCAAGCAGCACCACAGCAGCACCATGCTCCTCTTGGGACAGGATGGGGAGAGAGTGGACTCAGGTGGGTGAGAGCTGCCAGTTCAACACCTCTGCTGCCTGCAGCTCAGCCTGGATTTTCCTCTCCTAATACAGAATTTGTTGGCTGCATGCAAATAAGATGTAGTCAGGCAACAGAAAACTGTAGGTGAATATCAAATAAAATAGTTTTGATCCATCTCCTCAAAAACATTCCAAATCCATGTCCATAGGGTCTTTGAGGCACATATTAGCTGGAACACCTTCTTTTTGTACTGGATTATTAGATTCCCACATTTTTCCATAGGCAAAAAAAGCATGCCCAGATACAGTTCATAGCAACTGTGCAAATTCATTTTAAGTCGTGGCCAGATGTTGGCAAGAAGAGACTGAAGAAAAGCTTTGCTGTTTTCTCATTTAAGTATATAGGAAAATGGATCCTCCTATCCAGCTGTGAGCTTTTCCAGAATACACCCCAGAGTGCAGCTGATGGATGTGCCTCCCACAGCCCATAGGGTTTGATACTGTTCCAGATATGCTTCATGGGGAGTATTCCATTCAAAATAATTATCAACTTGAATAGAATAAGTACCAATCTATGCAAAACCCACTTTGTCTGCTGCCTGGGAAGAGATTACAAAGCACATTTGGCTATTGTGTTCATGCTTGTAAATTTTAAAGCCCTGGGTGAGATCTCTGTATCTGGAGAGCATCAGAGGATCTTGAGAGCACTAAGGAAATGTGGAACCCATATCTTTCTACTTCTTCCTCCCAAAGGAGTCCCAGACTGTATTCAGTAGAAGTCACCACAGCTTCAGCAACTCCTAATAAATCTTACTCTAGCTTTAGATTTGGAGAACCCACACAGGAAAAACCTGCTCCCAAACTCTCATTTCCCATCTTGGTTCCACTAATTTCTCCTTGCTGTCTTTCCCTGATGTCCATAAGGCTCCACCTCCACTTCCATCAATTGCCACCGTGCTGCTCCCAGTCCCTCCACTGTGGCACCACTTTTCATCACACCACATAGCAGGGCCTTCAGGCTCCTCACTAACCCTGCTCTCTTCTGTTCTCCCAAGAGATCTTCTGTTCCACTGCCAGTGAGATGCAGCTTTGCTCCTCCAGTGCTAGTTGCTTATTTTCCTCATTGGCCTTGGACTTCCAGCCACTGTGTTCTTGTTTCCAACTGCACAGGCCTGCCTTGGAAGGTCTGCACAACAGCACCTTCCTGGATACCAGTATCCTTTGCAGTGACCATAATAATCTGCCTAAATTAGTCCCAGGCTTCTATACTTCACTTTGATAGAGGTTTTCCTTAAAAGGACTGGAACATTGGCTTTTGAGGTGCATCTCATTTTTAAAGACCCTAAAGGCAAATGAGACCACAACCTATGTGTAGTTTAAGCCCACAACAGAGTCCTTGAAGACACAGTAGGCTGGAAAAGTCCCCACTGTTCTCTGAACATGCTGCCAGCTGAGGTGCAAGTACAGATTCCCCACACATGGTTGAGGTCTGAAGCCTGGGCCACAAAGTTTCAAGCCTTAGGCTGCGGTATGATTAGAAAATAAATGACTCTGGGGTCGCCAGTATTGATAAAAAATGCCACAGCCATATGACATGAAACATGGATCTAGCACTCCACCAAGTTAAACACATTTAGAAAATTTAGACCAGTCCGTTTTTTCATGGCAAGGTGTTGGAGTAGACCAGTTCCTACACCACACTACTGTCCTGCCAAATCATCTAAAAACTGTCTACCACAAGTAGACATAACAGCATAAAGTTGCATAAATTCTGTGTTGTGTGCTTAGACTAGTTTGACAGAAATGCACTTGTGGGTATGGGATTGACCCAGGTTAACTGGGGACTGCTGGGTGATCTGTCAGAGCCCAGATCCACAGTGCTGGTAAAACTTTACCCTTCAGAGCACTGTGGGGTTATTTCTTGCAGGACAAGGCATGATTTTCAGTGTTTGTAGCTGCATAGTTAATCCTGCTGCAAAAGCTGATGCAGAGAGGTTTGTGTGGGCTGTAGGCAACTTTGAGATTCCCATAAGGATACTGAAGATGGCAGCTGTTAACACCGAGAAACCTCCTTCTGAGATGAAAACCCTTTGCAAGCAGACTGGCTGCTCTAAAGCATATCACATACCGTGAGTGAAACTGTGCTGTCTGCAACAAGAATATTGGTAACCAGTCACAAACACAGGCAAAGGTGAGAGCCCTGTGCCAGGAGACAAGCACAACCAGCAGAAGGGGATGCGTTTTAAGGATGGGAAGGTGAGTGGGAGGTGCCCGAAGCAAGGGATGTTGGCGTGGGGTGGGGTAGCCGGAGGAAATGGGGCAGGCAGGCAGAATGGGCACTCAGCTAGGATGGGGTACCCAGGAATATGGGGTGCCAGGGTAGGATTGAGCACTCAGGAGGTCTGGGGCTGCCCAGAGGGGATGGAGTGCTCCTCCTCCATTCCCCTGCAGCTTGGGAGAGGGCTGCAGAGCTGCAGAGGCAGCACTTATATCTGCAGGGAAAGGAAGGGGTTAACTGGATTCGGATACCCTCCTCTCTGTTGAACTCATTGATTCATTTTCTCTGTTCCTATTTCTTTCTCTCACTTTCTTCTTCTCTCTCTTGCAGACTGATTAAAAACTCTTTGAGTTTGAAGGTTTTTGTGTCAAAACAGCTCAGATACCAGCTGGGTGCCAAGCAGTGAATATTCATGGTATTTAAATGTGACAGTGCGGTGGGGGCTAAAGGACGGGCTAGTTAGCTCTTTTTAGATGGAGATTAGCTGCCTCTTTGCTCCTAATCACCACTGTTGTTGAAATATTACAGCTTCTGTTACAACTATTAATGCCCTAAATGAAGAACAGGCTCCTCTGAATAACATCAAACACAAAATGGTCACTTCCAATTTTAGCCTGTTTCTTTCCTCTTTGCTAATGTGTGTTTTCATTTCTGTCTGGGGACCTGTCTTGGTACCATACGGTGGTTCAGCTTCAAACCCTGCAGGAGAGGAGTTAGCCTGGCCCGAGGGAGCTGCTAGAAACCAAAGGAGCATTCACGTCTCAAGAGAGGTCAGTAGCTGGCCAGAGGCTGTTATTTAGCTCATGAGGATGGTGGCTGCTTGGAGTCGGGAATGGGTACCCAACTGCAGGTCAGTCCTACATAGATAGGCATTCAGAACCTGTTACTCCAGGTGAAGCCCCTGTTCCCTGCACAGGATGGACAAAAGTTATTTTCCTGCACCAGAGTCCAGGGAAATTGAGCCGAGACTGGAGTGGTTTGCAGGAGGGCACAGTGCTGTATTGCTCTCAGGGCTGGTGTTTGCCAGGGTCAAAATGAAACCCACAGCCCTAACTTCCACCAGGAACATTGTAACTGGTGAGGAAAGCCAACAGGCTCCTATTTGAGCTTTACTCAGATAAAACTCCCACTGAAGTCAGAGGCTGGATAAAATCTGTGAAAAGGTGGTGTGAGTTGGTCCTTTCATGGCAGTATCTGGAGAGAAGCCTGATGGAAAATACTTTGCAGCAAAACCTGCCCAGATGTCCAGTGCGTGTTTGGCCATTTGGAGCCTCTCTGCATTCATCCCCAAGAACTGCCTGCCGTTATCCGAGAGCACGCCTGGCAGTGTGACGAAGAGGAGGGAAAACCCATGTGTGGTCCTTAGGCTCTGGCAAGAAATAGCAGAGCAGAACACCAGGCTATTGATTTCATGTTTGCTTTAAAAACAACCTAAGTGCATTCCTGGAGTAAGGCTGGTCTGGAAGCCTAAATAAAATAATATTCTTCAGCCTTGAAAACTGACACTAGACTTCAATGGGTGCTTTAAAGTCCTGCCCCCAGACTAAGATTTGCACATTTCCTAAGCTCTTGTCTACACACAAAAATGGTGCTACTTAACTAGATCAGTGTAGCTAAAGCAACACATCTCTCCTCTCTTCCATCCCTTTCTCTTCCATGCGTGAAAACTGTTAAAAAGCATCCTTATTTGACAAAACCTTCCTTATTAGAGGGAAATATCTCTTTACTAATACAAGACTTATTAGTGTCAGCACATCTAAGTAGGACTAGAGATAGCATTACTGTTTTGATAGCATAAAATCACATCCATAAACAGCATGCTTAGTCTGTCTCAGAAGGGATGCACAGTGCAAGCCTACAGAGAAAGGCAAGCAGAATTGGTCTAACCCATCTTCTTCATGACAAGGCTTATGTCCTGCACTCCACAAAGTGCAAACAATCCCATCTGAGATAGTCAGGGACTTCTGGGACTCTCACGAGGCTGTACAGTATTTGGATAAAAAGTGTGCACAGTATTTATAATGTACAGGCAACACCACTGAACTCAGACCTTCCACAGCATAAGCAGATCAACAAAAACTGCATATTAGCTAGGCTCTCTAGAAAACAAACAAGAAATCCCCTAACAACCAAACAGAGGCCACAATGCATTCACAGGCACAAAAAATAGATTTGCACAGTGGTCTGTCAGAAATACTAATTTCCATGGATGGTATCCGAAATATGTGGACCTGACCCTTTGAAATTCTTTCCTTATAGGAAAATTGCATTGGCTACCAATGGGCTCCTGAAGAAAAAGAAAAAAAAAAAAACATATAGGATATAATATATTCTCTTCTAGCAGAAAATCAGGACTATGGATTTCAACAAATTACATTTGATATTCAAGATACTTTTGAGCAATGCAGTTGTACATGAAAACCAATACGATTTCTCATTGGTACCTTTGTAAAGGCAGACTGGTAATAACAATAAGAAGCATCATCTTCATCATCATCAAACTTCTAACTTCTGTCTTGATGTTCTCAGGATTTTCCTGCATCAACCCTATTCCCACTCCAGCTGAACAACTTCCCAAATTTCTAAATGCTGTATATTTTGGCCTGGGGTTCCAGGGGTCCATCCGACCCAGGCTGCCGTAGGTGTCCCGGGTAGCACTGGGCTGATAAACACAACCTGTCCGGGTCCCTCAAGCAAGCTCCCAGCCGTGGGCAATCTTAGCAAGCAGCTCAGCTCTTAAGAGAGATCAGCTCTTTGGTGAATTCAGCTCTTTAGTGATTTCAGCTCTTTGCTTGCTAAGTTGCCTCAGGCAGACGCGTAGAGATGGAGAGAGAAGAAGGCTGTATGAGGTTCCACAGCGGCGTCTTTATTGGCAGCTCCTGCGAAGGGTCTCAGTGACAGCTCTTCTGCTGAACTGGGCAGAGATGGGGGTTTATATAGTGTACAGGGGTGTTGAAAATTGTCCAATAGCCAGGGTCGAGGCAAATATGACCTACGGTCTTACAGAGATAACGGGGGTCCAAAGGCAGAAGAGTGGCTTCTTTGGTCCAGTCATCATGACTAGGCATTTCTTATCTTAGGCGAGTGACTGCCAGAGAGGCCTTGCAGGGCCTCCGGCTGCTACAGCTGTACTTCAAGCTTCACCAGTTCTGATATCCTCAGTAATAATATCAAAGCTTCAGGTGCCTTATCCATTGAATAGCATTAGATTTTCCCTTCAACAGTGGTTGTTTTATACTTTATAAGTAAATCAGATGGTACTTTGTACATACTCCTGGTGGAAGAAAAAACTAAAGACAGATGGATGTGGCTCCCAACAGGCAGTAGTTTGGAAGCAGGGCACCAAATACCTCAATAGTTCCAGTCTGTTCTTTGACATATCAGAGTGCCTGAACATGCATATCCACATCTTTCTTTCACTACAGCCATGTAATCTCCTCTCTCCCCACTTTCTAGTTCATCCAAACCCTGGGGTGGACCAGTTGCCTTTTTTTTTTTCTTTACAAGTCTCATCTTCACTCTCTCCATTCCATCAGTCTGTCTTCAAGACTTCACCTGCTGACCCCATGACCTGTTCAGTGCCTTCCCCTTCCTTCTCCCTGGATTCCTTTGTGTCCTTTCAGCAATTCTGTCTTTATTATGCTGATCTCCCCTCCTCAGCACAGTGCTACAAAGCCTTCCTCAGCTCCTCCAGGGGCAGCACTCTTTAAAGCAATCCCTTCTCATCATCAGGATCTCTCTTTACCACATGCATCTTGAGTGTTTCACCTGCCTGAATTGATAGGTGCAGACCAATGTCCAAATTTGATTTCTGAAAAGGTTAATAATGAGGAATTTTATTTTTATAATGTGCATGGCTGTACATTACAACAGACCTTCACAATTATGAAGTTGTCTCAGGCCTCCACTGTCTCCTGGTGTTCCAGGTAGCCCAGCTAACAGAGCCTTTCCTGTCCTGTTTGGCTAGGAGGTACATATCTTTTTTTCTGCTCTGAAGCTGGCTTCAGCCTGGGTACTTGTCCTGGACACTCCAAGCTCACTTGGCTGTTGGCTGAAGCAAAACCCAGTTTAGCTGGGAGAACTCACACAGAGATCCCTGAGCTCATGGTGCTCCTGCACTGAGCAAGCTGCACATGGGCTCTGAAGAACACCTCAAGATTCATCTCATTAAATCCTCTCTCTAAAACCATATCCTTTCTTTTCCAACTACCAGAAGTAAAACAAACAAACAAACAAACAAACAAACAAAAAAAACACTTGGCTGACTGTTAACAACTGTTGGACTACTTTAACATTGGTCTGATGCAAGTTAAAGCAAGGGCTGAGACCACATGATACAGGAAAGTTTCCCATGAAAAAAGCTGGAGGTAATCAATCTCCTCCTAAGTGAAAGCTGACTGAGAATAGGTGGTAAATATACAAGCACCTCTCTCCTTTACCCACAGCTCAAAGCATCCAATTGCCTGCATTCCTGCTAATCCTAGCATCATGCCTTCTCCATGTACATCTCCAGTGTCCCTTCTTCTAAGAATGTTGTACAAACTAACCTACTGTTCATGCATTCATTTTTAGAAGTATTTTCATGAGAAATCAGAGAATAGAGGCTACACAAATGAATATTTCCAATCATTCACCCCCCACTATACTTTAATTTTCTTGCCTTAATCATTCCTTTTGGCTGTCTGGCACAACAGAGACTGGGGAAGGCTGAGGTCAATCTCCCTCACTTACAGCTTACCCGAGAGGCTGAAAGGACTTTTCTGTATCAGAGCACATAAGATCAGCACTTCTGTCTAGTCCATTCACCAGAACAAACAAGGGTATGTCTCACACCCGGAAGCCCACCTGGGTGTCTGTGGCAGAAGGCACAATAGTGACAGAGGTGACAGACCTCCCTGGTATCTGCTTGTTTGCTAACTCTGCTAGTGTCTGCTCTCCCTGTGCATGGACCCTCAAACCTAGCCCTTCCCACCAATTCAATATCCAGCTCCATCCTCATTTTGCAGTCTCTATTTTCATTTTCCTCTTGCTCTTTCTTTCTTTCTGTCAATCAGGACACTGTTTGTTTACTTTATAAACTCATTATTTCAATTTTTTAGCAGAGTTCGTGTCCTGTTATGGATTTGTTTAATAAAATTACCTGCATTTGCAGGAGGGCCAGTTAACTTCTCAAGACATTGTCTCACTACAGATCTGCCAAGCAACATCACGCAAAAGCAGGAAACTGAATACAGGGATTCTGGATTCTTTTCACAAAACCAAGGGCTGGCTTTTCTCCAGGGAATGCAATGTCTCTGCATGTCCCTTCTGCCACTTGGACCTACAGTTGAGCTCTGCAGGGAGGAGCTCTGAGTGAAGAAGCCCTGCTAGCAGAGGGTTAGTAATGGCACAGTCTCTTAAAGCAGACCCAGCTTCAGGATCTAAACCCTGGACAGGATTAATTACCCAGCAAACAGCTTGTTAGAAGCTGTGTTGGCACACAGATAAGGGGAACTGTAATGGAATCTGCCAATTAACCAGCCGATGGTGCTGAACTAAATGTGACCCCATCGTTAATTGTGGTTGTTTCTCAGCAGTTTTCTCTTCACATTGGGTGCTCAGGAGAGGGGAGAGAAACAGGGCTTATCCAGGTGCTTAATTTATTTCTGGTCACAAACAGGAATCATGGGATATAAACTTCATGACAATTACATGGCAGAGCTTTAAATCTTATTACATCTACTCTTCCTGAAAGAGAAGGGAGATGAAAGTCTTGGAAAAGCAGAAGAGAAGGAATCCTCACACTTTTCAGCAGAGTAAACAGCTGTCCAATATAATGAAGCCTTCTTAAAGTAGTTTACCTGAAGGTAAATTTTCTGTGTGAGTGGTGTGTGAGAGGAATTCCTCTCACTCTATCTTCCACATGGCCTGTGGCCCATCTGCACCGTGCAGAGCAGAACAGAGCCGGTGCTCTCAAAGAAAGCTGACATAAAAAGCTCAGGATGGCCTCGAGCTACAGCTGTGGATCCGGCTCCAGACTTCCCCTTAGTTCAGAGGTGTTTGAATCTCAGCCCCTTGCAGAGCTTTTCAGCCAGATGGAAGATCCAGGAATGAGTTTCCTTAAAAGTTCAAGAGGGTTCAAGAGGTTTTGCTTTAAATCCATCTCTAGGGATGACCTAAAGCTGTCAGTGATGCAGAACAAAGGTCTATCTTGTGGCTGCTTCCCTAAAGGAAATGCTTGGACAATTCTTTGTAAGGAATTAATCTCACATGCTCCTGAACAGCTAACTCTTCCCTGGAGTAGGATTGTATTGAAAGAGTGCCAGTCACAAGAGCTAGTACATTAATTGCTAAGTATGGCTTTGCTTCCTGGAGGAAGTGGAGTCTGCACTGATCTAGCTACAGCTAGACCCCTAATACAGCCTCTGCCATATCTGCCTTGGACTTTTAATCCATCTTCTTCTGCATCCTGTCTGGCAGTAGCCAATGTGGCATCTTACGGCAAAACACAGAAGAGAAACAGGATGGAAATTCCCCCAATTTCTTGCAATAAACTCCAGAGCAAAGAAACTCCTTGAGCTGGAGGTTGCATCTGCATCACAGTTTAGCATCCCTGTTTAAACTACTTTCACAACTTTTCCAAGTCCTTTGAACTCATTTATAAACATGTCACTGACTTGTGTCCTGTGGTAACCAGTTCCAGGTTCCTCCATGGATTGATAAAAAATCTGTTCTTTTCTCTTTCCTTTAAACATTTCATGATAACTTTGTTCCTTGTCCACTAGGTCCCATGCTGTGATAAACAGTAAATGATCATTCCTTATTCACATCTCTGTGCACATCACAACTTGACTGATCTCCAGCGTAGCCCCCTCAGCTGTCACTATTTCAAGCTGAAGAGCTTGGTTACTATCCCCTCATAAGGGAGTAATTTATACCTGTTGCCTCAATGTTTGTCCCTCCAGACCAACAGCTCTTCAAAATTTCACCCTGTGGCTGCTCCCAGCTCTGTCTCTGCCTCTCACTCCCAACCAAAGCCCCCTGTCACACTGCAGGACTCCTGCCAGCACTGCAACATTTTCTCTCATTTTGCTAAGTCCTCTCTCAGGGAGCAACTGCAGGCAGCATTCAAGACACATATGTACCGTGGATTTATACAGCAGTATAATGATGTTTTCTGTTTTGCTGCCAGTTCCTTTCCTGGCTGTTCCCTCCTCCCGCCTCCAGTTTGACTGATGCTGCACAGTTTTCCTCCCCAGGATGGCTCCAAATCTCCCTTCTGGGTGGTAACAGCTAATACGTACTCATCCACTTATCATTGTTTTTCCCCACATTACTTCTACATACATCAACATGGAATTTCATCTGCCATCCTATCACCCACTCACTCTGTATCCTGCAGCTCTTTGTTCATTACAGCTTATTACAGCAATCTCATGGAAAAACAAGCTCATTACGGTTGAGAAACTCACGCCTTATTCCACTGACTGAGGGGCTGCCTGTGTTGGAGGTGGTGCTGACTGCTTGAATTTCTTCCCAGCTAATAACAGAGGGCCCAGTGTGCACTCCCATCCCCTACCCAGAGGGGTAGGACTGATTGAGGCTCCTTCATCAGCCAAAAGGGCAAAGGATCACATGCACAACACACCATTATTTCCCTACTGCTGGCAACTTTCTCCCTACAGACTGCTAATGGCAGTCACCTACACACATCCCCCTCCAATGCTACCCTTTCCCAGCACCACAGCTTCTCAATAGAGGGAGAGAGATCAGCGGAAGCAAGACCCTTCCTAGCACAGCTCAAACCTGCACATTAAGGATCCACATGGAGCAAGGAGAAGGGAGGTGCTCTGGGCAAGGCTATCAATATTTATCATAACAGAGAGGTAAAGAACAGCAGGAAAACCCAAACCCTTACTGCAGCAGCTACGTGGACTCAATAAAGTGGAAGAGATCAGGGCCAAGGATGTTTTCTCCAGCTGCATATGCCATTCACAAGCACTTCCTCAGCTTTTTCCCAGAGACTCATCTGTGGTGTAACCTGGGGAGAAGTGACCTCATATTACTGTCAGTTATATTTTATAATTTTATGCCACTATTTCTGGTTATAGCCTGTTATAACCACCTAAACTATTCCTCTACCTTGTGGAACTCAGACCTGGCAAGCACATGGACATATATAATCTAATTTTTTCAGGCTCCTTGTTATCTATGTTGCCTTTTTTTGTCATTTTCCTCACCAATAAGCCTCTGCAGTCCTACATGTCCGAGCCTCCCCCTGTATACTCATGGATTTATCTACACCATTCTACTGTGATACAGCCCAGGACTGAAAGCAGTATATTTTGTTTGGGATGTCATCAGGCATCGAGAGAGGAACCAGTGCCTCCCTCAGCTGTGGTTTGATGCCTTTCCATACATAGATAAGAATCATGTTAGCTACTTTTTTTTCCCTACCATAACACACTGTAGACTCACATGATTCAATTTGCTGTGTACTATCACGCTCACATCTCTTTTAGCAAAACAGCTTTTCAAGCCCCTCTTCCGCTAAATCACTGTGGGCCAGCTGACCGAAGTGTTGAATTCCATCAGTTAAAGATTTGACCTTTTGTTTGGCATAAGTCTTTTTGAGGCTAGCCAACCTTCTTCATTCCAGGTCAAATCTCACTCCACTTCTAGCTACAATTGCTAATCTTTGCAGTTTCTTGTGCATTTTTGTCAAGGGAACAGTCGTAACTCCCTACTCTGCTATCACTTGTGCATTTCCACCCACAGAGCCCACAAGATGACTGAGTACCAAGCACCTCTAGAAACTTTTTCCCCTAGAATATTGCATTTCATTTCCATCTATTTATACACTGTCTGTACATGGGGTACTGCCACTCAGAAGTCCAGGTATGAGAATTGCTTTCCAGAATGACTGGAAATGTGTAGTTCAAACAAAGCTGTACCTGACTTTTCACTCCTCAACTTCTGGTTTCAGTGGTGGCCATGCCAGTGTGGAGGCAGATCCCATGAGTGTCACAGCAAGGTCTGTAAGAGCTGCTCCAAAGCCCATGTCCACCTTTGTCACAAGCTTTCCAGGTTTCACCTTTCATCCAGTCCTATAAAACAGGGCAAGTCCTACAAAGCCCTTCCAGAACTAGCTCTGCAGTGCACATGCCTTTTTGCCAGATGCCCAAAATATTGCTCAAGAGTTGCCAGGATTTAGACCCAGATAACAAGATGATCTCAGCCTACATTTCCTTACCAGCAGTGGGAGGCTTCAGGGAACTGGGAGACTTGTCTCATTGTGTTGTTGACTGGCTCTTTATTGCCATGAAACCCTGAGATTAGCTCAGTCGATTAGAGCATAGTGCTAATAACATCATGGTCAGTGTTTGATCCTCGTATGGGCCGTTCACTTAAGAGTTGGACTTGATGATCCTTGTGGGTCCCTTCCAGAATATTATGTGATTCTGTGAAAGGATGGGATGTTTTACTTGCTCTTTGGAGGACTGGCATTCACAGATGAAGTGAAAAGTTTGGTAGAGCTTCCTAGCCACACAATACAATAATCAAATGGAGAGCTGGCTGCAGTGTGAAAGAATAATGTGGGATGGCAGAGGGGACAAGTAATCTAATCACCTTCTTACCATGCTTGCTCTGAGAAACAAAGAGAATCCTTCCCAGCCCATACAGTAGCCAAAGATATGTTATCCCCTCTATATCAAAGAAACATCCCATCCTGTTCACACAAGCCCCAAAATTTTGTATTTGTAGTGCAAAACAGCTGCTGCAGATGTAATAAAGCATATTGGTTCTGGGACAGGCAGAGGAGTTAGAAGAATCAGCAACCTATGATGCTGGCAGGGCAGGGCTGAGAGACCTGACAGGGTGCCTGCAGGCACTTTCCTGGCATTTCCAGGCATTTTCCTCCTGAAAATGAATGTAGCTGTGGTTGTGACTTGTCGTGGCTCCTGGGGAAAATGTCATCTATGCAATGGCTGTGCAATGAAAGACCTAAGGCAGGCAAAATTTATTTCTCCAGATCTACTCTTTGTATTTTCAGAGTGGCTAGGTTTAAAAACAAGTAAAGAAATTGATACACATGGGTTTGAAATGCTAAGCCTGACTCTGTGAACAACTTAATCCAAAATAGGGCAGCACAAGTGGGGAAAAAGGTGACTTTACACAGTCATACATTTCCTGATCAGTTCTTAAGCTGTCAGGAGCTTTCTTGGTCTTTGCTGAGAGTTAGGGTCAGCAGGAATTGATCACATTCATTCTTGGGCTGCCAAAGTCTCTGAGCTCTCCTAAACTAAGCAGCACCTTAGCTGTACTTGCTGGTAACTTCCAGAGCAAGTCAGCTGTATGGGTTTACCAAGGAATTCCAGAGATTCCTGTTTATGTTCCTGTTTATCATTGAAATCACCTTAACAATAATTAGCACAGATAAGACAGATAGTGTGAGACAATAGATTTCCTCCACAGATTTCCTTTATCTTCTGCAAAAAGTCTGCGAGACTTTCACACCTCAATCTACCTCTTTAGTCTGTTCTCAATATCCATACAAAGACAGTGCACAGTGTTACTGCTCTTCACAGCAGCTGGGGGAAGGCTCTGTAGTCTGTGCCATGAAGTTGTTTCAGGATCCAGACTCCCACTTGGACTATGGCTCTACAGGAAAGCAGACCCAGCTGGAGGGAGCCCAGTGCCAGTTTAGTGTGAAGCACTATATACCAGAAACACCTGAGATACCACTTGTCAGCTCGAATTTAACAAAAAAAAAAAAAAAAAAAACCAAAACCAAAACAAAAAAACAAAAAAAAAAACCCAAAAACAAACAAAAAAAAAAAAAAAAAAAAAAAACCAAAAAAAACCAAATTTTGTCCCTGTAGACTTAATGTTGGATCTGGTACTTTCTGGTACTTCACTATTTCCCAAACCTCCTCCTCCTTCCCTGCAGCTAACAGAGGCCAGTACCATGTGCTATGCAATTTAACTTCCTAGGCAGAAAATCATTTGGGCTCCCTCCTGATGCAGACGAAAGTCGTGCAGCCTCGGGAGGCGTTACCAAAGGTACAGCCATACTCTTAAACTAAGCACCTGCATGCTGTGCAGCTGCACTGGGCAGCTCCTTCCCCATGCTCCCTGAAGTCCCCAACACGTGTGATTGCTTGGTAGCAATGAAGGGCTTCATCCCCTTCACGATCTGGCTCCTGCCCCCAGGGGCTTAGCAGAACATATTTTAAAAACCCTCCTGGGAGCTCACTCAAGCTCTCTGTTTACACAGCAGATTGGTGGCTTCTCGTTTGAAGTCAGGATTTAAGCTGTTCTTTCTAATTACAGCGAGACTCTGAAACCTGAGAGATCTCTGCTGGTGAAGACTTAAGCACAGAGGAAGGAAAAAAAAAAAAAAACCCAGTTGCATAGGCAGAATAATGCTACATCCAAACCCTAGAGTTTGCTATAAACAGAAGGCCCCTGCAGCAAAATAGGACATATGCTGTTATTCGTCCCCTATAGTCTCTTTTCATCATGCTGTTTTCTGTTCATCACCTCTGTTCCTTGCAAGTATCACCAGCACTCAAGGACATTTGTTCCACTTTGTCTACTACAGAGGATGAGTGATAGTAAAAATACCTGAATCCCAGTGAACTTCCCTAGACAGATGAATGAAAGCCAGAATGAATCCTCTCCATACTGATGGCTGCCATGGGATATAACTACATTAATAGATTGATTATACACTGAAATTCATTTGAACTGATCAGTCACTAATGTTTCCATTAGGAGAATAAAAGGGAATAGATTAGCACTCCATTTCAGAAAGGCAGTTAGTTTTTAAATTATTCTTTTGTAACTCTTGTGTTTCTAAGAGGCAGAAAGTGATGCCCCAGTGCCCCCATTCCTGTGTGGGTGTTCCTTCACTCATCCTTGCAAGGAGGACAGGATGGAAGACAAGATTTGGGGCAAGGTGGGACAGCAATGTTCGCTCCCTCCCTCAAGAGTCCCTTGTTTCTGAGCAGTGCAAGGCTTCAGCCCTTCATCTGACAGCATCCTGAACCTGCCTGGAGCTTCCAGACACTGCTATCAGCTGTGCAGAGATGGGACACTACTTCAATTCCTTTGCTGTCATTAGCAAGTGTGATGTTTTGGCAGTTGACAGAGGAGGCTGGAGGTGGAAGCAAGGTGAGAAAAGACTTTGGGAACTTTCCCAGCATGTCGGGAATAGTCCTCCAGCAGCACAAATCCACAGCTGATTGGTTCCCAGTTCACCCTGGGAATGTGAGCCAAGTGGGGGATACATTAAAAGCTAAATAGAAAGTAGAAAGGAACACATTTGAAAAAAACTGAAACACACGGGTCCAATCACGTTGTGAAAGCAAGTCCAGTCCTTTCCTCACCTGAGTCTCCTTAGCAGAAGAGAATTGCTCTCTGTTGCCTGAGGGCAGTTCTTATCCCCTTGGCTCACTCTGCACTGAAAGGCCAGCACTTCAGTAATCAGATTAAGATCCTCAAACAACAGCTGTGTTTGTTCTTGGATTTAAAGGCAAAATAATTATAAATTATTGTTTTCCTGTAAATTAAAAGATTGTTTCCTCTCCCCCTGATTTCCAATTTGTTCTCTGAATAAAAACATCACAGCATTAACTGCTTGCATCATACTGATTGGTGCAGGATTCATAGCACTTACAATCTCTTATCTGAAATTATTTAAGGGAAGGGGGTTATAAATCCCATTGAAAGTGAATTCCTTCCAGTGTTATCCACCATTCAAATGGATATAGGCTGAATAATTGGACCTGATTAATTAAAAGCTGCAGGGCACCAGTGGGAAAGACTAAGGTCTTCACTGAACACTCTCCCCCCAGATTTCTGCATTATTTTAAAAGACACAACCCCCACTGCTCTGGCTTCATTTGCTCCAGACCAAGTGACACCAGAGCCAGATACCTGTGTCCTGTGCTGTGCATGACATGTTCCTTTTGCCCCGCAGAACAAACACAGCAATCGCCACACCACCATGCCAGCACAACACTGTGGCAAGGGCTCCTCTACTCAATTTAAGTGATTCCTTGCACATAGAGCATGTGATACATCTTAGATGCTTCTCCTTCTCAGAGCACCTAACCAAAAATCATTACATTAGCAGCCAAAAAAAATTATGACAGGAACTTATGTTCAATGTCCCATCCAGATCACATGGTGGACACAGCTGCAATACCAACTTCCTGCCCACTGGTATGGCCTGAGACACGTCCCTGCTGCAGAGAAAACACCAGTTAAGTGTAATGGTATTTATGTGGCTGAACCAAGGTATGACGGTGAGAATTTGATGCAAATTTTCTGCCCCATGTTCCATGTTTTAATGTTATTTGGGTAATAAAAATATCAGTGAAACAAGAGTGTGCCAGTGACAACCTATACAGGCAAAATAAGTATGATATGATGGGAAGAAAATAAAAATAAAAATTACCCCAGTTCTCACACTCAGGGTCTTATTTACTTCTATAATCTCTCTCCCCTCTTTCCCTTTCACCACTGGTCCAAATCTCAGCCAAATCTCCCATAGGTGTTTGATGATTTGGCAACAACTGAGCTGAAGCTGAGCCCTTTAGGAGTTGATATTAGGAGCAGAAATCACCACTGTGAAATCTGAGACAGTTTTCACACGTACAGTGCGAACTGAAGAGCACAGGCTGAGAGGAGCTTTACCAAATCTGCAGTGTAAGTCATTCTTCTCTGGTTTCTAAGTTAAGATCACCAGCTTTCCAGCCTGAATATTAAACATGGAGCAGCAGAGCAGCAGTGAGACTGCTGTGGTGATGAATTTTTATTTCTTTGTTAATGGGGGATACAGACTCTGAAGGGAAAATAGTGAATAAGGGAGATAGAGGGGAGATGGAGGGGAGAGAGAGAGAAGGGGGGGTGGACAAAAGGCTAGTAGATATTTCTGGTGCTGGGAAAACTGCTCATACTGAAGTTAATAGTGCAAATTTTATTTCAGAGGAGACAAAGGAAAATGACACCCACCCTAATGCATACACACTTCACCACAGCCACCCTCTCTCTTGCACTGAACCTGCCACGTGGAGGGGACCCAGGGATTACGCCTGAGGTGGGAGACCCTGCTGTGGAGAGCAACAGCACTGACAGTGCTGCCACTGGGCAGCTTCTCTGTGGGCTCCTGTCTCACACCACAGTGCAGGAAGTTCTGCTGAGGTAAAAGGCTTCTTTCCTTGCTAGGGGCTTCTCTGCTCCCTTGTATATATACATGTGTGTATATATAGTCTTAGCTCTTAAACTTCTAGAGAGTTTTACATTAAAATGCCCAGTTATTATGATGCACTCAAGCAGATAACAGCATTCAAAATGACCCTCAGTTCTTTGAATTTCATTGAGGTTTTTAACTTTTTAACTACCTGTCACAAAAAAATATTAGGAAGGGAAAAATCCCCTCTTTTAAAGTTAAAGCAAGGCCAGTGTCAACACTGCTGTTAGACAGTGCTGTTAGACACCTCTGTCCCATACCTGTCTAGCTTGACTTTAGCTCATTGATTGCTCCTGAGGGCAAGGCCTGTGTTTTCTTCATCTGCATGTATTTCTGGTGCTCAACAGAATGAATCTTCTGCAGTGAAATTATGCTGAAACCTCCAAAGCTAATGAACTTCATGTTTCTAAAAACTAACGATTGAAGTCTACATTTTAGTAATGTCCTCTGCAACTCTTTCTTGTTTAAAAGCATCTAAAACCATTTTCTGTTTCTTTCTTCTGCCACAGAATGATCAGACACATGGGAAGAGGTCATCAAAATAGAGTATTTAGGTTCTTAATCCATGTGATATACTGGTCTACAAATTAGGTAGAATAAGAAGTTCCTGGTCCTCTACCTCTTGCTGTTTCTTCCCAGGCTATGTTGCAGCTCCCTGCCTCCACAGTTGTGACAGAATAAAATAGTTCATAGGCCATGATGCAAATCGAGCACAGAATGATCTAGGCAAAAAGTAACCTTTTTTTAAATCCCCTTGAGTTATTTTTTCACAATGAAGTGGTACTAGAAGATGAAAGTGTCTTTCTCTTTTGGGATAATACAGTTTCTCTACACAATTCTTAGCTTGCCACAGTACCAAACTATAAAAAATTCCACAGACTTATTTGAAACTGTTCTTATGTCTAGAGAGTAGGAGGGACAGGTAGGCCATCAGAAAATGCCAGCCACACAGTCAGTGAGAGCCTTCTTTGGGTAAGGACTCTAGAGCTAGATTCTCAATGGCTGACTCCAACAGCTGGTTCCACCCAAACCTGCTACATATTGAACAATATTCCCTTAAAATGATAAAAAAATTGTAAAGCTTCAGCTCCTTGGGACCCCAGTAGTGATGGCTGTCATGGTACAAACTTAAAACCAGAGAATTACTTGTCTGACTCCAGTGCCAGGCAGGTGTCCTGAAATTTTACCAGGTGATTTCCTGTAATCAGATGTGCTCTCACATAGATGGACATTTCACTAACAGCCCCTGTGCTGTGACCAGGGCCAGTTTCCCCCTCCCAGGCACTTCAGAAGGGAGCCATGGGCTGTATGGGCAGACAGGGCTGCTCTTCCCTAAACAGTCTCAGGCCACATGTGAGAAAGAACATGGTTTTGAGGTAAGATGAATAAAACCCAATTCCCCAGAGTATGAAGGGGGAGGGAGGTGGCTCTATATAAACACTAAAACAAGGTCTCCTGCAGTTCAGGGAAAGGTGAAGCCACATCAGAGCCAAAGGACAGAGAACTGTTGGTCAGATGTGAACCAAACCCAAGCAGAGGAAGAGGGCTCCACTTCCCCTTAAGAAAGCTGAAGGCAAGACAGCCTGTTGAGAACTGGGTTGGTTTCTAGAAGCATGCAGAACAGCATTAGAACAAGCTCTCTTTGCCTAGCAATGTTCAGGACACAAAAATACAGTAGAATATATTCATTGTATCTGCACTGATAAAGTTCATGGACTGTACAGAGTGGGCAATCTGTTTTGACCATCCCCTAAATCCTGCATGTCCTAGGAAATATAGCTCTAGCAGAAAAGTCTGAGGCCACTGACAGGAAAATAAAGAGAAATGCTGTTTTCTGAAAGTGATAATAAAAATTCAAGAGTTTTACAGGCACTGAATTTTGTCATAGTAAAGGCCAAGAAGCCTTGTAAAATGAAAATTAGTAGCTTAGCTGTGCACTGTGTGGCACTTGCTGAAATAAGGACTCCAGTTATTTGTGTGGGGGAAGGGAAGCCACAGTTACTCTATTTCCCTGCTGTGTTTGCTTAAAAAGTCGAGGGCATGTGATGAGTTGATCCTTTCCTATTTAATGACTCCGAATTTCCCATTTCTCTAACACTGTAACCAGCCTTCTTTCAGGGGCAGTCCTTTTCCAGCTCAGGTATTTGCCAATTTGCTCTCCCGAGGTGAGCAGTGAAGGGCCCCTGATCTGCTGGAGGAATACAGAGCTGTACAGATGTTTTTGCAGCCATTACAGGGACAACAGGGTGTAAGCTTCAGCTAGGTCTGTTGCTCTCTACTGCCCAAAGATAGAGCACTGGGAGGGGAATGCATGGACACTATACTGAGCCTTTTCTTGTGAAGCAAGGAGAATATGGAACACTAATAAGAGGAAGTGGAAGGGGATGAGGAGGGAATATTTCCTGAGCTGATACGGAGGGAAATAGATGGAGATGGGAAAACAGTGTGCAAAGAGCTGGAAAGTGCTAAAAACCGCAGCAAGAAGTTCTGAAGCATATATCAACCTGTTTTACTCCAGAGTGACCCAAAGACAACCCAGGTTAACACCAGGATACAAACACTTATGTGTAGACCCAGAAAGGGCAGATGAGCCCTTTCTGGCAGGTGTGTGATAGAGATGACAAGGATGATGTGCTGCCATAAAGACAGAGAGGTATCACAGGCATCAGGGCACGTGCTGCTTTCATTCCCAAATACATCTCTTAAATTTTGTTGCAGAGCTATACAGACACTTTAAATGTAGCCAGGAAAGATGCACCCATTTAGAAAGATCTCTGATTCTCTTCTCTGAAGAATACACACCACTGCGGTCTCAGTAATCTGGTTTTAGCTTGGGACCCTTAGGTTCACCTCTTCACAAATGCCAGAGGGGCTTTTCAGCATAGTGCAAGAAACCTTAAATTACCAAATGGCAAAACACTACGAGCTTTGTAATGAGTTCCCATACAACAGCAGAGAAACATCATATTCTTGTGGCTCATCTGCAGACATCTGCAATCCTTTTGCTGTGACCCTGTGCAGGTAGCAAGAAAGTGCCCATGTACAGAAGCTGCGCCACAACAAAGCCCCTGGCTCCAGAACTGATCCTCCAGGGCCCACTGTGACTTGGGCCAGGCAGAGAGCTGCAGCACAGCAACTGGGCAAGGCTGGAGGGCCCCAGAGAACAGGGAGGCTTTCAGAACACACAGGAGAGAGGCTAAGGGAGGCAAGACAAACCATGAATTACGGTAATACATCTTGAAGGCAGTGGCCCAAAGCAGTTATCAATAAAGCTACTGAGGATAAATGGGATTTGAGTGTAATCTGCAACACTGAGGCAAGGCTAAGCTAGCATCCTGGTTCTGCACACCAGGGGTGTGTGGAGACTGATGGGATCAGCTCATGCAGAAACAACTACTTTCTAATTCTTCTCTTTTTAGGAGTGAATTTTTCTGCTCTCTGAAACTGTAGGTAAATTCCCATCGGCAACAACAATATCAACAATTAACACTGTAACACATTCAAATCCCTGGATCTTATTGTGCTAAACACAACTCTGCCTCTTCAGCATGTGGGTGGCTCAGTAGACTTGGCATAAACAATTGGCATTGGTGGGGTGTCACAGTAGGGCATCTTGTTACTGCTCATCAAATATCAGCAGCTTCTACTGTGTGCCACAGAAACAGGCAGGAAAGTGTCTCATCTCATCCAATTCTTGTGTGTGAATGTATCAGCATTTTTCTGAGATGCAGTTAGTTGGGTTCTAGTAAAAAACTGTCACTCCACCTTTGAATAGATGATAGTAACATTTCACCTATCCCCAAAGAAAGAGACACTTGCCAGAGATTAAATCATAAACCCTGTCACCCTCTGCCAGTTTTAAAGCGCATGAAGTAAAAAACCCTGTATATCTCTGGCAGTAAACAGCATGGCAATTAGTGCAGAAAACTCTCCCTGAAATACTTCTTGTAAATTAAATGCCTGGGACCTTGCCTCAGTCTAAAAAGCATGACAGAAATAGACAAGAAGGACCAAAGGCTTTCCAGTGACTCTTTCCTAATCTCTCCACACAGCCCTTTTCCTACGGGGAGTGGGAAGAAGAGCACTGAGTCCCTGCCATGGAAACCTTTTGCAGTGCTCTGTGCCCCAAGCAGAGGAGAAGAAGCCTCCTGTGAGCTACCAAGGGACCAAGACTGCTTTGATTTTGCTGAGGCAGATGTACTACCTCAATAGCTCCCACACATGCTACAGGGGCTGCACTGATTTTCCATGAATCAGGTAAATCAACACCACCAAGAGCTTAGTCCATTGCTCCCTTCTGCCCCTGGTTCTGACAGCCCAGCACAGGCACAGCTCATTTTGTTTCCACTTACAGTGCATATGGAGTGTTGGATGGTATCTAGATCCTATTTCCTCTGGTTTTCTTCTTTTCAGTGAGTGATCTTATCTTTTTCTGGCTTTTATTTTTTTAAAATTTTATTTAAATCAGCCTGAACCCATGGTAGGCTTCTGTTCTTAACACTGAATAACCACTGGGTGTTTTTCCATGTTGCTTTGACATGAGCTACTGCATTTTGGTGGATGACTTCTTCTACCCTTATTTCTAAATCTCAATACATCTGTCAGCTGCTGAACATACTCTATATGCTTAATGGCTTCAGAGTGAGACAGAAGAGAAATTTCTAAATATAGATTTAGAAGCCACCTGGAAAAATGAGTAGCTATTTTACAAACCAGTTTGAGTTTCTGTAAGTCCACAGACTTCCTTCACACTCAAAAATATGCCAAAAAAAAAAAAAAAAAAAAAAAAAAAAAAAAAGAATTAGCAGTTGTGATCGCACTTATGAAGCAAATTCCAGAAGCTGGACACAGGCTTGCTGTGTTGAAGTAGAGCATGCACCCTTTGAGGGTTCTTTATGTTATTTATAACAATTGTCTTTAACACTGCAACAAATTTCAGCTCATAAAATGTGTAGTTCCTGCCCAACAGCTGGGCAGAATGAGCAGAAAAGCCTTCCTACAGTGTATGTCATGCAAATGAAGCAATTGAGCACTTTGAAAACCAGAAAAATACATCAGCAACTTGGGGTGTCCTGCCAATGCCACTGTCACATGGCATCTTAAACCCTTTGCCTTCAGATACAGTACCTGAGGCCCAGCCCTGGGGTGCTGAAGGAGATGAGAAAATAATCAGCAAGGCAAGGCTGGCTCCCAAACCTACCTCTGAGTGATTCTCAAGAAGGTAAGGATCAATTAGATGGATGCTGTAGAGATCTGCTGCAGACAGCAAGGGAGAAGGCTACAAGATTACAAGACTAGTCTCAGTGGTAAAGTGCTCATCAGTTAGAATGGTTTCCCCTCTCTTCTCATCTGCTACTCCCTACTTTTTTTCCTGCTCCTGTTGCCCAGCTCACCCTTTCACAACTAGCCATAGCCCCTAGGCTACCTGCCAGCAGGCTATTCTCAATCACAAGGAGGTAAAGAGAAGGCACAAAGCCAGCCAGTCAGAGGCATATTAACCAAGCCTCACAGGCAGCAAGTCCCTTTCTGCCCCCCCTGAGTCCATTCAAGACATGGATTCTTGCTATGCAGAGAAAGACCTTCGGTATTTCAAAGCAGAAAAGGCATCTGTGCTTTCTTTTGTCTGGGGATTTAAGCACCAGTTACATGTTTGTCCCAAAAAATTTAGCCAACAAGAGCTTTAGTGAACAAAGAAACACAAGCCAACCTGGATTGGAATGAGGCTGGAAGGAAAGCAGATCGGGTTTCCACGGCAGTTATGTAGGAAGCCATCATTAGATGCTGCAAAATGCTCTCAGAATTTCATGTTGGAACTGAACTCAATATAATCAATGCCAACTGTTCCATCAGTTTCAATAAGGTGCTTGTCGGGCCCTTTGAAAGCAAACCATAAATTGGCACTAGTTTTCCCTTCCTGAAAGCAGCTGATGCTCTTTTTCCCTTCAAATAACACAGGTTCTCATTTTCTGATGGATGTTGGGCTGATAGCAGAGTCCTGATGGTAACTGGTCAGTTGGAAAACCTAACAAGAGACAAAACAAGAAAACCTGGCTTTCCACACTGATTACTCCCAAGTGAGCTGCTGAGTCTCAGGGTTTCCAGCAGCTTACCTGATGCTCAGCTTTCAGGAAGATACAGTGGGTTCAATTTGCTCTGTCATGCTACAGTGAAGATGAGAGGGGTGGTATCAGCAAAGTAACCAACCAAAACCAGTTGGTTTTGAGCATCCTTTCCTTAGGCTATCCTGTCTTTGTTGTCATGGAGTGGTCCTGGTTCTTGCTAAGTAAAGCAGGCTGCCTGGATGGTGCAGAGCTTCCAAGCCCTACACTCTGTTTGGTTTGCCTGCCAAGATAAATGCCTGGTAGCAGAATCTGGGTTCAAACTGATGTGTATCCAATGTGATTGGGGCTGAGAGGCTGGAGAAGAACAGTATAGGTGCACCAAGTCACCCAGGACACAGAGAGGTAAAAGCAACGTTTTTTGCTTGAACTATAGAAGCACAGGAACAGATGCTCAGTCATATTCCAGTTCCCCTGTGGCACACAGAGCTGGAAATGTAGCCAGATCTCCCCTCCTAGAGCAGAAATCTTTATGATTCTGTAAGAATCTTTACAATTTCTGTAAGAAATCTTTAGGAGCAGCAGTGGCTCTAATACAGTGTTTGATGCAGGCAAGATGTGCTGTGGGGCTGTGGAGAAAGGATACCTGTGGTAGAAGAAATCACCTGATTCACCTCTGTAAAATCCAACCACTCTAGACTTTTCAGAACACATTTTTGGACCTGGCTGTGATAAGGAGTGGTTTATAGAGTCATCCTGAGACTGTCAAATGACAGTAGGATGTAGCAAAATGCTGCAAACAGAAGCTCTGCCTGTGAAATCACTGTTTCCAATTAGGTTGAGGTCCTTCCCCAGGGCATTCTCCCTGTGATTTTCATAACAACTTTTGTGACTGCCTTTTCACCAAAACTTAGGGATTTAGGCACCTGTTTTATTACAGATGCCTTAATTTCTATGACTTTGGAAGATCTCAACCACCCTTGCAGTTCATACAGCACTGAAAAGCACAAATTATACAGACAACTTAGTTACAGATACAAATGATATTTAATGCTTTAGCCAGGCAGACTAGGCAGTCTAGGTTAGAAAGACCCCTGGAGAAGACCCTCACACCTATTTACATCCATTCTGCATAGGTAAAAAGGCCTTTGAACTTTATGAAGGAGCTATTTCCTCTCAGAAGGCTCTGAGTCTTACATTCACAATGGTTGTTTACCTAACACTGCTCACTGGTTTGGTCAGAAGGCTGCATGAAATAGATCAGCCTTCAAGCCAAGGCATTCCATAAGGTCAGAGTAGTCACAGGGATTTAATAATATAATTAAAAGCTAGTTTGCTTTTCAAAGCAGTTTTACCACTACTACTCCTAGTTTAGATGCCACTAACTCTTGTTTCTTAACATAAACAGGCCTTAAAATCCTTGTCCTAAAAAGCTTTCTGCTGGTCCTGGGCTCTTTGCTTCCACAGGGTGTATGTCTGCTGCTGAACCTTGTGCCAGGGGAGGAGAACTAAGAGCAGGCTTATCAGAGTGCCAAGTGTCACAGCCAGAGAAGAAGCTGGTCACTGATAGGGATGAAGCAAGTTGGATGGGAGCTGTCAGGGCCCAGCTGCTGTGCCAGCTGCTGAACAAACCCTCTTCACTTCCCTTTGCTGGGCTGCCTCCCACACACTGTGCTGACAAGGGCTGCATTGCCACATCCAACACTTCATTTTGTGCTTTGAAAGTCCAGAGTAATTGAGTGACAAAGTCATTCTGCCTTGCATCTCAGCAAAGGGTTTTACTCTAAGGACCCTTTAATCTTCTGACCTTCTCCTCTTTGCCCTTCCTGAAGCCTGGCTAGCCCAAAGCCCAAAAGGGCACATGAAGGGGCAACTGAACCTTTACAAAAGTACATCCTGTGCTCTCCTAGCCTGAGCTCTGCCAGTGAAGCTGGTGCCTGGGGCAAGCATATGGCTGGGAACCACCAGAATATCCAGGCTTCCTGAGAAGAACCCACCCCCTCCACAAATACAAGATGGCAAGAGCCATCCAGTTCACAGCACTCCCATCAAAGCACAAACTCTTCTCATGCTCCACAAGCAGCTCTGGATTACAACCACTTCAACCAATGCTGTTTCCAAAGGCAAAAAATTTAGGATCTTACAAAAACACTGCAAACACATGACCTGGCAAGGTCCCTACCCTTCCCTGCTTCCATATTGGACACAACATTAGACAAGCTTAGAACAAAAAGGATAGTTGTTCCAGGAAACACATAACTCAGGCTGTCCATACTGATGAGCGTTACATGAGTCACTTGTCCAGCTTCTCAGTTCTGATGAGGCAATTTCTTAGAAGCGTTAAGAGTAATAAAAGTTTAAAAATAATTAAAAATACAGAACCATCACAAAAAATTAGGGGAATGTAGTATGGTCCTTAGGTATACAGCTCCCTGAATTTACTATTAATACCAATCTTGCTAGAACAGTAGACCAATCCCTCTTATACTGCTTTGATTTCACAAACTTTATCATTCACATCACCTCCACAGAACTCTCCCTGCAGTCTTGCCATCTCTTTTGACATAAGCTCTCATGGAAGGGAGAGAAAAAGTAGAATTTTGCAACCATCATAATTCCCAGTGATAGATGCCCAAATGTTTTTTCCTTAGAAGTCATGTGTTTTCCTTCCTAATCTGCCCAAGTATCCTCTCCTTTCTCTCATGTCTCTTCCTGTGCTCAATACAAAAAGCAAGTGCTCTTTTACTGTTACAACCTGGGTCCTAAAAGGCGAGGCTGGACTAGCCCAGCCTCAGCTATTAGACGCAATTATGACACCAACATAAACCCCAAAAGTGCCTGCATTTAATGGAAGACATTATAGATTTTACCTTTGCAAATCTCTATGAAGAAAAGCATGGGATAAATGTAAGTATAAATTGAAATATAACTTTATATTTATGCCTTATGCAGCACTATATTACTTGCCTAATAGGTATGTTTACATAATACATATTGAATATCATACAATCATAAATATTAGAGATAGAGCCAACTAATGTATAAAAATTGCTTTTCTCTTGCAAGGAAACAAATTATTATCAGGTGAAATGCAAGGGTTCTTACTAGTTTATATCCTTCTGGAATGTGGATTTTAGTCTAAAAAGTGATGGCAGGATCTGTTCTGAGGGTGTAAGGCTACTTTGCTCCTCATACTTTATTCTGTGTAAGCATCCAAAAGGAAACCATCTGGTCTGAAAGATGGCTATGCTATCAATTATCTGTGAGGATGTATTTTCAAGGGAAATTATATCCTTTTAAGGTTTGGCTAGTTTGTTTAGACAACTTTACCAGTGGAGAATGTGCTTTTAGGTGCCTTAAGTGTGTAAAATTTCAAGTCTGAATATTTGTGAAATAACAAAGTTTAAAAGGTCAAACAGGAAACTGAAAGGCAAGCTGGCTGTAGTCTGTACTATCAATGGTGTACATTGTTCTGCCAGAAATCACTAACTGGGAGGTATTCAAACCCCTAGATAAGTATAGAAAGAATGCCACAGAGAAAGACGTGTCCCCTGTTAAGTTCCTGAAGTGCAGAAGCCCAGAGGGTAGATGGGGAGACTAACAAAGGAAAAGTAGAAATAAGGATTCTGCTCCTACATGCACTGCTGGGAACTGCTCAAGGAGTTCAAGTGCCAGTACAACCTCTGGGTGCAGTAGCCCAGAGACAGTCCTCCCGAAAACATGGCCAACCTTGGTTCCTTGGCTCCAGCATCCACAGTCACAGGTCAATGATGTCAGGAAAAAGAGTATTGCATCCTCAATATTGACTGCTGATGTCTCATCTCTCCTATCTTCTTTTGAAAGACTGAGAAGCTGAGGGCCTCAGCACAAGCACAGCTGGCTCAGCTGGGCCAGGTAACAGAAAAACTGAAAGTTTGATATCAAGAGTCAACTTTGCATATTCTCCAGGGCACTATATCTGCCTGTTGGAAATTCCCCATTAATCTCAGTATACCACAGGTGAATATAGTGGTGACTATCTGCATTTCTTAGTATAATAAATAAGGCCTCTTGGCCTGAAGGTAGAAGGACAAGTGTTCAGCTGAAATGAAATAACCAGTTCTTGAGATGTGCTTCTGATCTCTCACAGCTTCTGCCAGATAAAGTCCATTTCTCAGTTTGCATTTGAATCTCCCATTTAATATTTAACTACTTGATTTTATATTGCTATAAAACAATGATGTTGAAGTAGTTGACTGAATAGACAGTTGTGGCATTCTTTTCAAATATGTAGAATAATTTTTTTCAAACTTTTAGTAATTCTGATCTCTTTTTTGGTTGTTTGGTTTGTGGGGGTTTTTGTCATCATGCAGTACAGTCTTCAAAACACTGTTAGCCAAATATTTCTACTGAAATAAACAACCTGGTTTTTAGCAAGTACCTGCATTTTCACACTCTACACATCTATGGCACTCCATGAAAACTAACTGACACTACGGCCATCTTGTTCAACACCAACTGGGATTAGTCAGCTGTAGCTCTGCTCCTCCAAAGAAGAGTGAAAATGAAGAGTAAATACCAGTTTTGAGCACTTAATAGAGACAGGAAATTATTAACTACCTCTAATTAGTGATACATGTTTATACCTGGAGCTACTAGCTACAGCTGCTTCTCATTCTTTTGTCCTGGAAGAATTGTACTGCTGCCATCACCTCGGAACACTCCTGAGCAGGAGAACTGCAGCTTGATAAACCCTTTTAAACTGCCTGATATCTACTGGGAGTTTTGGTTGAGACCTTGCTGCAGCAAATACACATCTCTGGGTACTAACGTCAACCATTCACTCCACCAGGATTTGCAAGCACAAGGTTCAGGTTCTACCTGAAGATCTCTTCCTCTGAACACAGTCACTTACTTATCTCAGAATTATTCCCAGAATATGGAAGTACATGTGGTTTTAGGGGTCTGGACCAAAACCACTGCAGCCATCTAACTTAAGATGCTGATCTAACATGAATTTACTCTTCAAGCCTAAATTGTTCAAAGACTTGCAGAGGTTTATCTTTGTGTGAGCAACTTTATGCTGGATCAGGTACCTTTGGTTCATGCCACTCTTCCTTTACATGAATAAGACATCATATTTCCAGAATAAATCAGGGAAACATATATCACCAGTTCATTTGGGTGGCATGGCTTATTTGGATCAAACATGTACTCTAACCTATGGAGTGACCAAACCACCAGCAGTAAAACCCACCATACTCCCACCTTCCAACCTAGTAATGTCCTAAGACATTGTTTCCAAAGACTGAGGTGATTATTTTCCATGCTCACTCAGAGCCTGTCCTGTGAGTTTTACTGCCATTCCACCATGGATTTTATGCCATAAGCTATTGCTACCAGCAGCCATCAAACACAGGTCTGTCTGGGTGATCAGCTTGAATGTGTTCCATCCCTTGCCTCAAATCTCCATTTGTTAACTGTGTGCAACATCTCTCAAGTCTTCAACTCTCAAGTCTTCAACTTTCAACTCTCAAGTTTTCATCTCTCAACTCTTCAACCAGTATATCAGATCTGGAGTGTACAGGCCCCAGCACTGACCTTCACAACTTGATGAGATGCAGCATGCACAGTAGGCAGGAGCTACAGTACTTTACTCCTGGTCTGACACCAGCTCATAAGATCACCTTGGGAAAGCCATGCCACCCCTCTCGCCTGAGTTTTCCCAGCTGTTAGATATGGATAATAATGTTCTTTGAAGTCTGTCCAAATCCTTTGATAAAGGACAAAGATTTTAAAACATTATTCTTGACTGTACAGTCTTCAGGATATGAATTGCATCTTTGGCATGGGAAATCCTCTAACATACCACAAGTGCTAACACTGCCCCAAAGAGAAAACAACAAACTCTGCACTGGCTTATCACTACAGGCACTGGAAAAATACACGTTGGTTGCTGATACACTCTTGGATTTTGGCAAGTCTATGTGTTATTTCTGAACACAATCGCAAATTGCTTTGAGTTCAAAGAACTGTTCAGTGCTGCTCAGGGTTATCTAGGAGGCAAGTCAACCTCCAGCTGTATCACCCTGTGTCTTTGGGAATATTCCTCTGGCTTGAACTGAAGCTGAGTGGATTGTGAAGACATACAGCTGGGTTTCTGGGCATCCTCTTGTACTATATATGCTCCAGTCAATGTATTTTACTTACCAAGAGAGTTTTAATTTTCTTATTTAGAAGAATGAATTGTGGTAATGGGTGTCTACATTGGCAATGTGCAATCTTTTTGTTTGTCTGTTTTCTTCCCTTTGCTGAAAGGTCATATAATATTTGTACTAAGCAGTAATGACCAAAGGAGCATACACAGCTCTAATTCAGAACAGAGAGGGTCCTTCTTATGTCACTGCTGTCAACTTAGGACAAAAACTGCGATGAATAGGAAAAAATAAATAAATCTTTTGTTTTCAAAGCTAAATAGCCAAAAATGCAGCTAGAAAAGTTCCATAAAGGTTTAGCTTTCAGCAACACATAGCGGAAACAAAGCTCATTCCTTCTCTTGCTGTGCCCCCTGACCTCAGAGTTTTATATGTCACTGCCTAGAAGGCCTCTAGTCACGGCAGCCTCTGTGCATGGCTTTCCCAGGACTTTAAGGGTTTTCCTTGGGGGATGCTTGAGTGGGGGAAAAAAGGGTTTTAGCACCAGCCTTCGATTTAAAATAGCAGGGGGAGTTTACTGATTAATATTCATGAGAAGGGAACAGTCTGCTTTTTGTTACTGCAGTCGTTTCCCATGCAAGGTGGGTTGAGAGGGAGGAATACATTAAGGAACATATCCTACTGTCACAAGTACCACCACCTTTAGAGATACAGAAAATCAGGAGTCTGAGCAGAGCTCAGATGGTAAATATTTAACAGGGAAAGGACTTGCCTCCTCTTTCTGTCTGTATATATTAAACTCATTCTTTCATTTTAACAAGGGAACTGTGTTTTCCTGCTCTCTCAACCCCCACCCCAGCCCCTCACTTAAATTCTGGGACTAAGTGGATAGTTCACAACATGCTATAAATCCCCTCCACCAGTAACCCTACTGAATGTATTTCCTTGTTTGATTGTTTTCTAAAGTCATCGCTAGTCCTTCTCCAGTGGGAGATGTTCATTCTATTCACCGAGGTACAAGGAAGAGCAGGACTTATACCCTTGCACTTATACCAGAAAATTTCTGGAATAAGCCAGCTGAAACCCATGATTCTCACACTCATCTAAAACTGGCATATGAAAAAAGGACAAATGAAGCAAAGTTTTTCAAACACGGGTGCTAATTTGTGGTGCCTCTGAATTGTGGGCATTCAGCTCAAAATGCTGCTTTTCGTGTGCCAAAGCACAGAGCATGGTCTTCGCCTTGACATCCTCAGTTCTTCTGCTGTCAACTCCATCAGCATCTGGGTTCAGGCATCCCAGAACCAAGAATGATTTCTGAAAAGTACAGTGAAGGGTTCAAAGACTCTTCTGTGAGGATAAGCAAAGACTTCTTCTTTTATGTGCAATCACAGGAAAAATACACCAGCTCATTTGGCAAAGTCTGCTATTATTTAATAACTCCTTAGAGATGGGAGATTGTGCTACACCTCCAGTTCTAACATCAAAAGTGGATTTGCACAGGAGTTGACAAACCTCTTTGACAAGAAATTTGTATCTGTGCTCGTGACCCTATAATAGCAAGGAAGTAGCAAAGTAGCTGAGCATTACCATTTGACATTTTCTCTTGCACTGAGTGAAACAAACTGTCCTGGCACAGCCACACTTCTGCTGATGCAAGCAGCACCAGACTGAGCACCAGAGCAGCAAACATGGGAATTCCTGGGACCTTGCAGACAAGAATGAACCCTGTGAGCTCATACACTTGAAAATGAGCTGATCATGAACAGACTATGGCAGTGCACAACTTAAATAACGTCTGGTTAACAAGACAGCATCATCGCCCTGACTGTAACCTTCTCTTCTTACCTCCACAGAACAAAAGAGCATTAGTGGATCAAAATGGCAATGCATGTGGCCTCTCTCACGGAGGGCAGCAAGGGCTGCACTCTGAGAGCCAGGTTAGCTCTGCCACCAGCTGCTGGCAGGGTCTGGTGTTAAGGTGGGATTCAGATGAACTGTGATCCCAGATCAACCTCACTGTTTTGACAGATGTCCTTAGACTAAGTGCAGTTAAATGGATCAGTACAGTCAATTTCACCTGGGGGAAGGATGGGGTAATGAAGAAGAGAAGAGTAGAGAGAAACTACCAGTTTCACCACAACAGCTGTCCTTGTCCCAAAGGCCCTGTCCCAGTACAATATCCCTCTATTTCTTCAGCATCCAGCTAGAAAATTTTGCCAGTGGAAACATGTCAGCTTTGCAATTTTGTGAAGATAAAACCATGGGATAGCTGTACAAATAGAAGTAGTTTTGCCTGTACAGTATCTCTTCCCTGGGAACTAAAACATTTCACATTGGCAAAGGATATCTACTGTCTTGAGTAGCAAAACTTCAGTAACACAGATAAAGCAGATAATGAGGCCCAGAGTTTCTCACTGAAGCCAGAGAAGTGAGGTTAAGATTTGGTTTAAGAGTGGCATGACGCATGAGAAGACATTGCATGGAGATGGAAATTTGATAACAGCCAAGAGGAGTTATTATCACCATGACAGTCAAGGCTAAGAAGAAAGGAACTTTCTGAACATTGCTGGGGAAAGGAGGGTCTCCCTGACCTTGGCTGCAGCGCGCTTGCAGCCCAAGCAGCGCACGCCTCGCTGGAGCTCTTGCTTTGAAGAACTGTGCCTGACTTCAAGGTGATTGTGAATGCAGAGCATGACCCATTTTAAACAGGTAGGCCAAGAAAACCTCCATCTCTCTGCCTTTAGGGACCTGTTTCAGAATACAGAGGACTTACCTTGAAAATGTTTTCCATACTGTTTGATGTTGTGGAACAGTCAGTGGGAATACTGACAGCATTAGATGCCTGGGTGGCTTATTGATTTGTTCTAGTTTTATTAAATCAGCTAAAGTTCATTCAGAAGTCTCCATTCCCCATATACAAATAGTTATTTTGAATGCTGCCTTGAGAGGAGTAAATGGGGGAAAAAAATAAGGGAACTTTAAAGTTGAAAAATTTATCTAAAGAAATCTGTGATGTGAAAATGGACTTCATAAAAAGTATATATTATTTATATCAACAGCATAGTCTTCTGGGTTCAATACCTCTAGCTACTTAAATTCTGCAAACAGCTGAGTTGGTGTGTGCATGATATTTCTAATAACAAGCGCATACAAATGTGTATGTCTGTGTTCAGAGGGAGAGACTCCTGAAGAGATTAAGAATGATTCCATCACAGAAATTTTCCTTTTGTCAACCAAGTAACTAAAGAAGAGCTTAGATCACTGCCCTATTTTTGTAAGAAAATTGAGAATTGCGTTTTCTTGGTAACCTATACCCATGAAGTAATGACAGACAAATTAAATGGCTGAGGTCACGCAAGACCAGTCCAGACTTTTCCCCTTCCCCCAACACTAAGATGAGAGCCCCAGGCAATTTCCAAGAAATTTTACAAATTGAAGTTGGAGCTGTGAAAATGGCCAATGCTCAGCAACTGAGAGAAGGACCCCAGGATTTCACAGGGACAGGGTGTGAATAGCTCAGGTCTGGCTGAAGGAGCACAGGGGAAAAAGAGGCACAGTGCTGGCGTTGTCAGAGCCCGAGTGCTCCTCCAGTGCAGGTGAGACAAAAGTATCCTACGTATCTCCTTGGATCGAATTCCAGATTTATCCATTCTGATGTAATCCACAGAAAACTTTCAAACGAATGACATCTGCCAGAACAGGTAAAAGACCTGAATTTGATCCGTCTCTTTGCTACTGTGCTGAAACAGAAATTAATTTCTAATGTTACTAACCCAAATGAGACTGTACTGTTGTTATGGTCTGATTGAGACATCAGGAGAGCTTTGGAGATTCTTTTTTCCTCAAAAAACCCCTTCTACACCACCTCTGGTTTCTAAGAAAAACACCACAGATTTAATCTGTTAGAACTATTCTTCTGTCAGAAAGTAGTGATATTAAAACAGCTTATTTCCCTTCAGCAGATAATTTAAAGGCACAAATATGCTAAAATTTATAATTCTTCCTGTCTAATTCTGGATATATTTTAAGATGCATTTGTGTTTGAACGAGATCTTTTAAAAAGATCATTAATTGAAGCTGTCTGGCCCTGTCATCCTGCCCTCCCATTCTCCACCCAATGAATCAGTAAATTGTAACAAGAGAATCTGGCTAAACAAGTTCCTAATTCAAACGCCATCTTATGGACAAAGAAGTCTTTGAAAATAGTATCCATCATCTGGCTCCTTGCGATGGAGCGGAAAGTTGTTTTTATACTGTTCACAGAATTCATCTCTCCCTTCAGCACCATCAAATGCTGAGTGTGGTGCAGTATGAGAGAGTGGAGTCCAGGGAGAGGAGAGGGAAGGGGGAGGCCTCTGTCAGAGGAGCCCAGGGCAAGCAATTTCCTGCCAATTAACACACAGCTAGTGATAATATTTCTCCCAAGAATAGAGTTTCAGATAAGGAGAAATTTTATACTGGTTGATTCCAGGTTACTGATAGAGCTTCCTTTCCTAAGGTCCAGTTGTCTTCTCTATGGAGTGACTGGCTCCAGTGCGAGCAGCCCGGGGTCTCGGAGCACGCACAGGCCAGGCTGGCTTTGATCACAGGAATGAGGTGATTGGCAGAAGAGTCCCTTTCCCAACAGGAGAGATTTCGACAGCAGCCTCTGAAGATGAGCACACAACTTGTCATGGCTGTTTTTGTGCGGGTGTCACTAAGCTGTAGCTCTCCCTGTGAGCCCCAACTGCATGCATAAGCAGAGTTGCAAAGTTCACTGTGCAGCACTACAAAACTAAATTAATTAATCTGTGTAAAATGATTCAGAGTCAAGCACTGTACTGTCCATGATGATAAACTAACCAAACAAAATACTCCTGACTAGTAATCTATAAAACTGAATTCAAATGTGATCATTAATGTTCTTATAAAGAAACCTACTCTTGGCAAGGTGGCAATTTTATATTTTCTTCTTTTCCTTTTCAGCTGTTGGAGTACCTGAGAGCAAAAAGAAATCAGAATTAAAGACATTTGTTCTAAGTATAAATGAGCAGGGCATTTTGTGTGAGGAGACCAGACCCTTTTCCTTTACTCTCCTGCATCTTGTAGCTTCTTTGAGGAGGCTGGTGGGAAGAGGTTAAAGGTTACCTAGAGCTGCCAGTGAGAGTGAAAAATGGTGGATAGTGCCCCTGTTCTTGACTGTGAGTTCCTTTATTTTCTTTTGTCATGGCAATACCTTCCCAGGAAGGCCTGAATGTTGCAAATTAGTGTACCAACTTATCTTTATAATTACCTCTTCAGGTGCAATACTGAGCCAGCTGCTTGCATGAACAAAAGAAACTGCTCAGTAGTGTCTGTGTATTGGTATCTGCCACAAACTTTTTTTTTAGGCTTATCAAGTATCTGGCTCATTATTAAACAAAAACACTAACAGAATTTTACCCCTTTTTCTGGGGAAGTAAAGATCTTTCCCTGAATACTTCAGCCTGATACAAATTATTCTAGGAAGAAATCTCAACTTATACCAGTATATCTGAAAGTGACACAATTAGGAGAATATCTGATAAAATCGAATATGTGAGCTGAGTTTGAAGAAGCAAAAATTGGGTGCCGCTACAAATGAGAGAGAGACGGGGCTTGGGGAAGGTGAATTCTGCCAGAGCTGTGTGAACAAGAGCTGTAGGTTTTATTTCCCACCACATGCTTCTTGGGCATAAAGGAAAACTCCCTCTGATGGGAAAATATTATGATTTTGGTGACCATGCATGAGAGAAGTCTCAGGAAAAACATTCAATTCTTGTGCCTGTTCAGAAAAGAAACCTTGGAAACTTGAAACAAATTCCCAGGAATGCTGTTGTCTGTTGTGCTCAGGCTGCCTCCAAGTACACAAGTCTTCCTGGGAAAGAGGGTGCTGCCATGGAAGACTCCTTCCAGGTGAAAAAAGCTGTGGTGTTCTGCAAGAACTGTCACCAACAAAGAATTGCAGAAACTCAAAGGACAAGACAAAGAGATAATAGACCATTGTTCAGCACTCTGTATGTAATCATAGGCACCACAACTTAAAGAGGATACTGAACCCATCCTGACAGATGGTGGTCCAGCCTCTAGCCAGGACAGGGAGATTAGGTTAACCCAAATAAGCCTGGCCTAAACAAGCTGGTAAATCAGGAGGGCACATGAACCAAGGCATGAGATGTGATTCAAATCATATTGTGGTGGAAAAATCTCTTACTGACTATCATCAAAGCCAACTGAATCTTATTAACAATATAAAACACACAGACAAAAATATATATATATTTACATGGGACTTGTGGCCAGACAAGATCCTTATCAAGCTATACTGAAGTATGCCGTGTGAGTTGCAGTGAGGTGAAAGAGCTCAGTGCAATGGACCAAAGGGGCTGTCTTGGGTGCATGACTAAGTAAAATCTGAATGGCTGGATATCTGGATCTAGCTAGAAATGTTGACTCCTTAAAAACTAGCCCTCAAGGGTTTTGTTTTGTTTTGTTTTGTTTTTTGTTTTTTTTTTTTTGTTTTTTTTTTTGGTTTTTTTTGTGAATCTGGCCAGTGTACAAATTGTCATTTTCAACACTGACTGGAAAATCCTGTCACTAAGGAACTATTGTCAGAAAAAAAAAAAAAACACAACCCAAAAAACTTGCAATGTTATGTCAAAACACACCAACCAACCAACCAACCAACCAACCAACCAACCAACCAACCAAAACAGCTTTTAGGTAACAGACAAATGGAAAAATCTTTTCCTGTATTTTATTTATACTCCAGTGTCTATGTTAGTATGGTGGTCTAGAGCAGGAAATGCAAATCCCCTGTGCATCCCCAGTTAGTAGGAACTGTTTTACTTTGCAGAGTAGTTTTGATGTGCACCAGCCCAATTGCTCATGGAGAATGCTAAGCCAGAGCTGGTTTAGATGCACAACTGGATAAGCTCCAGTCCATAATGGAAACCTGGGAGTCTGAGTCAATGCAGGGTTCTTTGGAAAGCTCAAAACACATCCTTGGTGGGAACATTTGGTTCAAGCAACCAGACTACCTCGTCCAAAGAAAAGCTCCCAAACTGCCAACAGGTCAGATGTAGGGCTTTTGGGACCAAGTAGCTTCAGTGTACTGATCCACCTGTGTTGCAGTAAATAACTTTAGACACAGCCTGACTGACTCAAAAGATGCCAAGTGTTTACTATTCCCTAATGAACAGTTCCAGAGCTGTGATTCCAGCTCACAGCAAATTACTATAGCCAAAGTATAATAAATAAATCAGTATTTATATGAAGTCATGAGGAAAAGTGCAGCAGATTAGATACGCATTAGAGATTAATTTCCAAACTATAGATTGAACAAAGAACTGATGTGATACAAAAGTTTTCAGTTAAACAAACCCATGAGGTTCTGGTCATACTATGAAAACAGATAATGCATTCTTATTGGCTTTTCATGTTTAGCCAATCCTGAATAAATTTATTAAAATTAGAGTTTTGCTGTGTATTTTGTGTTTGATTGATAGTGGAACACTATCATTTTGCCACGAAATGAGAAGGAAAAGGTGAAATTCAGAGTGATTTTAAAAGCTGATTTCAAAATCAGTTTGGAGAGGTCTTTGATGGGTTCTGGTGCTGTGGCACCTGAGGTAATTCAGAGAGCTGATCAGTTCATTCAAGTCCACACTCAAAATGGTTGTTTTTCCTCCCTCTCATAACTTAGAAAAATGTCACTTGTCAATGTCAGGCTTTACATGTAAAAAGTAAAACACTGCACCAGAGACAGAACTGTTCTTCTAGAAGGCAGAGAATTTTCTTCCAACTATTGCTATATAAATGGGATAATAAAGACATCCCAGAAAATTCAGTTAGCTTCAGTTATTATTTAATACAAAATACTGCAAATATTTCTTCAGCTATTATGTAGCTCTTCATCATACCCCTACTATTTTGTGTGTTTACACAGTTCAAGCGTATGTGTTCACACCACGTGAACAGATCTGATGCCCACACTGGAAATTTTCTTTCCTTTTTTGCATATCGGATTGTTCCAGTTGCTAAAAGCTACAGTCTGCTGAAGATGACCTATATTTACTGCATTATTATACTGTATATTGCTTTTAGAAGGCTGAGACATTGCATACTATAGCAGAGGTATGTACATGTTTATATTACAGATTTCAGCAGCTTATTTTCAGTAACAGAAGGCAATAGAATGGCAGCCAGGTTAGAGACCTGTTATAAACATGTTACCTGAAGAGTAAAAAACTAATACTCTTTCAGTCCCAGGGAGTTAGGGATGATCCTATTAAGCTACGTACACATTTACATGAGACTGTTTGTCTTGATACTAAATAGCCTCTTTCTCTTTGGTGCAGAAAAGCTGTATGTCCAGATGATTTCAACAAGAACAACAAGGGCTTTGCATGTCATGGACTCAGCCAGTGACCAGCAGTGTGAAGATGTAAAAATGGACTCTGGAGAACATAATGCAATTTTTACATAGCTGTCCCTACAAAATGTAAGGATGTCATTAAGGCAGGTAAATTCTTGATACCAATTTTACATAAAGAATTTGAATTTTGCTTTGTTCCAATTCCACATGCTTCTGTAAGAGGCTGGGCTCTAGCTAAGTACTTTGATTTTCTGATTGGAAGGCGATTTCCAATGAACTGATGGTCCTCCATCTTTTCCTTCCCACAGATATCTCTGCCCTTCTTACAAAGGGGAAAAGCTGAGAAACAAAAGGCCCTATTTCCATTGTCTTAAAGCAGCATGTTCATGATCTGAGAGTAGCCATCTGCAGGGATGAAAGGGAGGTTGAGTGAATGAATCACATACAGAACAAAGCCAGCCAAAACTCCACCAGAAAGTAATGTTTACACCTGAACAGAGCTGCACAGAGAGAGGAAGGAACACACTGAAGGCAGAATCTCTCTCCAGCTTGATCACTAATTAATTTAATACTTGGAATATGATTTTCTCTGTCCCAGGGAGACCTAAGGTGGTACATTCCTCAGAGCCATTGGAAGGGCCTGGGTCAGGGACCTATTTGGCAGCACTCTGGCAAGAAGGACAAGCTAGGGCACGCCAGCTCTCCCCACCCCAGCTCTGGGCAGCAGCCACAAAGCCAGGCCCTCCCCTTCTGAATGACCCACAGATATTCATTCAAGTTGCGTTTTCTGAAAGCCCCAGCTACAATCTGAATGTCAAATGTAGAAGAGTAGTGACTTCCAGATGCATTTGAACCAGGAAATTCTTCTTTGATATATTTCCAGGCTGGTTTTTTAATTTGGGTGGGTGATATGCCACCACTTATCTGAGGGGACATGAAATAAGAGCAGGGCATTCCAGCCCTGAGAAGGTATTCACCCGTCCTAGTTAGCAGCTAGGACTTTGGGGAGCCTGTAGGAATGCCCTGCCTCCAGGCAGCCGAGTTGCAGTGCAGGGCTGCAGGCTGATTGCAGAACATCAGGCTGGAAATGTTGATATTTTTTGTCATTGTTGTTTGATTTGCAATTTCAGCAGCCGCACCATAGCCCAATGAGATTCCTTTAGTGCCTTCTGACTGAGTAGCCAAAAGCCCAACCCTGGAGCCCAAGACAGGTGACAGGTTTTTTTGGTGGTTTTTTGGTTTTGTTTTTTTTTTTTGGTGGGGTTTTTGGGTGGTTTTTGTTGTTGTTGTTGTTGTTTGTTTTGATTTGATTCAATTTTTTTTTATCACATCCTTCTCATTTAGGGAAGTTTCAATGCTGGGATGCTGGGTGGTTGGCCTGATCTAATCTCCCGGCTACTTGGACCTGATCAGATTCAGTAAGAGAATTCAGAGTCACAGATACTGTGAAGCCAGAATGAATGCAAATAAATGAAACTTCTACATACGAATTTGCCACTAAGAAAACACAATGACTTAAAATGAGACTATAAACTGGGAAAAAAGAGAATATGGGGTGGGAAAAGTATATCAGAGGTTGATCCTGTGAAGACCTTTACACTAATTACTTTTGACAAACACTGAGAATGAAAGGCTGCATCAATATGCTAACATTACTCACAGCAAAGTGTGGTTTTAGACTGCCACACCATTCATCTTCTGCCTGATCTCTCTGCATCTTGCAGACATCCAGCAAACACATTAGAACACAGCTAACACGTCTGGGTTTAATTGGACATGCTCTCTTCTGCCCACAGATTTTGTCTGGAAGGAAGAGAGACTCTGAGGACCTTCTTTACACTTATGTGGGACTTCTGCAGGTCCAATACCCAGCTGGAACCGCTACGTGGTAGCAACCCTAGGTTACTCAGTGTCCAAAAACCACAGACATTTCCACAGCATCTGCACAGATCAGCTGTGGAGACCCCGCAAGTGACTCCAACACTTCCTGGAAGTGTCAGAGGGGCTTGTGATGCAAGTTGGAATCAGCTGTGAAGACAGGGCAGAGTAAATTCAATGTTTCCCAAACCAGTGGGCTTGTGGTGCACGTGCAGACCATCTGTGCAATGCACAGATGATCTTCTGGCACTATCTTATTATGTTTTTCCTTGACAATATCTTTGCCAGCATTCTGCAGAAAGACATACAGCAGTTCTGGACTAGAAAAAGAGCCCAAAGAAAAAGATCTGATATGAACCCTGGCCACAATTTCTGCTGTAATTAGGAATACATTTCTAAGCTTGGGTCCTAACAGCTACAATGCTAATATATATGGACCCAGAAGTGCCAGAAGCTTCAGGCTAGAGATCCCATGCTGGTACCATGAAAGCTAGCTTGGTATGAAGGCTGCAAAAAATATCCTTCTGGGAATCCGTTTGGGAGGGGTAGGGGATGTTCAGCTGCTGGGTATGAACAGAAAGAAAAGGTTACCAAGTTTTACTTTTGTTAGAAAGTAAAATGCAGCAGAATCTGATTTTTGGTGGACATCAGGGTGAAAAGGAAGATGCAACTAAACCTTTCTAGCCTCTTTCTTCCATCTGAAATAACTCAAAAAACTACTTAGAGAGAGAAAAAACTACAGGACTTTTAATCATCACCAGCAGGTCTTTAACCTCACAGGAAACAGAAAAGGAAGGACACATTGTAAAATATCCAGACAGACTAAAGGTCATTCTTCTTTCCCTCGGGATGAAACATTGCATCTCGCCTTAAGGACAAATATGCATCTACTATATACACAGTGTCACACAGAACATCCACATCTCTTCACTGGCACTTGATAGTGGCACAGAAAGTTTACATTTGAAAATAGAGATAGGCACAGCAGCAGTGAGCAAGCAAGCAAGCAACAAAATAGGAAAAAAAACAAGACAGCTCTTCACAGTGACAGAAAGATTGACCCAACCCAGAAATATTTAGTGGCTGTGCAGTTAAAATCATGTATATTACATCAAAATATTATTCTTGTGGAGTCTAAGTTGGGAGGTAGGAAATTAGACTAATGAAGCAGACCAGAGCAGAATACATTTTCTAGAGCTCACCAACATTTTCACAGATTTTGGGCAGGAGACACAACAGCAGCACAGAGTAACCGGGCTGGCTGGGATGGTTACACGAGGCTGAGGGGCAACCAAACATGTTGCCCTTGCCACACCTTTCTCTGAGGGAAAACATCTTGGCTGAAGGACAGCTGGACACTTTCCTGTCTGAACACATTCCTTCACCCACAGACAATTTCTTTAGGTTCTTGCAGTCAGTTGCTTCATTTTTCAGCACCTAGTCTAAGACCTAGGAGAGGCCACCAGCTGACAATTTGGCTGCAGATAATTCACACATTTTCCTCTTTTTCTCTCAAAAGCCTGAGGGCCAGCAAGGGGTGGTGGTGCTCAGAGCCCAGTGCTTGTTCCCTCAGGCCTCTGGTGCAGGAGGGACTGCTTCACTCACCACTATACACAGGGCTGCTGGGATCTGCTTGCCTCTCTGAGGCCGCCATGTCTTTCAGGGAACCAAAAAGGCTTCCACTTTCCATAGCAAGGAGCACAGAAGAGACAGATTTTCATCTCCAGCACTTTGTGCCTGCAGAAGGAGGGTGGAGATGGGCCTTCCAGCAACACACCACTGCTGCTAATGAGAAGGCAGAGGGCAAACTGTGGGCAGAAAGGAGGATGTTGAACATGAAGATGTTTCTTGCTGCAGCACTTCAGGACTTGTTGCTTATTCTTACATGCTGGTGATATCCTTAAGCAGCAGGAAAAAATAATACCCTGTAAAACTTCTCTTAAATGAGATATTATCAGCAAACTTACTCTTTGACTAATTACATTAGTTGCACCAGAGGGTTTAGGTTGGATATCAGGAAAAATTTCTTTGCTGATAGGGTTATCAAGCATTGGAACAGGCTGCCCAGGGAAGAGGTGGAGTCACTATCCCTGGAGGTATTTAAGGGACATGTAGATGTAGCACTTCAAGACATGGTTTAGGAGTAGACTTGGTAGTGCTAGGGTAATGGTTGAACTCAAGGATCTTAAAAGTCTTTTCCAATCTAAAGGATTCTATGATTCTATTTACTGACAAAAAATAAGAAATTACAATTCAGAACCACTAAATTAAATTATCAGTATAATAACCAGTAAAGGGTGCTGTCCTACCACCTGTGGGGCCAAGTCTCACACCCCCCATGCCAAGTCTTGCATAGGGGTATGAGGGTAAGTGGGCAGAAGCAGGTCACAACACCCTTATTACACAGAGAAATTACAAAACACTGGGTTCCCAATCATACCTAAAAAGTAATTGGAATCCTGGAGCTTTACCTTAGATTAACCACCCAATACATGAACATTTCAAAATATATATTTTCAGTGATGCCCTTATTCTACTCTGAGGCTGGAATCTGTATGGTCTGCATAACTGCCTTGGACAAAGGTGACCAGGACTCAGCTGCACACTCCAAGGGAAGGAAACAATCTAGCAGAGTTGCTGACAAAGGCTATCTCGAGCAGATGAGCTCAGGGACAGATGCCTTGTCAGGGTGTGAATAGCCCATAGGGAGATGCTGCTCTCTCCACCAGTGCAGCCCCACTGTGAGCTGCTGTCCTTCCACAAAAGGCATGCACCATCCAGGTAGCTGTGCCAGGGTTCAGGTGAGCCCTAACATCTGGGGAGAATGGTAAAACCCATTCAACACCTCTGTCACAGAGAGGAGAGGCAGCTCCCTCCTCCTTTATGTTCCTTTCCTGCAGGGTTTACAGCTGAGGTGGTTCCTCTTCTACTGGCTGGGAGAGCTGAACCACCCACTGAGGGCTTTCAAAGAGCCAGGGCCACGGCCTGGAGTGGTGGGACAAGGCCAGGACAGCGGAGGGAGGGCGCGGGACCTGCTGCTCTAGCAGGATTGAGGGGATGGGCTTGCTCAGCGCTCCCTGCCCCGTTGTATTTTCCCTGGGAGCCACAGGTTTAGGGACTATGGAGACAGTAGTGCCACCAGCAGCCGGTGTCTGCCGCCTTTGAGGCCTGGTGCCATTGTCCCAGTGACTGGCACCGAAGCTGTTAACTCTCCCTGAGGGGAAGGCGAGCTGGGGATTTCACATCTTGAGGAGGCTGGGCTTTCAGCAGCCACACCGCAGAGGGTGGGGGACACAAATCCCTTTAGAGAGAGCCTGAATTGCAGCACTGCTGAACAGCTTGAGCTGCAGAGGGGCCAGAGGAATCTCTCACTATAACACACCCTGTAAATCCTTTGCTAATTGCTTTATTGCCATTATTTGTGAAGATAAAGGAAAGGGATTAATTAACTAAGAAAGAAGAGCACACATCTCACTAGATTGGCTCCATTAATTGATATGGGAGGGAGAAAAATCAATTAACAAATTCTTTTACCTTCCTGATCAGTCTGGAAACAGAGCCGTGGTGCTTTTTCCGAGGGCAGCATTGTGAACGGTAAAAAACCAGTTCGCTCCCCCAGTCATCTACAGTTCATTCATCCGGCAGTTTGCAGTTTACACCACTTATTCTGGTGGTGTAAAGGCTGTGTTTTGCAGATATTTTGCAGTTCTATGACAAGAGGCAGAAACATAACAATGTCAGAGACATGTAGCTTAGGGGTACCAAGTCTCTAATTTTGCTGCCTCACTCTTAGCAGAGGGGTACTTGATTGGACCACAGAAAGAAAAAAAAAGCTCTAAAAATAATTTTAACATGGACTTTGGTATTCCCTGGCATTGTAAGTTAGATCATGATTTTCTGTAATGTAAGAGGATCAAAAAAGTAGAAGACAAGAGTACCACATTTTGCTTGTCTTCTTGAACCTTTGCACAAATTCAGAGCTAGACTGAGATGCAGGAATCTACCCAAGATTCCTTTTGTATGGCATATTAGTTGAAGGAAATGAATGTTCCCCCAGGACAAGGCCTCAGAGGAAAGGAAGCATTTGATGAATGAGGTTAAAAAGGTCTCCATGTAGCTGTGTCATGCCTCAGTAAGGGCTTCTCCAGACAAGAATGATAGTGGTTTCCACTGCCTACACAAACAAGGGAGGCTATTCAGCATCTGTGTTGCAATGTATAAAAAACAAACAAATAACAACAACCATCAGAAACCCAACTCGTCCTATTTCTACAGTTTCATCTAAAGCAATTGGAGTAAACGAGATGTAATGTATTCAATTGTTTAAGCACCATCAAGCACTACTTTGTGTTAAAAAACAAAGATGGGGGAGAGTTGTAGTTATCAACTGGGAATTACACAATTTGAATCTGATGTCTTGGGCAGCGATTCTTAAGTTTCGCTGTCACTGTCTCCCAGGGACGAAATTAGTGAATAAAGGAGAAAAAGACAGCACAGGCACTGAAACAGAGAGAAAAAACTGCAAGAGAGGGACAGAGCAAGCTAATAAATAAAACAAGAGCCTGAAGGGAAGAGCTGCTTTGTCAGAATATAAATATTTCCCTTCCCCTTTTATCTTTAATGTGGTGCGAGGAGCTTATTAAGGGGAAGTGCAGCTCCGTCCCTGGAGTCCATCCACATAACCATGTAGGGAGCTCAGTCCAACACAACCGATGCAGCCACACACACATAAACTCTTCTCTGCTGGAAACAAATGTAATGTACCAAGTAATAAAAAAGAAAGCAAGAACCCACGGTGGTCATTACAACTCTTATCGTGCTGGCCCTGGTGCTGCATTACATTAATGGGCACCAGTGCTGCCAGGGCCCTGGTCAGGAAGCTCCCTGCTCTCTGCTCTCCTTGAGTCTCTGCTGCAGCCTGGGAAGAACAAACCTTATCCTCCTGGTACTGCGACATAGGGAGAAACAATGTGGCAGCTTATAACGAAGCCAAATTTGGGTAAATAAAAGGAGGGAGGATGTGAACGGGTGTGCAAAGAGGGAAATGCTGCAGTGTGAGGAGCCCACACTATACACTAAGCACTGAGGAAGAAGCTTTTCCTTCTAACCATGGCTCAGCACAGCTGTGCCAGGCAAGGCCTTGCCTTCCTGCAGTGCCATGTTGGGTCCTGTGCACAGAGAGAAAAGTAAAGCATGAAGCAAAATTCTGTATGAATGGCTCCTCTCTCTGAGATCTGGTTTTCAGTAATGACTTGGTTCCCCCTTCCCAGTGCTGGCACCAGCATCTCTTTGCCAGCCCTTCAAGATGTTCGACCATATGGCTGCACAAAGCTGCACCATCAGTCAAAGCCTCCCAATCAGGAAAGGGACAGTTTGAAATTGCTGCCAGCAGATCCTTTCCCACTATTTTCCTTGCCTGAGCTGTCATAGATACAAGTGTCAACCTGGCTTCTTTACTGCTTCATTCTTTTCATCTACTCTCAAAAAGAAGGTGGGGGGAAAGAGCAAAAAAAAAAAAAAAAGAGCTTTGCATTTCCTCTACTCAGGCCTTAAAATAGAAAAATGAAGGGAATTCATTATTGGTGCTTGCTGATCCCTCCACCCCTACTGTTGTACCATTGCGGCCCTTTGAGCATGACAAAATGAGGTCCCCAGGCTTGATTATGCAAGCCACTAATTCTTCCTCTAGGCAAGGGGGTGTTTGTGTTCCTTGGCTATACAATTTGGGTTTACCCAGCTTTTGGTTTTGTTTCTGTTTATAGAGGCAAACACTTGGGCATTTTTACATTAAAAATGGACCTGATTTTTCTTTTAGCTGTATGCTAGTGAGCAGGAAGAGACTGTCACATACAGACTGTTTTCAACTATTTTTCAGAAACATTTTGGGTTTTCTTCCATGATGCTTCCACATGAGCTCCTATCCCAATTGTAATTTTTTCATCATGTTTGAAAAACAAATGACTTCAAATATTACCAGTAAACTGAATTTTGTTGAAAAGGCTCTCAACAAGCAATTATTTTCAAAAGTGATTTTGATAAAAATGTAGTGAAAAACATGTATTTTTTAAATCAATACTTTTAAATATGGACAAAAGCAATAATGAATTTTTATACAACCCCCATGCCAGCTCTTGGATTTTTTTAGCTAGCCCTGTTAGGAAACAAGCCCACAACCCTAGGGAATTATTTAGCAAAATACCATTTGTGGTGGCTCTCAGCTGCCTGGCTTCAGCTGCAGCTTCCCTGGAGTGAGTAAGCGCCTCTGAAAAACCTTGGAAGTGGCCTGGGTTTCCTCGCCACCCACAGCCCTGGTGGTGAGCACCCAGAATCCGAGAGCATCTTAAAGGGAGAGTTGGTCTAGCTAAAAAAACCAAACAACAACAAAAACTGACCAGTTTTAAGAGATGCTTTTGAAGCAAATCTGATTTTTATATATTTGATGTCTTAAGGACAACCACCCTAGACATTCTTGGAAAACAGAGTACTTCTCTGGAATACTGTTGAGCAAATTTGGGGTCTGGTGAGTAGCTATTATTCAGCTGCTCAGGTTGCTTTGGAGAGCCCAAACTCACCATATCTGCGTAATATCTAGGGACCAATGCCTATAGACTTTACTCACAAAGAGCTGATCCTTGTGGTCAGGGAGAGTATTGAGTCACAGAAACAGATGAAAATCAGATGGCTGCTGCAGCTCCCACTGCCTTGCCCTGCCCTGCTGCTCTCCTGCAAGTGGTCGCCCCTCTCACAGGGATCTCTGGGCCAAAAGTAATGTGGTTCCAGGAATCACCTCAGTTTGCAGCTCAAAGAAGGGGAGTAACCTGGTACCAAATCTGAACTGCTCCAATACAGTGAGGCACGCAGCAGCAGTCTTACAATGGCTCCAAGTTGAGCGTAGATGTCCTTGCCCTGGAGGAAGTGATCTCTGGCATAGGGCAGGGGATGTCTGGGGACAGTCACCATTTCATCTTTCCACAGGCTGTTTCATGAATCATCATCCTTCTCTACTATAATTTGCATTAATAAATCTCACTGGGCAGAAAATGCCTTTACTGTTGTGCGTAGGAAAGTGCCAAGGATTACACTGCACTTGGATAATAACAATGATAACAGTGGTGCATTTTAAAAGTCTACTGTCTCCCGAACCAGGAGCCACTGGTGTGATGCTGCCTCATTCAAATTCAGGTAAAAACAATTTACAGCACCTCACAAATTCCCACAGATCAGCAACCTTAAAAAATACTATCAATGTCCATATGGAGTTTCCAGGATTACTCCTTCACCATCACCCAACATACCATGTGGGGCAGCTACTAGGATGCTACGGGAGGACTTGTTTGCTTTGCCCAGAAAGTAATTATTTTCATATTAGACCTCGTTTCCCTACATTATCCCCTCCCCTCCCTCCTCCCCCCCCCCCCCCCCCCCCGCCTGCAACAGCCTTTATGAAAATAAACCAGTAGGAGTTTGGCAAAGACACCAGCATTAACATTTCTGCTTCAGCAGTTGCACTTTAATAGCTATCAGCAGATGGAATTCCAGTTTTCACACCCCAGGCAAAATCCTGCACCTACAGCAACACGGAGCTGGGAGGCAGGGTCAAACAGAGGGATGCTACCTATTGCTGTTCCCAGCACTACTTCCTACAGCACAGGTCCGGCCGCGACGCGAGGTCCTCGCCCTACGGGCGGGACCAGCCCCTGCCCGACGTGCCCAACACCCCCGAGGGAAGTCCTGGGAGCAGCACTGCGGGACAGAACGCGGGAGCAGCACTGCAGGACAGGCTCCTGGGAGCAGCACTGCGGGACAGAACGCAGGAGCAGCACTGCGGGACAGAACGCAGGAGCAGCTCTGCGGGACAGAACGCAGGAGCAGCACTGCGGGACAGAACGCGGGAGCAGCACTGCAGGACAGGCTCCTGGGAGCAGCACTGCGGGACAGAACGCAGGAGCAGCTCTGCGGGACAGAACGCAGGAGCAGCACTGCAGGACAGGCTCTTGCCCCGGCCTCGCCATGACTAGCACACGCCTGTTCACTCACATCAGAAAGGAAACAGCAACCTGTCAACCTTTATAGTTTCCTTCAAAATCCTTTTAATTTTTTTTTTTCTAGGAGTAACTTCTGCTCCAGGTGAAACCCTCAAGCCTGTTTGTAAACACTCTCGAGTAGCACAAACTTAGAACACTTTGGAGTGCTACGATATGAATGTTTTCAGAGATAGTGAGTGCATATCTTTGCAATTTTAAAACTGTTGCTTTCTAAAATGGCTCATAAAGACTCCCTTACCTTATAGTATGGATCCCTGCCTATAGAAAATTTCAACATAATTATGAACAAGTCCACCATTAAAACCATGGCTTTACTGGACACATGTAGTAGCTGACCAAAATATTGCTTTATGACTTTCTATCAGGTCAATAAGTTATAATCACTGAAAGAAAATCAGCTCACCCCAACAACATGGTTCAACAAAAGCCCCTCAGCAAACCACATTCAGCTGCACTCATGTAAGGAAAGCAAACAAGAAACAGAGTTAAAATTTGAGCTTGAGAGCTGTACAGCTGTCTTTGAGATGCTGTGAGTTTTCTCTAAACTTAAGGGCATGATCTGTGGGAGCAATGAGAGCAGGATGTGTTATTTTTAGAAGTCAGGAGTGAAACAATCCACTACATCAAGCACATAAGAATTTGGCAGCAAATTAGGATTTGAGAGCTCTGAGTACCTTCCTCAGACTAAGTCTGTGGATTACTAAGTACTGTATTGTGTTTTAAGTCACAAACATTTTCCTACAATTTAAAATCATTTAAAATAAACAAACAAAACAAAACCAAACCCCCCAAACAACAAAACAACCACCAAAATCCACCAAAGATTGAGAAAAAAATCCAATACAAACACACATTCACAAAAAGTAACTGAATGCCCATTGTTCCAAGAAAGAAAAGAAATTGTAACTGTGGTACAGGCAAATGTAGGGGTTGCAAACGGCATGCAGATTGAGACTGAATTCAGAGCAGAATTGCAGATGTTACTTTGAATTTCCCAGCTTTGGTAGGTGCAAACCAGACATATGATGTTTCTTTTTCGCCCATATGAAAAAATGTTACATGCAGCGGAAATCTATTTCAGACAGCAGTGTTTCTTTAGCAGAATGGGATTTCTGTGATGCTTTGCTTTGCTCCATCTGCTTCTAATTATTGCTCAATTCAAACGGCTATTTCTGCATTGACTTGCAGGAATCTCAGAAGGCAACCTTCTACGTAGGCAAGAAGCATAGCCCATAAATAATTTCAAAAAGTATTAAAGAGGGGAAGCTTCATAGCTTTTCATTCCAACCTGACTATGTGGTATTTAAATAAACCTCTGTGGCTTTCCAGTAACATAGTAGGAACTCCCAGGTGGCAGGGCTGGGGGAAGAGAGGGAGGAGAGCACTAAACATACTAATGAACATGTAATTAAGAAAATGGGCCCTCATTCCCTGCAGAGACTCCATGAGGAGGGGACTTATTTGAAGTGCTGCTTTCTGGTTCCCCTTCCTCCATGGAAGGAAATCAGCTGAATATCTGCACCACCAGTCACAGTGCCAGTGGTCCCAGCTCCAAGAGAGTGAAGTCAATGCAGGCTGATATCGAGGCAGAAATCATCGTTTGAAAGCAAGTGATTTAAAAAAAAAGGTAAAGGAGAGCATTTGATGCTGGACCATAAACCCCAGGGTCCCAGTTTCTCAGGAGAGATGTCTGTAAACATTGGTGTTAGCCCTCTGCCCCTTGCCCTCAAACAGCATCGCTACACTAAAATGCAGTTTGGTCACTGCAGCCTGGGGGCCTCTGTGGATAGGGAAATTCTCCACACAGCAGCATCATCCATGGTTTGCAGGGATGCAGCAGGCAGTAGCCTTACACAGCAAACCTTCAAGTGCCCTGGAAGCAGAGAACCACCACAGCAAGTCGGTCCCTAAGAATGACTGGGACCAAAGGAAAAAATAATTCTTTAAAACAGTTTAAATGTAATTGTGGAGATCAGGGGTTTATTTGTGCAAGCCCATTAAGAAGAGGGAAAAGTAATTAAAATGTTTGTTTCTCTTTCCAATCCAATTTTGAAAGTGGAGTCATTAAGGAAATTTCACCCTTAACATAGGATGGGAGCAGTGATAGGTAATTTAAGCATTCATGGGAGGAGACAGGATTTTGTAAACAGAGGCTTAGGAATTCCTTAGCCTCTTTAGACATCTGGCAGATTCTGTATTGAATAACAGCTCTTCTTCCCTTGCTTTCTAAGCTGTGGAAACAACATGTTTCTGGAGGCTGCACTCATCTTTAGTGAGTCTTAACCAAGCAAAGATAAACCATTTGTTTGAACATCAGGCAGTGGCTTCCTGCCTGTATGATTGTTAGATGGTAGAACCACATCCCAAGAGAGATGACAAGAGTCCCATTATTCCAGTCATTTAAAATTAGACTAATTATACCACTATCATATGTAATAGCAGGACCTAAAAGATATAATGGGTCTTTCCCATCTCTTATTTTGGGCTAAATCCAGGTCTTCTTCCTACATAAACAGAGACTGGGGCTTTGATGAGTATCCTGCTGTTTCCACTGAAATTAGTGAAAACTCAAACAGGACATGTGCAAGCCTTCAGTCTGTGCATTAAAGAAGATTTAAAATATGACCTCAAATAGATGAATAAATAGAAAGACAAAATTAAACCCAGGTTGGGCATGAATGACAAAAGACGTATCACAATGCATCTGACCATTGCAGCAGCCCTCACAACCAAAGAGTATCAACAGCACAGTGATCAGAGCAACCAGTCACTATGTCCACACCAGCCATGGGGCTAGAAGCAAGACACAATTCAGTGTTCAAAAATATTGTGGCACCATCTGCAGTGAGCTGGGAAAATTCATGCACACACTTGAGAAACTTGGCTGTTTTTCATTAAAGTTTTCATTACGTACCTCAGTTGTAACAGCCTTACATTGCTAGAACTGCATGCAGAAATGCTCCCTGGTAAGAGACTGCTTGCCTTAATAGCAGCTGACAAATGAGACAGCTCTATGGAACTGGCTGCCCAGGGAAGGAGAACCAGCATTTTTTAGTTTTTCTGCAGACTTTTCTGCAGGGTTTTGTAATGGTGCAGCTCCTTCAGGGAGGACATAGAGATCAGGTGTTAGCATTTGTCTTTGACCTCAGAAACTGAAGGGGAGTTTATAGAAGGTGGAATCACACAAAAGGAACAAAATCGCTGGGTTTTGGAGGAAAAAGGGATATCTGATAGGTAGTCCAGACTAGGTCAAGGATCCATGGTGTGGACAAGAGGTCTGAGGGCATATAGTTCTGGGAGGGGGAGTTTCAACCACAAAGACATTAATTAGCTTCCTAAAAAAACATTGCATGAGAGCAGGTAGGCAAGGCTATATTTATTTTTGCTTGGATCTCTAATAGTTTTAGAATTATAAAGCAAGGAGTGACTCTGCTAGAGACCTTTGCATATCTGTGAATCATTTTCACAGACACTGGGAAAAGCTCAAGATTAGCTGAAGCATCCATGAGACTCCATGAGACTGGGACTCCTGCAAAAACCAAGAGAAGGTGGCCAGCCCAGGGAGCCTGGGGCAGATCCATCCCAAGCAGTTCTTCTCCTGGTGTTGCTCAGGCTGATATATCCCAGTGTATACAGTATTGGCCAAAATCAGCTACAGCAGTCTAGAAAGTGTCTAGCCAACATTCTAGGTCAGAAACACCTTTTAAGATTTAAAGGATAAGCAAAGTAAGTTTGCATGTGCCTATGCTACATCCAGATTTTGTAAAGCAGGATCTTCCTCGCTGATGGAAAGAGGACAGCAGACACAAATGTCATATTTTCCAACTGTTTCTGGAATCTTCCTTTCTTCATATTGCAGTATACTGCACACAGACATAATGGTGATAAGGGCCTGGCTGGTAATACTGCTGCCAGTAGAGAATTAGTCTTGTTAAAAAGGCACCTAGCCTAAGAAACTGACATAGGGAGGGATTCCCTGGGTTCTATAGGAACCAACGGCCTTCTGGCCTAAAACTCTGAGAAAGCAGATTAAATTCAGTTTAAAGAAACAAGGTATTTCAAAGTATCGTGAAGGGTTAAAATGTAACTTATGTCCTCAATGAACTGCTGAGTGGGGGATGAGCAGATCAGGTTTTGTTTTCTTATTCATGGGTCTTAGAGATAAAGGCAATCATCAGCCTGATAGCTCATCCTGGTAAATGCTTTCTAAAGTTTTCCCCGCCGTGTGACCATAAATGTGGAAGACAGTGCTCTTCCCCGTATCCTTTGGGATACTACTTCATAAACGAATAATTATTTTATAAATCCGTGATGCAAAGGGCTTTTACCTTTCTCGCTGTGGGAAGCCACATCCCCTCCAGCAGCATCCCCTTCCTTTTGTTACCTGTGCCCTCCTCATATGCTCTTTTCAATCAGTTTCTTATGTCTTCCATCTAATTTCAAATTAAGGGTTCCGTGGTGGGGGGCAGGGTTTTGCTTTTCCCACTCCCTGCCCATGAAATACGAGGCTCTCCCGTTTCACTACGGAAAGACTGGATTTCTTTGATGAGTTCCGACAAGATGTAATTTAGACTAATCTATCAGACTGATAGAAATGCAAGCAGATATAATACTGTGAACTTATTTTATTTCTAATTATGCAAATAACGATGTAAAATAGGCAAATGCATAATTTTCCCCCAGGCTCCAGGCATTTCTCCACTAAGCTTTAGGGAGTGCAAATTTTGATGTTCTTAGCTCAATAGCCTGTCTGATCATGTAAGACTGTATGCAAGCATGCTTCAAAATGTCGAGGTTAAAAGTGTCATAAAAGTTATTTACTAAAAGTAACTGGGAAAATCTCACAGCTCAGGCGGTGGCACCGGGACTTTGGCAGTGCTGGTTAGCAGGAGGTCAGGTGAGGTGCGGTCCAGCAAGTTTCTGTGGGTGGAAAGGACAGGGGGGAAGCAATGGCGTTTGTTCTTCTGAGGGCAGGGAGGACTCAAAGCCTTGCAAGAGGTAGCCTGAAAATGTTCTCCCTTAGGCACACAAAATAAGTGGTGGGGCAGGGAGGAGGTGTTTTGTTTTGATTTCCCTCCCCCCATGGGAAGAGTTTTCTATCAGATGGGATAGGAAACAAGGAAAAATATATTGGCACCACCTAAGGAGGCTTTAAAAGAGCAGGAAAATACATAATGTAGGGATGCCACTCCTCACTTTGACTTAGCTTGGAAGTTGAACTGAATTTATTTTTAAATTAGTAAAAAGACAGATAATTGTTTGTTCCTAACAATTCCTCCCTATGTACAGTCTAGTCAGACAGTTCCAGAGCTGGTATCAACACTGGAGATTGTAAATTTATCCTGGAATCTAGGACTAGCCAGGATTTTGCTTGTGAAGGTTTACTGCTGGCAGACCACGCAGTGTACTTAGACCATTAGCATTTAGGATATTTTTAGAGAAAACTTTTTGAACCGTCTGTGATTGCAATAGACAACTTGTCAGATGCTGCAAAGTCTTGTGCAGTGTGTTTGTTCTGGGTGACTGATAACCTGGCTGCTGTGCTTACTGCGCTGATGAGGATTCCTCCTGTTGTGAGGAAATTTAAGTAATTTTGCAGGCTGCCATTTGAACTGTAGCTGATGGTACTTACAGAGGTTCTGGATTCTTTGGATTAACCTGTGTTCCAGAATCATGAATTTTTCTCCTCTCCTCTCCTCTCCTCTCCTCTCCTCTCTCTCCTCTCCTCTCCTCTCCTCTCCTCTCCTCTCCTCTCCTCTCCTCTCCTCTCCTCTCCTCTCCTTTCCTTTCCTTTCCTTTCCTTTCCTTTCCTTTCCTTTCCTTTTCCTTTCCTTTCCTTTCCTTTCCTTTCCTTTCCTTTCCTTTCCTTTCCTTTCCTTTCCTTTCCTTTCCTTTCCTTTCCTTTCCTTTCCTTTCCTTTCCTTTCCTTTCCTTTCCTTTCCTTTCCTTTCCTTTCCTTTCCTTTCCTTTCCTTTCCTTTCCTTTCCTTTCCTTTCCTTTCCTTTCCTTTCCTTTCCTTTCCTTTCCTTTCCTTTCCTTTCTTCTTTCCCTCTCTTTATTGTCCTCTGAAAGCTGTCTGGATGTTTTAGACCAATATAGGAGTCTGGGTTTTCTTATACCACTGTGTGCCATTTTGAGGCAACTGCCATTGCCTCTCTCTGTGATTGTTTCCCATCTCCCTGTGGATCTAAACAGAAAAAAGATCTTGGAATTCGGTAACATACCCAAGAGACTTTCTTCATCCATCTTAGTAAAACCTGTTGCACATTCCTGCCATCTGGGATGGCCTAGCAGCATCATTGTATGTGATAAATTTACTCTCTTCTCTCCCTAAGAAATAATCTAGGACATAATCCTTCTTCCTTTCTGCCCACTTTTAACTTTTTTCCCCTTTTACTTCACTTTGATTCTACATTATATTCGTAAGTGTAAAGGATGTTTTCACAGCATGTATCAGAGATCCCAGTTATCTTTTAGTTCATTCCATGGTTTGGATGAATGACTCTAACAAATGGGATGAGTAGAAAACTGGCGAAGCCACTGATGCCATTTGCCCTGTCTTGTAAATAAAAGTCCAGTTAAAGCCTTGCCACTTGATTTGACTGACCTTACTCTGAAGAGTTCCTGTCACTGTCTCCCCATTGCTGAGAGGGAGTTTCTTGCAATAGAATTTTACTAGCTCTGAACTTGTTTCTTTACATACAGAAATCAGAATGAGGAATCCATGGGGCAGAAAGTTTGAGGTTGCTTTATCTTCTCTGCATTGTCATTTCCTGCCAGTGAAACATCTCATATCATCCAATGTTTTTCATAGAGAATATCACAAAGTGCTTTGCAGATGAAGGCAGTCATATAGGCCAAAGCAAAAAAGAGAGGCTTCAAGGTGATTATTACAGACTGGGGGGTAGAAGGGGTATGGAGGAAACCACCCCCCCCCCCCCCGCCAAAACAAATAAAATAAAATCAAACCAAACCAACCAAAAAAAAAAAACAAAAAAAAAAACAAAAAAACAAACCCACAAAAAACCCACAAAAAAACCCAAAACCCAAAAAACCCACAAAACCCAAAAACCAAACCACACCAAAAAAAAAAAAAAAAAACCAAAAAAAACAAAATAAAACAAACAAACAACAAAAAAAAAACACCAAAACAACCCATAAAAACCTCAAAAAAAAAAAAAACAACAAAAAAAAAAACAACCTGTGGAAAGAATAATTTTATTGAAAGCTACTAGTGGCCAAAAACCAAACAACAGAGTAGAGAAATTAATGTAAATATATCCCATATGTAGTTATTTAGGTGAAGAGTATCACAAAAATCTTCTTAGTCAATTGGTGTAGAAAAGCGAGGAATTTTGACAAAAAGCCTTAAAATTTTGAAAAAGTGAAGTTCCTCTAAGGCACTCTTCAACAGCTATATCTTAGAAAAGAAAGACATTTCTTTTCAGAAGAAACTGTTGCAGCCATGACTAGCTAGTCCTTCCCATATGTATTTTTTATATGCACAGTATTATTTTTAAAAATATCTCCATTAAGAGGAGTAAACTTATTTTAGCAAGCCTGTTTATAACTGTCAACTTCTCTTAAGAAATGTAACAAAAGCTGCAGCACCATGGTCTTATTGGCATGAGGACACATTGTTCCTGAGCAGTAGAGGATATGGAAAACATTTCTCCAACAATTGCAGTTGGAGCTCCCTGAGCCAAACCCTGCTCTCTTCAACTGCCCTGGAGGATGGTACAGATTGGTGTCTTTGCTTAGCTGGTAACAGAAGCACAATCCTGAGCAAAGGAGGAAAAGTAAGAATTTGAGTACTGCAGTTCAGGGGGACATTTGTCCTCAAAGGAAATTATGGGGTAAGTTGAATAATACTTGGCTCGAGCCTATCTGAGAGCACAAACTCTCATGGGTCAGTGAAGCAGAAGCAGGCCTTGCTGCAGAGCTTTTATCAAGCACATCCCTTCTGTGCTGCTGAAGACATCCAGCCTGCAGAGAGGCTGGATGGTCCCAACTCTCTGTGCTTTGGCAGTGCACCTCAAAACACAGCTGTGCTGCAAACCCCACATTCCTGTCCTTAGCAAATGTATGCTGGTGTTTAGTTCTAGATCTGCTTGGCCTAGCAGGCCAGTAACAGGGGTCTCCCCACCTATGCCATTTTCTCTCCTGCAGGCAGGGTGCTTTCACAGAGGAACTCCTGGTTTTTCACTGTTTAATTGAGTCTCTTAAGGAATCGCAGCAGTTCAAATGGCGATTTAACATTTCTCCTCTTTGCTTAGGTAACACTGGACGTTTCAAAAAAAAGCCGCCTTCCCCCAGCTAGGGCTTAGATCTGCATGAATAAAGCGTTTATTCTGCCAGCAAAAAGCAACGGTCATGCTGCGATAACAAATCGAACCCCCCACGCTGGGGAGGCGATGGCGCACAGACACGAACATCCCAACTACGCAATAGGATCATTCTGCAAATGTACCCGGGCGTTGCGTTTGGAGGTTTTTTCCCTTTTTTTTTTTTTTTTTTTTTCTTCCTTTTTAGTAACTCCGGGCACAAGCAGCTGTTCGCATTTTCAAAGCCTGCTCAGAAAGCAGCCAGTTAATTTTAGTTTGCTCGGGCCACCCTGAGCGAGCTGGCCCCCCCCCTCCCCCGGCTGTGCCGGGCAGCGCGGGGGGTGGGGGCCGCGGGCGGCTCCTCCCGGCCTGGCCCGGCGGGGATGGGAAAAAGTTGTTCCCAACTTTTTTTCCCCCTGGCGAGAGCTCCTCCCCTCCCCTCCCCCAGCACGGCCCCGCCCCCACGCGCGGATTGGCGGGCGGGCGCCGCGGGCCCCGCCCCCGGCGCGGTTTGTGAATGGGGCCGGCGGCGGGGGCGGGGCCCGCGCGGAGCTGCGCCTTTTTTGTGTGCCGGCGCGGCCGCGGGCCGGGAGCCGCGGAGCGGGCGGTGTCGGCGGGGCCGCAGGCGGAGCGGAGCGAAACGAGCCGAACCGGGAGACGCGCGGCTACCTCGGACGCACAGCCCGCAGCGCTGTCCATCGGGAGCGGAGCCCAACCAAGCCGCGGGGAGGATCGCGCAGTAATTGGATTTTGAAAGTTATTTAAGCCCTGAAGTAAAATACACGGCTCAGCCGGGCGCGGTAATAATCCATTTAGCCGTAACCTAAATCCTCGGGACCGTGCAGGGAGCAGCGCCTCCGCCTCGCCGCCGCCGCGGGACCCTGCGCGGAGCTGGCCAGAGCCGTCGCCGGGCTACGCGCGCGCCTCCTGTTTCGCTGCTGCCGCCGCCGCCGCCGCTGCCTTCTCCGGCAGCTCCGGAAACTTTCGCCTAGAGTAGCGCCGCCACCGCTCTGTGAGCGCCGCCGCGTCGGAGCCGAGGAAAAAAGTCGTGGAGGTCCGCGGAGCCGCGTTCCTCCCGTCGCCGCGCTCCTGCCCCACCGAAGGGGCCGCGCCTCCGCCCCACTGGTCGCTGATGCCCCTGGGCCGTCGCGCCGGCCGGCTCTGAAAGACTCCCCGAGGCTCCTCAGGCCCCTGGCCGCCTCAGCAATGCAGGCTGGAGGAGAATGCGGCGGAGCGGCCGCCACCGGCTGCCCCTTGCTGGGGCTGGCCGCGCTGCTGGCCGCCCTGCTGGGCACCCCCGCGGGTGCCACGGCACAGCAGTACCACGGCGAGAAGGGCATCTCAGTGCCGGACCACGGTTTCTGCCAGCCCATCTCCATCCCGCTCTGCACGGATATCGCCTACAACCAGACCATCCTGCCCAACCTGCTGGGCCACACCAACCAGGAGGACGCAGGGCTGGAGGTGCACCAGTTCTACCCGCTGGTCAAGGTGCAGTGCTCGCCCGAGCTGAAGTTCTTCCTCTGCTCCATGTACGCGCCGGTGTGCACCGTGCTGGAGCAGGCCATCCCACCCTGCCGCTCCCTCTGCGAGCGGGCCCGTCAGGGCTGCGAGGCCCTCATGAACAAGTTCGGCTTCCAGTGGCCAGAGCGGCTCCGCTGCGAGAACTTCCCTGTTCACGGTGCGGGTGAAATCTGCGTGGGGCAGAACACGTCGGATGCCCCACCAGGACCTGGTGGTGCGGCGGGTCGAGGGGTCACTGCCCACCCCACAGCTGGCTACCTCCCTGACTTTCTTACCCCACCACAGCCACCCTCTGGCTTCTCCTTCTCTTGTCCGCGGCAGCTCAAAGTGCCCTCTTACTTGGGCTACCGGTTCCTGGGGGAACGGGACTGTGGAGCCCCCTGTGAGCCAGCCCGGCCCAATGGGCTCATGTACTTCAAGGAGGCAGAGGTGCGATTTGCCCGGCTGTGGGTGGGCGTGTGGTCTGTGCTTTGCTGTGCCTCCACCCTCTTCACCGTGCTCACCTACCTGGTAGACATGCGTCGTTTCAGCTACCCGGAGAGGCCCATCATCTTCCTCTCGGGCTGCTACTTCATGGTCGCCGTGGCCTATGCAGCAGGCTTTTTGCTGGAGGAGCGGGTGGTGTGTCTAGAGCGCTTCTCTGAGGATGGCTACCGCACTGTGGCCCAAGGCACCAAGAAAGAAGGCTGCACCATCCTCTTCATGATCCTTTACTTCTTTGGCATGGCCAGCTCCATCTGGTGGGTCATCCTGTCCCTCACCTGGTTCCTGGCTGCTGGCATGAAGTGGGGTCATGAGGCCATTGAGGCCAACTCCCAGTATTTTCATCTGGCTGCCTGGGCTGTGCCCGCTGTCAAAACCATCACCATCTTGGCCATGGGGCAGGTGGATGGGGATGTACTCAGTGGGGTGTGTTATGTAGGTATCTACAGTGTGGACTCGCTGAGGGGCTTTGTGCTGGCACCCTTGTTTGTGTATCTCTTCATTGGCACTTCCTTCTTGCTGGCTGGCTTTGTGTCCTTGTTTCGCATCCGCACCATCATGAAACATGATGGCACCAAGACAGAGAAACTGGAGAAGCTGATGGTGCGCATTGGTGTCTTCAGCGTCCTCTACACGGTGCCTGCCACCATTGTCTTGGCGTGTTACTTCTACGAGCAGGCCTTCCGTGGCACCTGGGAGAAGACATGGCTCCTTCAGACCTGCAAAACGTATGCTGTGCCCTGTCCCAGCCACTTTGCCCCTATGAGCCCAGACTTCACTGTCTTCATGATCAAGTACCTCATGACCATGATTGTTGGGATCACGACTGGTTTCTGGATTTGGTCTGGCAAAACCCTTCAGTCCTGGCGACGCTTCTACCACAGACTCAGTACCGGCAGCAAAGGCGAAACGGCAGTATGAGACCCCCCTGTCCCCTCTGGCACACACATCTCACACAGGCATACACGCAGAGGAGGCGGATACTCAGCATAGGGGTAGGGCAATGGTTCCCTGAAGAGGGAGGAAGGGAGGCTTTTCCAAATTTTTCTTCCTCACAGAAAGTTTGAAAAAAAAATTTCTTTGCATAAAGGATCAAACTATGTCCAGTGGTGCTTATGACCAGCTAAGTGGAAGAGGACAGAAAAAGAGGCCACTGCTGGGACAGGAGTCCTTCACGCAGAAGTCTCCTTACTTCTCTCCTGCTACTCCTCGAGGAAGAGAAATTCCAACCCTACTAAAATCATCCTGCCTTGCTTTGGACAAGAGGGAGGGGAAGCCAGATCTGTTGAGCCACCCCTGCCAAGTAGCTAAAAGCTCTCTGAATTGCCGGGGCCAAACTGCAGCATGGGCAGGGTAACTCCCGAGCCTGAGCCCGCTGCCTGCTCCTTCCAGCTCGGCAGAGCCATCACGTGAGTACTGCACAGCCGGCTACAGCCCGATCGTGTGCTGGGGAGATGCCTCTGTTCTATCAGCTCACAAGTTCCTTTTTACCTCAGCGATACCTGTTGTAATTGTTTTTAAGTAAAAATTTGGCCCTCAGTCTGTTGTTCTTGCTGCTGTGGGGAAGGAGGGGGTTGCTATTCCACACCCTGAAAAGAAATGACTTGTTGCTTTTCAGCAGAAGGCTTTTCCCCCTTGCCTTTGTTCTAGGAGACAAAGGGGGAAACAAAAGTGTTTTCTATGTAGAAAGGCATAAGCATGGGATCGGTTTTTATGGGCAAACTAACAAAAAGAAGTCGTTGAGGTTCACCCTTGGATGTGAGGAGCTCACAGAAATAAACATTCCTTTTATGAAAAAAGGAGGAGGCAGGATGTTTTCCTACCATTCAATATGGGTTACTTTTCTAAGCCGAAGGAAATGCAAGATTTAGAGGGCAAGAAAAGCTTACCTGAGAGCACCTGCCAAAACAAGAGCCACTAAAATATGTAATGTAAAGACAGGAGATTTTTTTCTTTCCTTCCCATAAACCTGCTTTCTCTCCTGCTTTGCAGTGAGCTCACTGCAGAAAATAATAAATACACAGCCGGGTTCTGGGGACAGGAAGAATCGTTTTGGCTCACGATGGACCCCTTTGCCTGCTCCTCAGGTTCCCTGAGCTGCATGGCAATGATTCTTGGTGCAGGTGGGGGGCTGGGGTTGGGGTTTAAAATCAAGTAGTTACTGCAAGTGAGGAGCCTTCTCATTTCGGCTAAAACACAGCTGTTTGAGTTTCCAGTGATCAGTCTTTGAAGGAAAAGCATTCAAAAATTTATCATCAAATGCATTGTTTTCTTTTTGAAATGTGACAGATTTTTCTATTCTGAAAATTTTTATGTTGACTTGTTCATATTTTATTTTTTGCATACTACTTTACCTTTATATTCACTGAAGGGTTGTTTTTATAAGTATACGTGTGTGTGTATATTCTTGCCTAAGGACAAAATAGGACAGTCTGGATTTTTGGCAAGTCTCCACCCTATAGCTGCTCTTCATGTTTTTTTGGGGGGGAAGTGTCTAAAATGAAACTTTAAAAAGAAAAAAACCTGTCCAGGGTGAGGGGGCAGACTGCTGCTGTCTGAGGGTGTACTAGTAGTCTGAGCATGAGGAATGGGCCCATCAGCTAAATCCTTCAGTAGCTCTGATGTCAGACTTGCAGGGCTTGGTTTGTCTTTTATAATGTGCACGTGGAAGAAAAAAAAACAAGCGTGTCAGACAAGTGCAGTATGTATATTTTGTAAATCTCATTTTTGTAAGAAAATATGTATTTATGTTTTTACTTGATTTTTTTTTTGAAGGTCTGTATGAGGCCCTGCTTCACCCCATGTACAGATCACTAAATAAATAATTTTTAATACAAGGGCTCTAATGATGTTTTTTTCCATCTTTGAATACTTGGCAGGTTTTAGAATGGGGGGAAGCTCTGAAAAGTAGTGTCTTCTCCCCCACTTCGTTATGGCTAATGCAAGAGACTTTTGGGTGAATGGAGGCTGGAAACTCAGCTGTGGCTTGAAACTGTTCGTTGTGATTGCCAGCCCCTCACAATAGGAGAGCACATTTTGAGACAGTCGGTTTCAAATGTCTGCCCTCACTTGAGGTACTTGCATCCTAGCCAAGTTTTCTTCCACTCTCTGCTTCTTGCTGAGGGCAAGCTGATAAACCAGTTCCTTTATCTAGAAAATAAGGATAATGCTGTCTTCCCATTTCAAACAGACTTTAAGATTGAGAACTGGAGGGTGCTATGAGTGCTGTAAATTAGGTCCTCACTTTGATGGGTGGAACATAATAGGGAAACAGTAAGGACTAGGTCCTTTTTAATGGCTTTCAGCGGGCAGTATCATGAACTAGTGCTTTTTTTCCCATAGCACCTTTATTCTCTGCAGTTTTGTTCAAGTGAATTTTACTTTAATTTTAATAGCTAGCCTGAAGCCTACATTGTTTCTTATCACAGTCATCTGAAAGCTTCAGTGGAATGGTCTATTTTATTTAATTTTTTAAACTGAAATGAATGTTTAGATCTCAAGCTGTGTTGCTACAGTCATGGCAAGTGCCCCAACAAACAGAATTGTACACCTGTGAAATGATGATATTTTACAGCATTTCTTTCACAAGGATTTCAGCCTACTGTCTGCATTCATCATGCTTCCTGTACCTTCAGTTAGGCCAATGCTAAAATTTAAATTACAGAACAGAGATAAATCTAAGATGCCTTAGCTAGATGCCATCATAGTAGCTGTGGTTGTACTGCAACATTGCTTCATTTATTAAGCATAGTGTGTAATAGTTTTGCTTTGAGGGCACTATTTTATTTGGACACTGTGCTCTTGAACTTAACCTTTTACAGTGTATGAACTACTGATTCAAAAGTTCTTTTAAGAGCTAGCCCCATTCATGCTGTCTTTCTGGAAGAGCCATATCTTTTACTTGAAAACACCTCTTGCTGCTCCCCAGAACTGCTCACTTGTCAAATTTCCTCTTTGAAAAGAATTCCTGCCAGTCCGGCTGCTTCAAACTGCTCCATGACATGAGCTTGCTGATCATTTCTGAGGGGGGTTTCATTCCACTCACTTAGGAAACCTGAACCTTTCTATAAACATTTCCTCCCATTAACCCAGAGCGGTGGAAGGGCTGGAGCAGCCTGCGCTGTGAAGGACTGGCAGCCGCCAGCCGGGAGCAGTGGTGTGACTGACACCCCTGTGCTGTGCAGCCACAGCTGCGTCGCTAAACTTGCAATCAATCCTTCCTGCATCACGGACAGCTGATCCATGGCCCACATCCATACACGGGGCCTGTCCCACAGCTCTCCACTTGCCACCCAGCCCTGCTCGCTGCATGAGAAACCATTCACTAAACCTTCACTTTTACATTGATTTATAAATAGTCACTAATATTTTGTAAAAATAACTAAAAAAGTAAAAAAAAATTAATTAGCATTAAGAAAATCTAATTTAAACTACTCATAAATAAAAAACATTACTACTAAAGTAAAAGAACTACTTACAAAATAAGTGATTGTTCACATGTGATTGCTAATTTTTTCTCCATACGTGGAAGAACTCTTTCATGTTCATGAGACATTTATATCTGAAAAAAACAAAAATCTCTATTTCCACCAAAACCACTAAAGTGGAATGCTTTTATTTCAGTATTTCCTATTAGGTTACTTCTGGATTTAAAGCCGCTTATGAAAAAGTATCCAAATCCTGTGATTTAAGATAATTTTTAAAATTTGAAATTGTAGGTGAAATTTGATGATGATGTAAAGTAGAAGCAACTAGTATTTACTTTTAAGCAGTTGTGAGTCACATCAAGTTTGAATTTGCTCACAGTGGAAACAATTCGGAGAATTTCAAGTAGTGATAGTGTCTGGCCTGGAATAAAAATGTCTATCACCATTTTGATAACAAAGTAGCAGTTACTTTCATAATGAATTACAATTCAGAAAATCTCTTTGTGAAGCTCTCTGGAAAAAAGGACAAAAAGTAAGCCTTTACTAACCTTTGATAATCACTGCAAAATATTTTTCTCTGACTAATGTTTAAGCCCGCTTTATTTTTTTTAAGTTTTAAGAAAAGTTGCCTCACCTTTACCTTTGGCTCTTGTCTATGTAGCATTTTTTGGTTCACAAGAACTTAGCAAATAATCCATATATTTTCATGAAAACAATAGAAACACTGGTTCTTCAGTTTCAAAGACATTTGTGTAACTTTCTAACATGAAGGATTATTGTTTCAGGCAAGTTAAAGAGGAGGTTTCAACACTTCTAGAATTCATGAATAGCAGCAGCAACTGAATGTTTGTCTCCACAGAAAAAAGTGCTTTTATAATACATCTGTGTTTGTTTGGGTTTATTTTTGGTGGAATACCCACACTGACGATTGAATGTTTTTGTCTAAGTACTTCACCCGCAACCAATAGCTTTGCATGCAAGTAAAAACCACACATCTCTGTATTCACCAACTGGCAACAATAAACATTACTTATAATTTCACATGGGTTTAGAAGCCAAATTACTAGCCTGCATTTCAAATAGCCTCTTTTTTTCTTCATCTCACTCTCATTTCCTTCCAGACTTTACAGATACTTCATATACACTTCATACATGCCTTCTACTCCTTTTAATTTTAAAACCATGAATCCAATGGAAAGAAATTTAGCCACTTGCTTGGAGAGGAAAAGATGACACTGAATCTTCAGTACTCTAACTGTTCATTGAGGAAGACTATTGTATAAATCAGTATAATTGTTTCATGCCAACATGTGTGTGGTTTTGGCAGAAATAATGCACAAATAATATAGGATTGGGTGAACAAATACAGTCATGGCAAATTCCCAAATGCCCCAATTAGAATCAACTCATTTTGACTAAAGTGATGCCCAAACTGTAAAACTAAAATATATACATCAGAGTTTAACACTGCTCAGACAACCAGTTTGTGCTACAGTCAGAGAAGGGAGGTACAGGGGAGGGTTTTGACACTGTTTAAACCCAAGGTCCAAGGTTGCCCTGGTTCAGGTGGCTGGGCATTGCTTGTCTCAAAACCAGATCAGTGAAGTAAGGCACAGGCAGCACTTTCTCCTAATTCAGGTAAACACCAGGCTCAGGCACAATGTTACCACAGCTGCAGCCAGATGGGATTTGACTGAATGATGCCAGGACAGCCCAAACCAGGGTCATGAGCACATACTCCTCTGCATCACCTGCTCCTCTCTGTACAGCCAGCCTACCCACACCAGGAAACTATGGGACTGGGAGAAATGAGAATGTGGATAAAAAGCAGGAATAAGCAGGGCCTAGAGCACATTTTTAAATAACAACTGTAAATTGGAAGAGATCACTAGTCCATATTAGTCAAGAAATCCTGATTGCAACAACTTGTTTGGCTGCCCTAGCTGTATCACATAGGCTTGGTAATAGGCAACCCTTCACTTAAACATGTTACCCTTACAAACACACACAGAAAATCCGAGTCTGCTGCTTAGAGGAGTAGCCTATGTGAGTAGACTTTGGCCGCACAGATCTTGGAAATTAGTCTTGTCATGTGGCTACCAGGGTAGCCATAACCTTGCCATTAAAACTTCAATCCCAAAGGCCAGGGTGATATCTAGAAAGAAGAAAAAAAAGAGGCCCAGTTCTCCCCTACTTTGAGCTTTACTGAAGCTACTGCAATTCTAGCATTGTTCTAAAACCAATCTGCAGAAAGGCAAAGTCATTGTCAGGGCAGGTAAGAAGATAGATTATTCCCACTATGCTGTCCCTTTCTCACTATGCTTCCCTTTTTTAAGTTCTGAGGGACTTTAAAAAGCTTGTGGTGAATAGGGAATTCTGCCAGGAGCTGCAGTAGAACAGAAACAGGTTATCTGGCCCAGATGCACACAAAAAGGTGTTCTAGCAAGTAGGCGCTAATCTAAGATTTGAAAGACAAGTGCTTGATTACCTGCACAATCACAGATGGTGGCCAGATCACATACAGCCAGTCTTCCAGCAGTATTCAGGCAGCTAAAAATGGAGGCAGGTTACATGGAAAGCACTTTTCATAAACATTTAAATTTCCAGGTGCACATCTAGAAAAATCTTGTCTCTGTCTTTAATTCCTTGTCTATAAAATTGGAGCAGTGACATTTCTGTATATTATAGGGATGTTGTAAGAATGAATACTCTCAAAATCAGAAGAAACTGAATACAATTATAGTATAAATACCTATATACCTATAAATAAAGTATAAATACCTCTGTCCCACAGTCTGATATTTTTCAAGTAGATTCTGTTTAAGAGAATGCCAAATTAAGGCCACCATCTAGAATACATTATTTGTATGTTTTCCAATATCTTATCTAAAACTAGTCAGGCTGAGCACCTGCTTTCACAGGAGTATCATCTAGTCAGGCTCAAATATAAAGTGTGAGAGGGTATAAAGAGGCAAACTAGGTAAATAAAAAAGTACACTAAACTGGGCATGTATGTCAAACCAAATGGACTCGTGTTATAGTGGTGCTTAGACATAGCAGAGATAAAGTTTTGGGCCTGTGCTGCTACTGCAGGGTTCTTAACTCTTCCAGTACTCTCCAAGCTCTCATTTGCTGTATGTTATAAACACTGTTATCATCAACAGGCTCAATGACAACTCTGCTGATCCTCTTTAAATAAATACTGTTCACTTCAGCTTGCTTCAAGTGCAATCTAAATCTTAGTAGTAGGCCTAAAGCAGAATTGACCAAGGTTTCATCCAAGCCCATGGCAGTGAGAATTCACCTTCTCTGCCATGTTTTCACTTCATCTCTCAGTTCCTCGACAGTTTCTTTCCACTACCATGACCTCAAACAACATCTTTCTCATTACTAATGATGGCCAAGGAGAAGGATTAGTTGGATGCTTGGACATTTTCCTGCCCTAACAACAGGGAACAGCATGAGGCTATTACACTTCTTTCACCAATGAAATACAGAAGTGTCTAAGCTGACTGGGGTAAATGTTTGTGTCTTGCCCTGATGCCAGCCTTTTCCAGGGCAGACTTCTGCACCCATTCACCTTCACCACACATCAGGTTTTTGTTGCTAAATAAAGTAAACCAATAAATCAAAAAAGGATTCCTAAAAGCACCAAAGCATACACTAATTTATAGCTTACCCTCCCCAACAAACAAAAATGTAACTTATATATTTTTCATGGAAGACAGTCAAAGGGAACTACTTTCAAAAATATTTACCTAAAGCACATATCAGATCACTTGCCTGACATGGCTTCCTTCCACAGATTTTCCATGTGTGTATGTGTGTGCAAGCACATCTAGCATAGTGCATGCAAGTTTAACAACTAGAAGTTACAACTGTAGGTAAATCTCTCATCAAAAGCCCAGTGAAGAGAGAAAATCAAAAGGCCCTTACCCAATGCAGCTGTCTGCTAATTAAACACTGTCTTAATTGCAGTAGTGTGGATGGTCCTCATTCCCTGTTTGTTGTGGTGCCTGTGCGAGCTCCGGATTGCTCAGAACTTTCACATTCTCCCAGAAAATGAAACTGTCTATAAAAGGAATGAAAGGCTGTGATATGTATATGTATCTATAGGGCTATTTTTAAAGAAAAAAAAAAAGATTTTTTTTCTGTGTATTAGTTCAAAGCCAGCTTTGATTATCTAAAGCAAGTCAGTCTTTAGAAAGGGTAAAAAACTAAAATGTAAAGATGGAATCTTTTTTTATCTAATCCATGATGAAAAGAGCATTTATTATTTGTCATGCTCTTGCCTTTCAAATTTTTAATTTTATTTTTTAATTAACGGCAAAATGTAGAAGTCTCAGGCAGCATTTCCTGTCCTTACTTTATGAGATGTGCAAAGAAGCATTCCATTAGGGCCAACAGCCAGTAAAAGGGATGTCATTTGACACCCTTCCACAGCTATGCATACCAGGCTGGAATCAAGCGGGATTATGTGAGTGGATAGAAAGCCCTTCCAGAGAGAGGATTTACTCATACTGTTTTTCTTTACACATTCTGCTCTCTGAAGATAATAAATCAGCTATTGGATTTGCAGAAACAACTCTCACGACGGTTAAAGAATTCCGGCACAAAGTAGATGAAGGCGAAGATCTGGCCTCTCTAAAGCAGCTCAGAGCGACCACGGGAAGCAGAGACCGAACCGCAGCCGTGTGCGAGGGTACTGAATAGCGCCTGTGCCTGAGCCATATTGCTCTTCAAACAGGGGCAGGAGGTGGGCTGGGTTTCCAGAGCTCACACCAAACATCACGGCAGCTTTCTGCTTTTATGGTAGGCTAAACCTAAGTCCGGCGTTTGAGTGCTATAAGATTTAAAAGTCTGTACTTTACAGTTACTTTGAGCCACCAACTGTCTTTTCTGGTGAGAAATCCCTGATCTGCAAAGACAATCTGTGGATGGTTTTGCAGTTATGAAGGCACAGAACTTTGTATCATTGCCCACAGACAGGGATCTAGTTTTCTGTCTTGAGAGTTCTTAAGACTTTTGCCACTTCAACTAATGAAGTCAACATAAACAAAGTTAATGCTTTAATTCTATGGCTTTCATTTTCCTCAAGAAAAGATCTTCCTGCACTGAATCTTGAATCGAATCTTTATCAAAACCTCTCAACATGAGAACTGAAAACAAATGTTTCTCAGAAAACAATTTCAAGAAACTCAGCAAGTTCACTTAAATGACTCTTCCATTTTGTTATCAATTTTCATTAAAGCTTTGTAAACAAAGTGTCCTTTGGTCAGCATTTCACTACAGCACTGAGATGTAAAACATTACTTGAAAACAGACATTAAAGATGTAATAACAAGTTATATACATAACAATAAGCCAATAGGAAATTGTGTCATGAGAACTGCTATATTCACAATGTCCACCTCTCAGCATCGTCCCTGGCTGCATCTTATTTAACTGATAAAGTTCTTTGTAGCAATACCAGCCTACTTTATTTATCCTTTAATGTAATTCTGCACATACAATGACACTTTTATTAGTAAATGAGAAGCAGTGTGTGCCAGCAGACAGGGCACCAGACAAGAAGTCAGGAGACAGTCATACTTTTCCCAAATTTGCCCATGGTCTGCAAATTCTTCCAATCATCCTTACCTCCATTTATTTTTCTGCCCTTCTCTAAATAGGATCATGCTCTTCGGGACAAAAAAAAGGTCTCTATTGTCCCCACATATGTGCTGGTACTGTTCCCATCTTGTTGGAGCCCTGAACTTGATGGGGACCTCTTAAGATTGGGCACAATGCAAGAGGTTCCAATTAAAAATAATTGATCATTAAGAGACAGAGAATAGCAAAAAGTGAGCTGGCACTTTACTTTCTATGGGGAAATAGTCAAACACTAGTGGCAAAGTAGAGACACATGTGATGACACCAAATCTTCCCAAAGAAATGAAAGTGGGAAGTGTCACTCATCACCTTTTGGGCTTTTGTGTAACATGCATAAGGAATGTTCCCTTCTCTGAAGAGCCTCTGGGGACTCTTCAGATGATGGGATATACTGTCACATGCCCTGTCTTTTTTTGGTTGTTGTACAAAGTGTTGCCATGTGGGGTCTGTGTGATAGCACATACTGCAAAACATCTCCAGCTTAGCAGAATTGTGCTGGCCAGTAAGATTGTTAGTTGGCTGACTATTCCCTAAGAATGAAAACCAGACACTGAGGAAATTATCTTGTTCATAAAAGGAAAATATTTATCTGCAATGAACAAAAAAAAACAAACCCAAAGCAAAATAACTACCGGGGTATTTTTTAAAAAAAACACTAATGAAGTGATTAAATAATTCAGCAGCAGAACAATGAGGAAGGGCACTACTTCCCCATGCACCCCAAAAATACGGATTTGAATTAAGCAAAACAATTTTTCAGTTAACTCTGAACTGCTTCAGTTGAAGAAGACAATAAAGGGCAAAATATCTGAATGCTTTGATTCTTTGGTGAAATGTTTTTACATGAAGCAACCCCAAATTTGAATTTGAAACACACCCATAAAGATTATGCAACCTTATAAGGTTCAGCTGGAATGAAGAGGGAGACTAAGAGATGGACTAATGCTGACAGGTGAAGGCAGATAGCTTGGCTTTGGAACCACAGGGAGTTTAAAAGAGACCCAGGAGTCAGTTTTATCTATAGCTTGCCCCATATCACTGAAAAAGTCTAACCTACTTCACTTGCACCATGTCGACCTGGTCATAAGGGACACAAGGCAGAAAGTTGAACATTTTTCTCAATGAGATTAAGAATGGCATGTAGGGAAAAGTGTTTATGGAGAACAGAGAAAGAGCAATGAAAACCATTGGGATTGAAATGGCAGAAGCTTGTGGAGACAGCTACAGCTGCATGTACATTTACTTTTTTTGTGTTTCAGGCTGACCAAAAAGAAAACTGGTGTGAAGCCATGCTTCTGTGCCTGTCAGGCCCATGCTCATGCTGACTGGCCCTGCCTGCTGGCTAATGCAAGGGCCTGGCTTGTGGACTGGGCTAGCTCACAGACCCATCCCAGAGTCCATGGAGGGTGAAGGTGGGACTGCCTGCCTCAGTCCAGGCAGGTGTTGCTCTGGAATTCCTCACACTGCCTTTTTAACAGAATATTCATAGCAAAGTACTGCCCAGGCCATGAAGGAGCACTTAGTTATACTTCGCTCCAGTAGCATATTCAGGGCAACAGAATTTCTAACTTGTGAATTGATGTCATCAATGTGAATGCTCAACAAGTTATATTCCTCCCATAAATTTTCAAAAGTATTAAGTTTGCTGACAAAGAAATTAATGAAGGTTGCCAGGAGCATGTAGTGCCTTTTTAGAATGTCAGTCCTAGCTATTCCCTTGGAAACCAGTAAATAAAGAGTTAAGGAATGAGCAAACACAACCTTAACTGTGCTGTTGGAGTGATGCCCCAATATGGCCATAGCATACAGAGCCTGTGCTATCTCAAAGGCAGAGTGCAAACATTTGGGGAATAGGGCACATGACCACAGGACAGAGTCTGAAGCCTTCTTTTTTGCAAGGCAAGACTGGTCAGTATGGAAGCCGCGGGGAATGAGGACAAGGGGAGTGTCAACAGCAACATTTCCCAGGAGACAGCTGGTCTCCTCCTCAGGACTGGTATCTACTCAGTTCACAACCACTGTCCTCACAGACTGCCATGGGAATGCTCCTTCCACCCCCCAGCACTGAGCCCACAGACCATCCCAGGACACCTTTGTGCACTTCTGGTAATTTCCCAGGGGAGAAAGAGCTCTAGGCACTGGTATTACCACAATTTACAAAGTCAACACCAATAGGGGACAGAGTAGTGAACCATATACATGAACAGAGGAGGCAGGGAAAGAGGCAAGCTACCTCCCAGAGAGACAAGGCCTTTCTCATGTCAGAGCTCAGCAGTTTCCTTGTGTCACAGCCACACAGCAGCCAAGTGCTCCAGCTCTGCCAGCTGGATCAAGGCAGCTCTCACAGTTGACCTGCATGATCCCCAGCAGTACAGCCTACCCCAGCAAGGGCACAGGGAAGGTTTCTCAGGCCCTGCTTTTCAAAAGGTCTATGGCTGACCACACTTGCTAAGATGGAAAGGCATAAGAGCCCAGCAGACAGCTTTGCTTCTGTCTTAGTTAAGTGTTTTTTTGGCGGGGATAGGATGGCAGAGAGTGTCAGCTATGGTACAAACACTGCTCTGAAATGCAGGGCCATAGAGAACCCTGCTCAAACACTTCCTATCATGGAAGGGTATACTCAGAAGTGTTGCACTGCCCCTCTTCTCTATTTATTTCTCATTCTCTGCTCCCTAGGAAACAGAATTATATTAGCATCTCCCTCTTTTTTGTCCTACTTTGAATGCTGAGCAGCTAGCACCCATTATTCTGTGACAATGTCCCATCTTACTGACATATCTTGAATATGTACATTTTTATACTGCTTTAATAGTGCTATTTTAAACTTTAAAGTCTGTCACTTGTCCTCATGAAAGTCAGATGGAAAAAAACACTATTCTCATATTTTTTCTGGTCTTAACATCCAAAGCAGCAGTCCCTAGAGCAAGCCTCTGTCCTCCTGTTGGTAAGAATTTCTGTAGCCAGTTTGCACAGTATTGTCCTGCAACTACAACTGAAGGGCAAATCCTAGTACTACAATTACTGCACATCTGCAGCATGTGCGACCCCTTGATTGGAAGTTTTGTCTCAGCAATAAATGCATTATCAATTGAGGAATAAATACAGAAATTGAAAACTACAAAGATAAACACTAGGCTGTTCCCAGGCCTTGTGTGGACACAGGCATGTACTACTAGTAGCACAGTAGTGTGAGATCAAGAGGTGCATCACAGAACTGTCTTGAATCCAAACCTCTAATCTCAGAGACCCAGACACCAGTCTCTGAATACAGGAACATTCCTGCAGTTTTTTTTCCAAGATACCTCACAAGGAAGAGCCTTTTCCATTAACATCTACCAAAAGCCAAAACACATAAGCTGTCCTACAGCAGACAAAAGCATGCTCGTGTTCCTCAGAAACACTCTCCTGATTCAGGGATGTCTTTGCAGGGCTGCAGACTCTGTGCTTGGACCTGGATGCTCTCAAGTCTTGAGACCAAGCCCCAGGTGCAAACATTTGCTGCCTGATTCAGGAAATCAGGCTAAGGCCTGTTCTGCTTGACAAAGAAATGCCCTGTGGTCGAACTTGCTAGAAATAACCAACATAACCTGCTCACATTTCATGTGCTAAGAGAAAAAAGCTACTGAAGATTGCACAGTGCTGATAGAGCTGCCTTGTGCTCTTCCTAGTAATAACCACTGCATTCTCATCTGAGCATTTGTCACCAGCAATTTAAGAGTTAACCAGGAGAGTGGACAAAACAGCATGTATCTTATTTGTCTCCTTTTGTAGCTAAAAACCCCCTCTTAGATAGAAGTGTAAATGTCCCTTTTCCTGACATACAAGGTATTTGCCACACTGTCTGTCTCTAGGGTTAAAAAACTCCCTGACAGTAAGGCTTCTGTAAACACTCCCACTTTATCTGCAGGAAGGGAGAATCCCAGCAGTACTGGAAACAGATATAAATGGAAATTGTTAAAAAAATTAATTTAAAAAAATCATTCAGCGTATGTTAAAAGTAGCAGCGATTTCTGGCAAGAATTAATTAAACCAGATGAAACACTTCTGATATGATTTGTGTGATCAGATCATTTAATTAGTTCTGGCTTTTAGTTCATCAGTAACAAGCTTCTGTGAGGGTGAAAAAGGAATAATTGTTTATTCAAATGGTAATAATTTGGGTTTCTTTAATTGATTCCTAGTGTGAAAGCATTGATTCCTGCTGTTTTCTAAAGTGCTGGATGGAAAAGTTCCAGCATGATGTCCAGTTCTAGAGGCCACCAGGTCCATTCCCCAGTGCAGCTCCCTCCCTATTTGTGATCTAGTCTGCTACAGCCCTATTACTTCTCCTGCCTTGTCTGTACACTGCTGAGCAGTGAGCAGGGCTAAGCCATTCTGAAGTGCTTGTGGGTTTATTAAGTATTCCTGTGCGAAGCTGATGGTGTGCTCATAAATAATGTTTCTGGGACTGAAACATGTTTTCTTTGCAGCAGGCTGGATATTCTGGAAAGGAAAAGTTTAAAAAAAAAAAAAATTCAGACACACAGAGAGTGCCTAAAAGTAAGGAGGTTTTAGATAATGTAAAATCTTCCTTAAAAAAAAAGAAAATGTGGGATTTCTTTTCTGTGCCTAAAGTTAATTCACCAATCTTTGCCCAAGGACCCAGGAGGAGATTGATTTTGTTTCACTACTAGGATACAGCATAGTGATGCTGTGGAGTTTACAAAGATACATACTAGAAGTTTTAAAAGTAAGACTGGTAATCCTGTTTCTGCTCATTGCTGGTTTGGTGGGTGCCAGTCAGTAAAAAGGCCATAGAATCCTTGCTGGGTGGAAGGTGGTACAGGATGAAGGTATGCAAAGCAACAACCACTGAAAAAAAAAGGCATTTCTGCAGTTTGAAACTCCATGGAAGCATATTGCAAATTTATGCCTAAACCAGTGCTGAATTATGGGTCACTGCTGTAAAACCAGAATTCCTTAGATTACTTAATCTAATGAGGTCTCTGAAAGAAGAAAAAGGCTCCAGTCTAGAAGATTTAAGGGGTTGAGACGTTATCTGCACACTTTCCTGTAAAGCTCCAGGTGCACTGAAAGATCTATATCATCAGTTCCATGCTAAAAACGATGTTGTTTAAAACTAAACAATCAAAGGCTGAAAAGCAAAGCTCTCAAGTATCATGAAACAGCAAAGCAAAGGTTGCCTAATGTAACCTTCTTCTGCCTCAGGGTTGTGTGGTATAATATACTGCTTCAGTCTCTGACCAGGTACTGCCCCCACATTCATTTTTTTGGCAAGAGCTCTGCTTCACTCCAGGAACAGGCCTGACAATGCTCTGCATACAAAGCAGCTCTTCAATATTCTTTTTCATCTCAGCTCTTCAGCATGGAGCTCTGGCTTCATCTCCTACAAACTATAGCAACACCACAAGAACAATGATACTTTTCCATTCTATGCTGCTTCTTCTCTGCTATTCAGGCCCAGAGCCTTGAATGCTTTGCAGTAGTTAACACATTTATTCCCAAAATGTCCCTGTGAGGTGAGGAAATATTATCCCTAGCTTAAAGAGTAAGATTGAGTTACCTTCTAAAGAAAAGTAGAAAAGAAGCAGGAAAAGCAACCAGATCTCTAGAGTCCCAATCAACCACCTAAATCATCATTTTTACAGCAGGCCTCTGGCCTTTATTCACACCACACAACTTCTGCTAGGGGTTAGGCAGCAGTGCCAGAGACACAGCCCTATTCACTGGCATAATATAAATCTACTACTGTGACTCCAGGCCAATATATTATATGACCCTGTTCTAGGTTTACTTAGGGTGAAATTCACTCCTGTGCAGAAAGCCAGCATTTACATCCTTTCTCAGAGGTTTGCAGTTGTATGTGCACCTCATGTTTACCCTCTGATCTTTTTTTTTTTTTTTTTGAAAGAAAAAAAAAAAAGAATAAGAAAGGAAAAAAAGTTCTGCTGTTTATCCACAAGATACTGTGATAACATAATTAAGCACATGTGTATAGACTGTCATTAGAAGGAAAGGCTTCTTGAGAGAACTCTGATATCTAAAAAGCAGGAAAAATAACACAAACTCTAAAATAATTTTACCCAGTGAATTAGGGAACAAAAAAATCTCCTTTCAATCATCATCTTTATAGCAAGAATCTGTTCTGTATACTCAAATACCTTCTATGTGCAAATTAAGAACCTTTTATCTTATTTAAATGCATGTCTCTCTGTGTGAAAGAAAAAGCCTTGGATTTCTTCACAGGAGTACCTGCTCAGCACTCAGTTTATGTGATGGGGAGGACTGAGACAACACACTGGTCTTGTTCCTTCTGCACTTTGCCAACTTTACATATTTTCAGCTATCCATCTGTGTGGCCAGTGGAAACTTGTGAAAACCCCTAAGCAATGGAAGTTCCCTGTCCCTTTATATCTGAGGGTGATTCCCAAAACTCCTTTGTTCCAGAGTGCATGGTAAACCAGTACAAATAAATAATGCTTTCTGAAATCATATCTAAACCAAAGCAAGTCTGAGTTTCACCAGAGCAGTGAACTCTACCAATTACCCCTCTGAAGTCACATTTTCACTGCCTACCTTGAGGCCCATAAATTAGTCAAAAGGCCAAGACTGTCAGTGCAGCAGAAAAAGTATAGCTCCTCACACACAGGTTTACATGCACATACAAGACTTCCCTGGTCTTTGGAAACATTCTGAGAAGGAGGAAGCAACAACACCCCCCACACTTGGTCTCCAAAGCAAATTTACCAAATAATGAATGACATTTAATGTTCAAAACAGGTTGTTTTACTGTTCTAATACCTGCCATGGTCTCCTTTTTTTTACTGTACAGCTGTTAATAAGTTTAAATAAATTTAATTAATGGGTACAAATGACTGAAGAAAACAGGCTTACCATGTTCAGAATGACAATTCTTTGCTGCTGTAATTTCTAATTTCAGCTTTTGAATTTCTTCCTTTAATATCTATTTGGTGTTTAAAAACATGCATAGGCCTTTCAGAGAATCTTTTCACCATGTAGCTATTAAGTATCTCTCATATATTAGGATTTATATTTTTAAGAATATGCTGAATGAAGCAAGAATTATTCCCACTTTGCAAATTGTGCAGCTATTGTACCCTGCTGGTCCCATAGTTGGGCCTGTGTGATGTTTTTGCATTGCAGTCCCCTACCTGTATTACTGTGGTATCTGGGGGAGTCAGGATACTTGGGGCTGTAGCAGTGTTGACACAGGAAGCGTGTCAACAAAGCGTGTCTTCCAAGCAAAGACTCTGGAGCTGGACTGAGGGTAAATTGGACACGTGGAAGTCAAGACAGAACAAGCTCTGGGCTTCTCCTCTGTGTGAGTTTTGCTGTCCCAATACAAGGGGCTAGTGCCAGCCTAGTGCTGGGCTTACAAAATACCTAGACATAATCTCAGAAAATCTATTAATACAAAGACCCAGTGCTGGCTCAGAAACTAATAGTTTGAGTTGCAGAGTGAATTTTGGAGAACACTCATCTTAGCTTTGTTGTTATTACTCTTCTCTGCCACCTGTAGTTAACCAGAGTTGGAGATTGACTAGAGACTTACATGTCCCACCACTCTGATTCAAATCACAGTAGCTCTGCTCTCACAGTTGCACTGCCAGAACATTTTAGCCACCAGGGAAAGGCTAGGGCAGAAATGTGAATGAGAGCTCAGGACTGAGCCTTGCTCAGTTGCACTTGCTGCTGCAGCTGCCTCTGAAAAATGAAAGTGCTATGGCAGCCACACATTACTCTGCTGGCTCTGCTTTGCCCTGGCAGCAGCAGCTACCAAGGCAGCTCCCCTGGGCTCTGCCACAGCCATAGAAGTCACCACAGCTTCGCTTCTGGTTTGCCTGCCCTTGGTTAATGTCTATTTTGCCTATGACAGACTTCCCCAAGGCCACACAGAGGTGGAGGCTACACCCAAATTTCAAGTCTCAATATAGTAGCTTAACCACAAGTCTGTCCTCCCTATCTCCTTTCTCAGGCACATTCTGCCTCAGTCTCTCTATGCCAAATACAGTGTCCCACAAGACAAGGCTTCCTTCTCCCCTCTTCCAAGCTTCTAATGTTCACTTACTGTTTCCAAACAAGGGATGTTTTAAAATAGCAAAGAGTTCTATCAGGAGACTAGTTTACCTTAAAACCTAACCAAAGCAGACACAAAATCAGCGTAATATTCTCTGGCATGGTATTTCATGACTAAAGGCATGCTGCTGAAGATGTCTGCTCTCCAGCCCACATTCTTAAATCCCTGTTCACTCTCCTGCCCAATAGCACAGAGATAAGCAAAGGAGGGGGTTGTCTGGCCTGTGTGCTTTGTCTGGTAAACAAGAAACCACTGTAGCACACGGATTACAATGCACACACTGTCTCTCCTTGTGCTTACCCTCACCTACATCTCTGCTCCAGCTGCATCATTCCTGTGGAGTGCAATGGCCTCTAATGGTTACAGAGCACCCTTCAACATAGTCTCCAAGACTAGGAAAATAAGGAAAGAATTTCTATCAGCTGCCAAATCAATCAGGACTTCATTTCTAACAGCCATTTCATCATGAAGGCAACATTTCTAACAGTGGAAGCATGATTTCTGAGCATGAGAATGCTCGAGTTTGTTGATCACTCTGTACCCCAAATTCTGTGGGACACAGGCAGAGACTGCTAGAGATTTTCTCAGCTTTTATGCAAAATCTGAATTGTCAGAAACCCCAATATATGTAACCCTGGAGGAAGCTTAACATTAATTCTTTGCTGACATTGTCCTCCAGTTCACATGTTGGGAGACTTCTTCCTGCTTCCTCCTTGCCAAGGAAGACAGCCTCGACAATATGGATTTTATTGTACACCCCCTACATCCCACTTCTTCCCCTTGTCAATAGCACAGAGGCCCAAACGCCATCTCAGCCGCAAAGAGGAAATGACTATTCACAAGACACAAAGGTTTATGGATTTCTGCCTAACAAAAGATTATTTCTAAGCAGACTTTTGGTGTACTGGTGCCTCATCGCTACTAGTGGGAAAGCAGATGCCTCAAGTACGCCCAACAGTAAGGAGTAAGAGCACTCTCCAGGGCAGGTGTACTATGCAAGGTAGCCTCTTAATCTTCTCACATGCACAAGCATTATTTTTCATACCAGCTGCATCTTAAACACTCAGTTAAGATGGTGATTAGTGGTGGTGGTAGGGTGTCACAGTGGGAGCTTTCTTAAGAAGAAAAGGCTTTGATTGAGCCAATGAAAGCTGTTGCCAGGGAACCAGATGCCATGAACACACCACTCCAGCAGAGCAAGAATACAAACCATGTGAGTGCTGGACTGAGCTTTAAACGCATTTGCTGGTTGAGGTCTGAACACACCATTAACTCTTTCAGTACCTGAAATAGTTCACACAATGAACTGGGAAGATGGGAATCTGTTACAAAGGCAAAGGAGCAAAACATCTCCTGACATTTCTCTCTAACACCCTGTTGATTCAGAAGAAAAACAAACGGGAAACTTTTGACCTTTAGTTTTTGACTGGCAAAGGACGTTTGTTTGTTTTGTAAAATATGTAAGGAAACTTCTCTTCAAAGCAACACTTAGTTTTACACTAATGTGAAAAGGAATCAAATAAGTGCTCAGATAACCCTATAAAAGTATTCATTTTATTTTCGTAGGGGGTGTTACAATGAAGTTTGGTGTGTACACAGTATGTTCACTGGTCAGTTCCTCTGCAAGAGGAAAAGAATAGCTCAGATTCCATTTTTCCCAGATCTGAGCTGGTTTCCAACACAAATGTTACCGATTTGAATTTTATCTGATCAGTTGCCAATTTGTTTCAAAGTTAACTTTCCACTCTGATTACTAAACAGCCTTGTACTCTACCGACAGAGCATTTTTTTCCTAGTGTAAATTCCACAGTGCTCTGCAACCCTACCAGTAAAACGCAGCTAAAGCTCTAATTAAAAATCATGCCTGCCATATGTCAATTCATAAGAACTAAAATTAAACTAACAAGGGGCTGTAACCAAAACTTTTTTTGAACACAAGAGCCTGCCTGCTCTATTTTGAAGCAGAACATGTGGAAGCCTGGGTAGTTCTTGCAGGACAAGGCCTGGCCCCAAAGATTTTCATCTTCAGGCTTCCAGTTTGAATCCAGCACAGGTTCCTAAGCACGAAATGCCATTCTCCGCTCCACAGCCTGAGTGAAAGCCCCTCCATTCCTGTGCAGCCTGCACTGGCTGTGTAACTGCTTTGATCCCACAGAGCTGGTAACTGTGTTGAGTAAGTAACATGCTGCTGGCAGTATTATACTGAACTCCCCCTCAGTCTCCATTCCAGCCTATTTATATCCTGTGGTAATACCAGCCATCTAGTAAGCTCTGAGTTGGGATCCAGTGTACCACTACCTTTTTATACCTCTCCCACAGTGCAGAAGGCCTGGGGGGAAAGGACATTGCAATACCATTATAATGCTTAACTGGCCATAAAGTCCCAGTGTGAGTCCTAACAATCTGAACACGAGGGACAATAAACCTTGGGCCCCTCAAATTTATTCTAGGGAATTGGCAAGAGTGGGTAAAGTGCAAAGCTGATTTAATATCTTCACACAGCTCCCATGCCAATTCCAGCCCAGCTTGGTCATGCTGGAAAGTTGGGCTCCCCTATTCCCATTGGCCATCTAAATAAGCAGAGCATCACACTATCGAGATGACACCATTCACTCCTGGAGTCCCAACTAGCAGCTATTGCATGGCTATAGTGCACAGCTGAAGGGCTGGGATAGCACACGCACTTACATCAAAATCAATGCTGAAAAATATGCCCCATGCTCATACAGGGCACTTTTGCCTCCCTGGATTCTGCATTGATTGATTTGAGGGTTCATTCTGCTTGAGCTTGGCCCTGAGACCCCTCATTATTGTGAAGAGAGGCTGCCTGGCTGCTTACAAATTAACTTCTGGGTTTAATCTGCAGGTACAACACATGCCAGGCTTGCTGCAGTTGTTCCCACTGCAGAGCCCATCTCAAGCAGGACATAACTGCTTCTTTACAAAAGTTCTTGCGTAACACATAAAACAGGGACAAACAACACTGCAGTTCAGCTTACGTTAGCACTGAATAAGTGAAGAAGTGGAAGAGATTTCTAAGCAGAGCAGAGTTATCTAAACAACTTTGGCAACTTATGAGGGCTAACAGCCCAGTCTTCTAACTAGTTCCATACAAAATCTCTAGCAATCAAAACCAGTCAGCATCTGTGCTTTGTATTTTGATCCTAAACTTATATACACAGCTAAACACTGCATGGCGGCAAAGGAAGCCATTGTGGTGTGCTGGCTTAGTGGGGCATCAATATGAAAGCATTGCTTACTGAACAAACATGGTTCCACGGCAGGTCAGCGACCTCGGCAGAGCCCCTGCCAAAGACCCTATGCAGATGTGATCCTGCTCAGTTTGCAAGAGCAAACAGAGCTGCAGTGCAAGATGGTGCTGTTACAGAGGCCAATAATCCAATCTCTGCACCACAAAGAAGTGCAGATGTATCGAAGTTACCATGCTGAAGAGTGATATTTAACACTGCCTATTGCTGTCCCTCTCCTCACCAAAGATCACCAAAACATATGTATTCCTTACACTTAAGCTCACATGCACACACTCATGCTGCCATGTCAGAGGGACTTAACTGAAGACTTCAAAGACTTACAAACTGAAGATTTCAAGATATGAAGTGCAACATGTAATTACAGCATTTTCAAAACATATTTTCTTCCTTCCTATATGCATCAAGACATTATGTCTTAGCTGACATAACTGCCTGTTCTCCACACACGGAGGATCCAAGCCTCAGTGTGAAGATTACACCGGCTCCAGGACAAGAGTGACAGTGGCCTCTAGGACTCTGATACATCCTTTTTTTGCTATAAGTGGAACATCTACAGTTTGTTTCCCAACACAATGGGAAGAAATGAGCGTTTCATGGACTGTGGGAACCGAATGCTGCTCTGAACAATTGTACTCAGACCCCAAACATGGCACAGAATCCCTGTGCTCAACACTCAGACTCTGTAGCCAGTCCAGAGCCACCAGCTCTCTGACCAGCCTCTGGAACAAGTCCATCCTCACTCCACCCTACTGCCCACTCAATCCTCAGTCCTTTTCCTTTTTCTCCACGCCCAACATCCCCAGAGCTCCCAATGCCCTTGTCTTCTCCTTGGCACTGGCAATATTTTCCATTTCCTTCCTCAGACCCTACCTCTGCCTGTTCAGACCCTACCTCCCTTGTTCAAATTTTTCCCTCCTTTGCTCTTAAAGCCCACCTTCACTCAGATAAGCTTTGGGTCCTACTTGAGTAAACTCATCATTTTTTCCCCAAACAAACCTCTCATTACAATCACTGTCTCAATGAGACGTGCTCTGATACTCACTGAAAATGCATGTTTTTCATAGCTACAAGACCAGATAGTTTATTTCAATAATACATTGTTCTGAATTTACACACATTTCTTTTAATGGCATTTAAAACAGATTAGATGTAGCACTCAAAAGTGCTGAAATTTTAATTGTAAAATATACCTCCTTTAATGACATAAACTAACAATACTCACAAATACAACTGACAATCATAAAAAGCAATTACCAATACAGTCCCTTCCCACATTAACAAAATGTAATTAAGCACTGCTTAAAAACTATGTCATAGGGTGCTGGAGAAAAATTGCTACAGGAATGTAAAGCAGAGAATCAACAACAGGCTTTGAGAGTAAATTTAGATTGATACTCCCACCTAAATCTCTATTTTCTTAATTTATGTTTGGTTCAACTCATTATAAAGTCATGAAGAACAATCATGCTTGGAATTAAGTTGTCTTAAGCTGGGGAGAATTCAGAATGCCTCTGCCAGTACAGGCTCATTTCTATTGCTTTTCTGTTGTGGAAAAGTGTCATTTTTGCCATCTGAAGGAAGCAGCTCCTCTGTTTGAAGACATATTTGTTTTGTACATTTTCTATTGCTGTTTGTATATTGTAAAGCACTTTGAGCACATGTAGAATGAAAGACACTGTACGAAATACAGTTAAAAGTTGCCGTGTTGTAATCTGCTGTACGTCTTTGTACATGGCAGCAGGGGGCACTTCCACAAGACGATGCTGAAGCGCAGTTGACAGACTTCCCTGATTTCAAGGCCAGGCAGAAGTGCTGCTCACTGTGCTCACATCCCACTTCTGAAAGCAGAACCTGATTGCACTGAGCAACAGCACCCACCCCTCTTGTTCCTACTGAAAATTCTCAAAGCAAGTTGAGTAGCTTAGTGAGAAAATCAAAGAAAGAGAAACATGATCCTTTGAATGAAGTATGAAAAGGGCAAAGAATCACACACCCAAGCACCAAAGAAGTAAATGTCTGAACAGGTTCTGCCATCCCAGTGCTGGTGTGGGGGACAAAGAACTGGAAGTCCATCACAAGGGTCAGGAATATAACAGGGATACTGGGACTCTTTGCAATTACCTAGGAATTTTTTAATGTTCCTAAGCTAAATTTCTGCAAGAAAACAGTTAACAATCACAGAGAAAGTAATTTGGTAATGAAAGACCTACACAAACCCCAAGAGGAGAGGTCCGCTACTAAACAATCCCCAAAGTTGGTCTCTTCCAGCTCTGTTTTTCTCAATTTTCAGCTGCTAATGAAATTTGGAGGGTGTTGCGAAGAAAATACAATAAAGCAGCTTGGGAAGGATGATATTTCGTCACATTGGGGAATTTACTGCAGGGCATTCCCTGACTCTGGTCTTTGGAGTATTTCTGTGCTTGCTTGTATTCTCCCCAGCTGATATGAGGATCCCAATTTTTGTTTAACATTATAGCAATGGAGAAACAACCCCTGACTACAACGAGGTGGGTGATGATGGTGGCTCAGAGATCCTAAGATGTTAAAACAACCAGAACAGAGAGAACAAGAAGTACACAGGACAGGCAGGAGGGGAAAAAGTAACCAACAGCATCACACTTTTCAAAAACCCAGGATGCTAGTCTGGCTTTTCTGCTGTCTGGAGCTGTATGCTAGCAAGACACAGAATTATGAATTAGTGTATTTGTGAACAAAGAATCTGTCTGAGCACTCAGGCTCAATGCCTAATCTCTCCCTGCTAAGACATGGCACTGGGGAGGTGTTGAAAAAAAGACCAGGAGAAACTGAAAGTGCCTTCGGAACCAGAGGTGAGTTAGAAAATTCTCCATAGTAGCTCTCAGAGATTAAGTATTTTCAACTTCAGAATGTTAACTTGTGTTGAGATAATAGAATGACAAATTATTTTACAGTATCTTCTTTACCATGAAAATCAAAATGTGGTAACCAATGGCATAATATAATGAGAGAGATTTATGTCTGCTGTAGCTAAAATTGGAACATCTTAACAAAATCATTGTTTGGGAAGGCAAAATACATATAAAAATAGATTTTAAAGGGAAAATCATTGACTCTGTGTTGTTAGATGCAAAATGAATGAATAAACCTCATAGTTCTAGTATTTGTGTACTTTTTTGAATCTACATCTGTTATAGTGATTTAAAATAATACTTCCTTTGAATAGGGCATTCCATCAGTTTCACAGTGGCTAAAAAAAGAGACTTATTTATATGATGCACTTCAGTGTTGCCATAAAAACGAAATACATTAGAGCCACAGAAAGAGCTTCTTCCTGTGAGTTCACACTGAAAGCACACTGCAGCAACCCTAACCTGACTCATTCTGTCTTCAGAATTATTTCTGAAATAATAATATTTTGATCCATGTACACAGAAAAACTGAAAAAGTCTGTAGAATGCAGATCAAAATTTATCCCAAACTTCCCTCCCAGCTTCAGCACTGCAGTTCTACTAGAGCCAGAGGGACTAGGAAGAAAGCATCAGCTTTGTGTATTTTTCATTCTGCCTTGAGGCAGACTGTGAATCTCTGCTCTACCTCTCACAATAATTTGGAATCCCCTGCCTTCATTGCATTCAAGGCACCAGAAGATTTCCCTGGAGAAATGTTGTATGCTTGTTATCACAGTTTTCTCTGTGGGCTGGGACAACCGATCTACCAGAGCCCTTCTTGGGCCATGTCAAGGCAATACCAATGCACAACAGTCTCAAAGCCTCTATTTTATCTATACCTTCCCTAGGGCAGCCATCCCTCCAACCTCTGAGTGCATTGGGATGCTTTCAGGCTGGGACGGATGCTTACAGCTAAGATAGCACAATCTGTAGGAGATGTCTGTTGCTGCCTTTTCTATGGCAAAGCATGCTAGAGTTTCTGAGGGAACCCCCTGGTTTTTTAGTAGTCTCCATATTGAGACCATTTTACAGCAACTCCCCTTCATCATGTAATTAATCTTTCTGCTGCTGACAGCTAAAGGCTCATGTAAAGAAGAGAAAAAATTCTTGAGCTAGGATGGACCAGGTTTATGTATTCACAGAGCATACAGCATGAAAGAATCATGGACTCATTCAAATGATAGCTACATTGGAGTCATGTTTCTGTTCATGGTACACCCCCTTTTCTAGAGAGCAATTATACAAAGAGAAAAGGGAACGGGGAAAACATTTTAAACTGAGAGAAATTGCAAGCTACAATTGTTTTTTATTCCTAAGACATTTAACTCCTATACTATTACATATCAAATTCATTAAGTTGTCCATCATGAAAAAAGAACATGTTTCACAGTAATAGTGGTCATGGATGAGATGCAACAAACCAACACCAGTACCCCAGACTTTGACCTACAGTGTTGAGGAACCAGTGTGCTACACACCATATTGAATACAGGTATGAAGATGGCTGTAGCATGCATGATTATAAACAGACATCTTTGTCACATTTATTAGCAGTATACTACACACACTGTTTGTATGTAGAACACTTCCAAGTGTGTTATGTACTGCTCTTGCAATTCTCCCCATAGGGCACTTCTCAGATCCAGTCAGCAGTATTGTAAAATCTTTTTTTTCAATTTGTGTATTCCATAGCCAATGAAACATACTGGACTACAGGTAAAAACTATGAAATACACCTGAAACACTTCAAATTAGTTATCCTTTGTAGAACTGTAAATTCAGAATACTGGGCACAGAGTTGTTCCACCCGCTCCTCAGCACTGCAGGCAGAACAGATTGTTCCCAGTGTTGAAGGGCTGCTGTGGCTGCAGGAAGAGGAGATGCATTGGGAAGAGCTGGGAAGAGCAGGAAGAGAAGGCTCTGCAGATACAGTCTTGCTGCTCCTGTTGTCACTAGGATAAAAGGAGGAAAAGAGCCACAACTGCCACTGTCAAATGAGACTCCATTCAGTGCGGCAGCACAGGTGGCAGCAGCAGCCTGGCTTTACCTAGGTCTGGTTTTAGGCTAAGTATGATGCATGCTTACAGTCACTGCTCACAGTCATTGCCCACAGTCACTGCCCAATGCATCTGCTGCCCTGGGCAAATGCTTATCACATCTTTGCCTAGGCCTTGTCTGGACCAAAGCAATAAAACCCTCTTGCAGTTGAGAAGAAGCTGATGAAAGTCCGCACTGAGGTAATGTATCATGCTGCCAGATTAAAAGCGGGCAAGATCTTGATGACTAATTCACAGCCTGAACTCTCACTTTTCAGTGCTTCCTGCTGTAGCTGGTCTGTTGTAGAACACTTTATCTCAGGTCCTAGTTGTGCTGCACAGCAATTCTTAGGCACAGACGAGTTTCATTTGATAGATTTACTGATGATAGCAGGTAAAGCCACAATGAGAAAGCACATAAGGAAAGAATAATTTCCCGTGTAGTTAATAAGCCACAAATTGATAAACTCCAAGCTGATTAAAGGTTTTGTTTTGCTTTTCCCTCTCCAATGTCTATATTACTTTATCCCTTCTCTGTTTTGGGATTATTTTAACTGGAAATCTCGCGGAAGTTACTCCCATTTTTGCAAGACTTCAAATGCAAAGCACATCATGAAGGGCTGCTTGGGTCTGTCCCTTCCAGAAAAGGACAGTAGGAAAATGGGAACACTTATGTACTCTGAGCCTTCATGGAAAAAGGGAGGTAGTCAAATGGGCCTGCAGGGCTACTGGCATAGAAGAAAACTACAGCTGGAACTACACACCCTCCAAGACATGACAAGAACCACCTCAGCGTAGAGAAGAGAGCAGATCAGAAGAAACAGATAACACAAAGCTTCTGGCTCCTGTTCCTTTAGATGTTAACTACTCAGTGACTCCATGAAACCTCAAAATGACTACTGCTGTTCACATTAGGAGCCTGTTAGCAGGCTCTTAATAAAATTAACCTGATATTCAAACATGTTCTTTAGTATCATCTTCCCCTCCTTCCTTTGAAAGATACCAGCTATAGTCAATTTGTCATGATTAAACCTGTACCTGTACTGAGGCTTTAAATGGTGCCAGTCTGGTCTCTGTGCCTTCGCAAAGGCTGACTTATTTCTCAATCACCTTGACGTATGGAGAGTTGTTTTCTCTGAAGTCCACATAGAGCTGGATTTTGGTTCTTTATAAAGTGCACTGGAATTTTGCCATCAGCACCGATGGAGCCAGTTCATATGTGGACTTCATGTCTACAAACCCTGACAAGGAAAAAAGCTTCTCTACTTCTATTCAAGTGGAAGAAATTTTAATGCTAACTAGCAAAGGGTTTGAGTGTTTTTTTCCTTGGATTGGAAAGTGTCAGCCATCCTACATAATATTCATCATTGCACTGGCTCTCATATATATCAAGTCATGGTATAATAACCAAAGTAATTACATTTTGTATCATGCATAACTCATTGCTATTAAAACTACTAAGCCACACCCTTGCCAATGACATGATTTTTTTCCTGCAATGCAGCAACTCTGCTTAAAAAAAAAAAGTAAAAAGGCACAATGAGGCTTTTTAAGAGCAGGAGAATTATCCATTAATCTCTGATGGTATGAGATATTGTAGAGCTGCTACTGACATTTGTCTGGGAAGATTTTGCTTAACTCATTCTTGGCTCCACCAGTAGTGATATAATGAGTTCATCCCAAACTTGAGGCAAGATTTGTTTTCCCAACATCCTACATCTTTATCTGTGCTATATGTATACACCCACTGATACATTCACAGATGTCTATGACAGTAAATTCTGAAACTAAGCAAGTCATTGCTGTGTGACACTCCTGATGACACAGGATATTAATAAATTAAGATGCGCATCAAGTAACAAGTATCTACATCCAGCATCATATATTTTCATACTCCTACAACTACTTGTTGTACACTGACATACAAGTCAGAGCTGACCAAACAGTTTAAAAGCCAAACACAGGATGGTTTTCCTTCCAGTCATTTCCTAGTAGTTGTTAATTTTGGTTTCCTATGACTCTGTCGCCACATTAAAACACAAAGATTTTACATCAGTCTGTACCAACAGTCTCTAAAGGAGATAACAAAGACAAAATATTTTCTATCCATCTGTACTCTACTTCATGAACTGGGTATCCAGCAGTGTGAGGGCACTGACATGGGCTGATAAGAGATTATAAGTGTATAAGTACTACAGCAGGCTTGATGGTGAGCTGTGTCCAGCTTCTCATGTCACAGGAAGGATCATGCACAAATATGACTTAATGCTACCTTTGTAGCTCCTTAATCCTGGAATTAAGTGGTTTAACCATTCTCAGCATAACTCACTTTGCTGCTGCCTAGCAGTCTAACTCTAGTGAACTGGGGCAGCTGAGGATTTTGGCAATGCCTTAATGTCCTGACTAAATCCTTTATTATCTGGGGAGGAGACTAGGGAAATTCTATCTTGACAATATAGCACTTCACTCAGGTATTTTCAAACTGTGAAGGTATTATCCATTATCCCTTAGAAATCAACCAACCTTGGAGATCAGGTAAAGGGGCGAATTTAACTAGACCTGTGATTTCTTACTCCTGCATTAAGGTAAAGCAGCACAGTAGAGCTAAGGATGTTTCACAGTGATTTGAAAAGGTCAACATTTTCTTGTTTGTTAGAGCCTCTCTGCAGTTACTTTTTGGAGATAATATTGCAGTAGGTTGGTCTTAAGATTTAAATGAGGCATAGGCTGACATTTTGGAAGTGCACCCTGAGGGTCTGGAAGGGCATGGAGGAAAAAGCAAAGATACTGCTTTGCAGAGATTACCACTAGCAAAAGCTCTGCAGAACTCAGCCGACACATCTAGCACCAGGCTGGCACTGCCAGACCTGATGTTCAGAAACATTCTCAAGACCAGCTAGTCATCAACAGCTGTAGATGTTCTGAAAAAAACTCTGGCTGCCCAGAGTAGATATTTCCTGAAAAACAGCACTGGACGGAGGACTTCAACTTTTAATTGGGAAAGAAATTACAACACAATTACTTCCCCTCAAGTCTGTGGTCGCAGCCCCTAGGGTTTTCTTTCCTTGGTCATCTATGCATCCATGTGATTATTTATTCTGTTTCATTCAAGAAGAGTAACCACAGTCTCAAAATTCTGGGAGAGGAAAATGGCACACAGCATTTGCACACTGTATGCCTGCTTCCATATGCATATGTGGTATATCTGTATAGGACTGTATGGGTGGAGAACAGAGCAATTTTCTTCCTCTATTGTAAGTTTGCTGAAGTTACTTGATTTGTTGAAAGTCACACAGAGCAGGACATAAAAAATCCTGGGCTGGGATTCAGAAAACTTGGGTTTAACTAAATTGACACCATCACTGAAATACAGAGAAAAGAGAGTGTTTGGCAAACTGCATCATTTGTGCAAACAATCTGGGAACAAGCAGCAGATCTGTGATAAATCTGGCAAAGCCAATTAGAAGTTAGTCAGCAGGCAACTCTGTAATAGAAAGATCTGGCTTTGTCTTAATCCTATGCTGTTACTGTAATGCCTCACTAGAAGAAGCCCTGCTTTGTCAGTCCTTGTAACCCTACATGAAAAAGTATCAACTCAAGAAGTTTTCCAGAATCCATCAAATCCATGAGCCCAAAGAGCAACTTCAGTTACTTCTTCAAGGGGCACTCATAAAAAAACAAAATCAAGACTTCTAGCCCATCAGCTATAAAACAAGGTAATACCTATGCAGTATTTGCAAAGGAACAGCTAGATATTATTGTTGTTGTTGTTGTTGCTGCTGTTGAGTATTAAGATTGATTTTGGCACATAAAGGATCAACATTCCCCCGAGGTCCACAAGCTAACTTCAGAAGCAGGATACTAATGTCTCAGAGCATGGCCTCCCTGATAAAGATTGTCAATAATTTTACAAACTATCTGTTTGGTGGTGCCTGGACCAATATGATCACTTACTATCGTGTTCTCTTTCACATGCTAACGTGCACACTCAAGTCATCAACCAGCAGCAGCATCGCTGAGTTATTATTAATCTGATCAGAATGGAAACAACAATTAAATCCCTTATACAAGAACTCTGACTTCCGTACAATTTCTTAAAGGCCTTTATTTTTTGTTTATTTCTCATTAGCCCACAAGGTGTTTGTCAAATGATTCATGCACAAGGCAGCAAACTACAAAATTCTGAAGAATAAGAGTTAAAAGCCCCATTTTTTTAGGAACTTCGTCTTGGAAAATAATTTGGAAGCTTAGTCATTTGCCTTCTGGATGTTTTTATTTCTTGATAATACCAGCTTTTTATCTAGGCTACAGAAATATACATCACCCATGTTGTGGTAAGCAACACACAAACACATAATGAATCAACAATCCTTTCTTCTAAGAGCTTATACACAAACATGAACACTGTGAGAAATTTAAAGGCATTGCCAAAGCTTAATACTATTTGTAGGTAAAACATTAGGAAGAGCCTAGGATATTTCAGCAGTATTGCCATCGTGTAGTTTAGACTGAACAGCAAGAGCAATGTTTCAATCACAGGAAGCAGTTTGGCTGGTCATAATGATCTCAGATATCAAGTATTCTGAACAAAATACTTCGTATCCGAGCAACCCCCGAATTGCTGCTAAAGTCTTAATCCTACTGTTTTACATATGATATGAAAACTTGATCTTTTATATTAGTAACACCAGATGAATAGGCTAAAAGGTGCAACAAAATTCAACACTATCCACATTTATAAATTAACATTTTTCATGTTACTAATTAAGCACATTTAAAATAATATGCATGTGCATTTATATGGGCCTGAATCTGAATAACTATGCACACATACACAAATATTTTTCAGCTCTATCATTTGTGTGAGCCTTTAGCTAGCTTTATCCTGTCTTATATAGTAATGATATCTGCAGAGATAAAGAGTGAATCTTTACAAAGAGAATGCCTTTAATCGGTCTTCTAATCAGAGTTTGAACTAAGGAGGAAAGTCTCAGTGCAATTGAGTTAGCTCTTGTTTAACTGCATCTGACATTTTGGAATAGATTAGGTTCTAATGGTCTATGGCAGAGCTTTCTCTTTAGAAACCTTGGGATGTCATTAATAAATATTGGCCATCATATAGGGACTCCACACCTCTGTAGTTGAGACAAAACATCTTATAGGAAATCACTGCCTACTGTGTCGTGAACCACATCAGTGAAGCCAGGCGCAACATCCATCAAAGATTAAAAGAGCAGAAAACGAACACTGCTGTGACCAAACACTTGAAATCATGTGCCGACTGCCACAAACAATTAGAATTCAGCAGGGGTTTTCTCAGGCATTCACAAATCATGACTGCAGGAGACCTCAGGAAATGGGGCCACGATTAACCCATCCTGCTGTCCCCAGCCAAAACAACAGGCTGTTTCGGGAAATAAGCTGCTATCTTTCTTGTAATGAAAAAACCTAGTTTTACTAAAATCTCACATTCTAATCAAGATGTGAAGCCTAGTCTTTTATACACAGAAATTTACAGAGAGGAAGAAATCGGAGTGCAATTCTGGTTTTGAGCAAGGAAGGAGATCTACTTTAGGGTTCTCATTTGGCAGCAAGAGCCTCAAAGGCTGCAGGCTTGAGGTCTCCAAGGAAGGCAGCTGCTCTTGTCCTCCAGTGTCTAGTGACAATCCCAACACATCTTTGGGAGCACCAATAGGCTCCATCTGTTAGGACCCATCTTGTCCTTATGGCCAAATCTGTTTACTACAGGAAGACAGGTTGGAGGTGACATTTGCTGATTGTGGGTAGGTAAAAAAGAACAGAAAGCCCTTTGAGCACAAAAGCATGTAAAAATTGTACATACTGAAGAATAGAATTCCCAGGTTTCAATAACATCAGGTTCACAAAAACAAACAACCCAAAAAAACCTCAAAACCAGGGCCAGACTATTTGGAATACTATGTCCATAGACACACAAAATTTGTGCAAAAGCTCCTCCCTTTTTTCTACTTTTTATTTTAAAATGGGTTGGTTAAATTTAGCCCTTTATTCTCAAAACTGATGCAAGATGCCTTGAGACAACCTGAGAACTGAAACAGGAACTTTCTTACCTGACTACTTTCTTACCTGACATTTGAAAAGAACATAGAATTGGATTTTCAACAAAACAATAACTCAAAAGGGCTGGCCTTGCTGGCTAGCACAGACCCAGAGCCTATCAAGTACTTGTCACTTGCCTTACCCCATCCAGCCATCTTTCCTATAGCCTCTTTACAATCTGGTTCATTGTAGGCTCCTCCTGCAATGCCTCAATAGCTGTAGCTGGCTGCAGACCTGTTCAAGACAGGAGCTTGCAGAGGAAATAGCTTTGTTCCTTCTTGAGAAGTTTTATTGTTTTTTATGTACATTTAAAGCTTCCCAATACCCTCACATGCAGGCATATTTGATGGGAAAGGCCTGACATGCTGCCTTAATTCAGCTAGAGCTGAGAATACCCAGTACCTTAAAGTCAAGTCCTGCATGCTAAGAGGGCTCTCAGGGCTGGGCAGGCTCAAAAGCAATGAACGCCACCGATGTCAGCGCAAGTTTTCCACTGCATGGTCTCAACCTGTTGTTTACAAAGGCACTCACTAGAAAAAAATTATCAAATGGTGAGGAGAAATATATACAGAGATGTAGGCAAAGAATAATTAAATGCCGTAATTGGTTGTACTGAAAAGGAACATGGACAGGCTTCAACATGCCTCCTATATTGTGAAACACTTGGGCAAGTATAGGGTGGTTTGTTTTTAGAATTGCCAATAACTACATTCCACAGATCCACACAAACTAGATGACTAACTGGCAGACAGCATTAGAGTTTTATAGAACTTGAGGTTTATGGAAATGGGTCCTGTTTAGAGCTCTTATTCCTACAGTTCATTTATTTATCTTCTAGGAGAACATTTGATTTTCCACCTATGTCCTTTCTGTTCCTTATACACCTGTTCACTTGGATGTAGGGAAACCAGATCTTTCCAGACCACGAAGATTAACAGGTTTTTCCAGGTTAGATCTTCATGAACCACAGGAATGATAGGTCACAGAGTCACCCTATTTAGGGAGCAAGTATACAGAATACTTGAGATAAGACACCAAGATCTCATTAACTCATTATCAGTTCTTACATTGCACAGCACTATGAATTGTTCAGATCATTGGCTACACACTGCACAGAGGCAGAGCCTGGGATGAGGGCCAAAACCAAAGAGCTGGCTAAAATCAGAATACACTGAAAATGTAACTGGGCTCATCATTCTCCAACTCCTACTGCCTGGGCTGCTTACCTAGATGCATCTTCATGAGCACTTTCTGAGCTTTTGATTAGAGCCTGTTAACTCAGCAGCAGCAACATAGTAAAGTCCTCCCACATGAATTATTGCTGCAGAAGGATCACAAAGGAATGCCACGGCACCGACTTCCATTTCACAAACCTCACAGTCAGACAGACCAACAGATTTACCCAGGCTATTTCTCCAAGAGGATCTACCTCTTCAGGCTCCCTTGAACCTGGGATCCTGACATAATAGGCAGGCAGGCTCTACTGAACAGGCCAGTGGCATTTAAAGTTAAATTACAAGGTAATTACACTGACCTTCCTTAAGTCAATATTTTTATGCTTAAGAATCATGCAGATGTTTCTGAAGTTATTAGTGGGGGGAGAGCGGGTGTTGAAAAAAACAATTGCATTACATAGAGGGAATTAGAAGAAGAAAATGAATATTCATGCATGCATTCCTTCCTGCTTGAGTAAAAGGAAAACAGAGTAAACATTCTTCACAGATAGCATGATTCACAGGTTTTGTAGTCCAAACCAACTTTTATTCAAATAAATGAATAGATACCAGCAGGAGTGTAATCAGACCTCAGATTATTCTTACTATTTATATACAAAATAATAGTACTGCATAATTGAGCCTGGTAAAATAATAATTTTAGTACATGTGACACAGGAAAGGGACACAAATTTGTGATTTTCCAATTCATAGGCTCTTACTTCCATATTAACACAGAACAGTTCATATTCTAAATTCTAAATAAATGTGTGTTCCCAAGATTTGACATATTAATTTCATCTCTGAAAGCAGTAGCTGCAAAGGTAAGTAACAAAGTGATAGACTTCCTGACCATTCAAACAGTATTTTATTTGGAGACAGTGTTATGTGAGGTTCCAACTGGGGGCTATCTTCCCCAGTTCAGTGTCTAGACCAGTTTTTGTTAAATTTGTCAACCTGTACAGATTAATGTAATTTCTACCCAATGACATAGCTGAGCATGAGCAATTTTGCAACAGATACTCACATTTCTGCCATTACTGGAAGTGACCAGAATAGTTTTAACAAGAAGTTTTGAATGAAAACAAGTCTATTAAAGATAAGCTGTTTGAAATATTTTCACTTTCTCATGCTGTTTAAGAAAATCCTAATTTTCAGCCTCTTGATTTTTTTTTTTTTTTTTTATGACAACAAAAGGAAAGTGAGGGGATCACAGTTTATTTTCTCTCCATGTCTGAGGCATTGGAATGCATGGAGCCCTTTAAAGTTCCATTAATTCCCAAACAATCTGTAAACAAATACACGTATACATTAACAACCTGGTTTTCTCTCCCACACAACCATTTCTCATCAATTATTGTCAACATGATTAACATTTTCCGCTTTCCTGCCCTAAGCCATGTAGCTCTCCATTTGCAATCAATCCATTCCAGAAATGCATCAGGAATCCACTGCTGCCTCAGGAATATTCCAGAATTTGTGAGAAGACACTAGAGGACATGTCTGCTTTTTCTGAAAAATAACACTTTTTTCTTGTACTGCCATATTTCTGCAATGTGCTAAGCCAACAATTCCACTTCCATATACTCAATAATCTTTAAGCAGAAAAAACAGTCTAAGTCATAATCTATAATTTAAGATCATGTCATAAAAAGCATATGAAAGGAAATTAATAGGCAGTTTATTTTGCATTTTGCTAAAACATGGAAATGGTGGGGCTTTATGCTTAATAGATAGGAGAGGTTTCTTAACACTGTGCAGGTTAGCTGTAGAACTCATTGCTACGAGATATGAATTCTTGAAATGCACAGTTAAAAAAAAAAAAAAAGAATAAGACAATCTATGGGAGAGAAAAAATATAAAATTAAGGACTATTAAACCTACAAACCCAGTCACCTGCTCCTTGCCAAGCACTGCAATAGTATAGGAGGAAAGTAGTCAATATACTTCTCTTCTTCTCCTAAGCATCCATTACTGACCACGGAGAGACAAAGTGCTGGGCTGAAAGGACCTCTGGTGTGCCCAAGCAAAGCTGTTGCCATACAGGCAGATGCCCCAGTCCTAGCCAAGGCTGGCTGTAATGTCTCATAACAGGGAAGCCAGCTCATAGTAATAGAGCAAAAATGCTGAAATTCAGTGACTGTCTTCCAAGTCAAAGATTTCTTACATGCTGCAGCTGAAGTAATGGAAAGGCCATAAAAGCTAGAGAGCATGAGGAAAATTCCTGTACAATGTGCCTCTCCCTACATCTGCCTCAGGCTTTTAAAACTCATTTCCATAGTAATTTCCTTCTCAACTTGACATTGCTTTGCTCCTAGTTCAATGAATACTTCCCCTGTTTGGTGAAATTCCTGCTAGGATACAGGATGTGAGCACTTAATACAGTTTGCATTCAAATTATGTTTCTATGCTTTCTTCAGGATACATAGTTTTAAATTCCACAATACTGGTCAATAGAATTGCTGAAGCAAATAGTCACTTCCTAGAGTACAATATGAATTCTCAATTAAGTTATAACTTAACATGTGCCCATGCATATTAAAAGCTGAACAAGAAGCTTGCCGTGCACTGCACAAGAATCAAATCTCAATTGCTGTCCTTGAGTTTAGGCTGCTAAAGCCCAGCCATATAAATTTCTCCTGAGTTCATAAACCAGCATCATTCAGTTGTCACTAGATGTATCAGGATGAATAGAGATTCTTGCAGCCAAACCCACAACCTGTGATCTCACACAGTAGCATAGTTCTCACTGTTGGACAGGCATGTAAATCCATAACATTTCAGCCTGAAAAACTAGACTTGCTTTGATCTTCCATAGATGCTGCACTTCTGCCTCAGATGTCCCAAACCTCTTTCTTGTAGGACAATGTTATTTGTTTCTAAGGGAACTTGAAGACAGGGAAAAGCTTATAAAAATCTGTGGAAGCCAAGAAACATCTGGCAGGAATGCCCAATTGCCTGTTTGGGCATTATCAAGAGAATGGAAGCTGGAGGCTGCACAGGACACTATCTGAACCCAAATTTCTCCTGCTTAGTAGTCCCGCAGATACTCAGTGTTGGCTGTTTTGCTGCCTCTCAGCCAGTTCCTGACGAAAAGCTCTGAATCCCCTCAGACACCCCATCTATTACACTGAAGTCAGTGAAAGTCCTGTCAAAGCCCTCTTGAGACTAAGCACAAATCCTTTGCTGAATTGTATATAAAATGGAAAGAAAAACTGTCAGGGAAAAAAAAAATAAAAGGAAAATAAAAGGTTATCTATTTAAGCACTGCAGCTAGAAACAAAGATAGAAAAACTTACAACTTATTCCCTCTCTTTCCTGCTCCAGCCATACACTCCCATACACTCTTACTCCCTTTGTGTTGGCTGTGGTATTCATTTCATTTGTGGAAGAGCTGATTCAGCTCACTAAACCAGCTAAAATATATCCCAGCCAAGGAACAAATATGTGAATAGAACTCAGACATTAAAAAAAAAAAAAAAAGAAAAGAAAAAGAAATTCCTTCTGTAAGAGATCACTTTGAAAGCAACTGGATTTTGGACTATGCACAACTTCTTGAGTGTGTCTGCTTTCTGCAGATCAGTTCAGGTTTGTCAAAATTGAAGACTGTCTTCAAGTCAAATAACAGAAATTCAAATAAAACATGGAAATCAGCCCCAGAAGGGATGGAATAGCATGCTGTTTTGATCAGTACTTCCATGAAAGATTCCTTCTCTTGCTTCCTAGAGCACACAGCTGAAAGTTCTCCAGGTTGCTGGAGAACAGTACAAAGGCTGCTATGGCAGAGCACAGGCACAGGAACGAGCAGAACTTTAGAGAAAATCCAAGGCACTTGAAACTCTTGAAACTCTAAATAAACCCACTGTTTGTTAAGAACTGATGTTAAGAACATTGCTATTAACATCTCTCATCTTCAGAGTGAGAAATCCCATTCCACTTTCTATGGAAGCTATTTCCCTGAAAGAGAGAAGCTCTACAATTATAAGAAATACGTATATTTTTTCATGCCACATAGCAGGCATTGTTCTGAACTTCACAGATTCCTGAAGAATGACAAGACTGACAGACATGGAAAATTCAAGGAAGCATTGATTTGACTGTCAGTGCTGTCACTGCTAGCTGTGACTACAGGGCACAGAGAATCTCTCAAGTATACAGGATCCAATGTTTGTGGCTGTGTGTGGCAAAGCTCTGTAGAAAGGAAGCACAGTTGCAATGCAACGCATTTAAAAGCATTATGAGGAAACATTCCTCCCCCACAGGGGCATCTGGAGTGCAGGGACTTTTTTCCATGATAAGTCTCCCAGTAGGAGGCACTGACCTGTTTTTATCTGCCATTCATCTTTGGGCCATCTCCCATTCTTTCAGAGCTAAACAAGGATATGCAAAGAGCCAAGATGTTAAAGTAAAAGGACTTAATGCAAATAGCTTTTTTTCCTCCCATCCCATCTGCTACAGACTCGGAACAAGATGTGGTAATAGAAGAACATAGAAAGGTCAGAGGATTTTGTGGGGGGGTGGGGGTTTAATGCTTCTGTAGCTGGAATAGCTTGTGAAATGGTCTCAGGGGTCATAACTTAAGCATGACACATAAAAGGTGTACAACTGAGACAAACCAGTGATCCATCTGGTCCAGGATCCTGTCTCTGACAGTGGATAGTATTGGACACTTCCCAGGAAGGGGCAAAAGTGGACAAATTAAGAAGTTTTGAGTGTTCAGCTAGTGGACCGCCTGGTTTTAAGGAAAAAGTTATTTTTGAAAACCACTAGTTAGAGATCGGTCTCAAGCTCAGGACCCCAGAATTAAAATATATAACAAATACCTATGTGCACTTTTTTAGGAATCAAGTTTTTAACTCAGCGAGTACTTAGTGATTTGAAAATAAGAGGAAATTTCAAAGTGCACTATTACTTCTTTAGAATTGCAGACAGCAGCAAAGTGCTGAAAAAGCGATGTAGGGGCATTTGTAAGTTCATTCCTGGGGCTGATCTAGGCACCTGGGATAATGACATTTGAAATGCAATGATAGCAAGTGGTGTGACTAGAAATATGCCAAGGAAAAGCTCATAAAGCCCCACCCCGTGCTGCAAGATGAGCCGGGTTGTTCTGTGACATCGTTACCAGGCTGTAACTGGGCTGTATGTCTAAGGCTATATTCTTGTTAGAACATGATCAAGGTCTCAGCCACACTGCATATTTTAATCATGCTGTAATTGCACCAAGGGACAACTGTAGGAAAACCAGGTCCTAGGATACAGACATTTTTGAGGTGGAGTCAGACAGAGCAAGAGGATATCCAGGAGTAGAAAAGACAGCACAGTTGAAGTGCCTTAGGGGAACAGACTCATGTCTGCCAGCAAGTCAGAATAAAATGGGGCTTGGATAAAAATCCCATTATAGATTTGTCAGTGCAGCAGTTCCATACGTTTACATACATGTATAAATTAATTAAAACTTGCTGTGGTTAAATATCAATCAAGCAGTATGCCTTTTTGTGGAAGGAAAAGAAGGCATACATATATGCCCTATGTATAGGCATATATATATATACCCTATAATAACAGCAGAGAATTGGCAAGGCTTCTCCATGTCAGAATCAGAGACTTTTTGAATTTCCTTACTACAGTATTCCTCTGTAAAAACACAGGTTTCAATAGCTGGCTATTCCCTTAAAAGCACTGGATCAATCTTTATCACCTTACCATTACCCAATAGGCTGTTCCTAGTATACCATGGTGCCACTCTTCTCCACTAAGCTGTTTTTACAAAAAAATGTGCTGCAGAACGGAGTCAGATCAAATAACCTAACTGTGCTTATAAAGGAAATACAGGGAGAAAAAAAAAAAGGGGGGGGGAAGAAAAAGGATCCAGAGATAAGAATTCATATCATACAGGCTAAGAAGGCACTCCTTTGAAAACAATGGAAATTAAATTCTTCAGATGTTGGATCAGGCTAAATGTGCTTTAGTTTTATGGTGCTAAGAATTTGACAGGTATCTTTATCCACTGTCATCTCTGTTGACCAGCTACTTATTAATTAACTGCTCTTCTTTATGTATGTATTTATCCTCACTCTACTAGCCAAAGGTTCAGTTATTTATCAAGCTGAGATAAAACTCAGGTCTCAGGGTTTAATAAAAATTATAAATAGAGCTAATACATGACCAAACTGCAGCCTTGAGAATTATGTACAAGTTCCAAAATACACAAACCATCAAGCAGGAACAAGTTAACAGCATCTGATTTGTCTTTGTGCAGCTTCTCAGCTACCCATACTGCCATCTACACAAAGAACTAAATCCAAGTAGTAATGCTATTGGTTTTATGTTTAATGTGCAAAAGTGCAAATATAGGATGCAGGATGACAGAATATGTTGGCAGCAACATCTGTGTCACTGTGATCCAGAAGCAAATGCTAACTTAGGAAGTTCAAGCTCCTACGCAAGAAAGTACGCCAACATGAGGCTCTTTTCTCACATAAAATATAATTTTTGCTCTTTCCCTCAGAGTCCACTATTGAGCATGGACTGAGATGGAATTCTGGGACAAACAGTCCTCTTAATCAACCTGATACTGCTGCTCTTGTGGTGGTAAGTGATATTTATATGGATTTTAAAAGAATATAAAAAGCTCTTCACTCAGCTAAACTTTCTTTGAACAAGACTATAAAGCAAGAAATAAAGATGACATAGTGCAGGACACTTGACACCTTGGCTTTGTATTTTACAACACATACCAGAAACTGAAGTCACCTAGAAATCTCAGAAGAGTCACCCAGGGTTTTTTGCACTTCCCAAGAAACATCTGAGATACAGTGAAACTCCAAAAGAACTTCTCATCATGCTTTCACTTGTTCAGATGCAGACCCAGCTGAAGAACAGAACTTAGAAAGGAATTGCTACAGAGAAGTAAGCTACATACAAACATCTTGGGAAGCATCTAGCCTAAGACTGGGAAAAAGGGTTTGCTCCAATCCTGAACTGCATCCAAGCAGAGTCAGCTTTTGAACTCTTAATCTGAAGGCATTTCAGAACAGGTGTCTAAATTGC